>NC_081575.1:85436784-85535059 GCF_022355385.1 Mustela nigripes
GGAGAGAGCCAGTCCAGATTCAAGGATCAAGGTCACACTGTAGAAGAGAATGCACATAGTCGGCCACAAGGGTGAAGGTGGAGTTGTGGGCAAATTGAGCTCTAGTGAGATAAATCGGCAGGAGCAGGAAAGAGGGATGTTCAAAGTGTGTGGAAGGAAGAACCAGTTGTCTGGTTGACATGAGGAGTGTGATGAGTTGGGAGAAGATAAATTTGAGAAATTATTTTGGGCTCTGTCCATAGAGGGCTTTGAAAGCCCAAATGCTGTGTCTGGGTTTACTGAGAGGCAACCTTGTGATGAGATTAACAGCATGGTCTAGGAGTCAGCTAAAACACTTTCTGGATCAACCCTTGATTAGCTGTGGGTGTTAGGTAAATCTTACCCTTCCAGAGACTCTATGTTCTTACCAACAAAAGGGGATCATTGTAACTTTGTTGCAGTGTTACTTTACAGGATAAGATAGTGCATGTGAATCACTTACTTAATATATAATAAAGGGTGGCCATTATCATTACACTGATAGTAATAAGGCAGCCAATGAGAGTGTTTGAGGATAAAGGAACTCCTAATGATCAAATTTGTCATTTAGAAAGTTACCAGACAGGGGGGCCTGGGTGGCTCAGTTAAGGTTAAGCATCTGCCTTTGGCTCAGGCCATGATCCCAGGGTCCTGGGATTGAGTCCCCCTCAGCGGGGAGCCTGCTTCTCCCTCTACCTGCCGCTCCACATGCTTGTACTCTTTCTCTCTCTCTCTGTCAAATAAATAAATAAAATATTTTTTTAAAAAAAGATTACCAGATAGGCCTGAAGTCAGGTAGACCAGTAGGAAGAAATGCCATTACTGTAGTTAAGAAGCCACGAGAGCCTGAACTAGGGTGGTGACTGGAAAGCACTTAGGATAACAAGATGTTGAGGAGATAGAGGTTTTATTTGGTGGCTCATTGGCTACAAGGGTGAAGGAGAGAGAGGGAGCACCTGATTTGGGTCAGAGGTCAGAGTGCAAAGGGCAGGTCCTCTTGGTTGGTTGCTACAAAAAAGCACCATTTCTGCTGTCTAGGATGGCTCTTGCTCTCCACATCAAGGAAGTGTCTTCCACAAGGTTCTAGAAGCAGAACCTGAGACAGGGATTTTTTGGGCAAGGATTCTCAGGAGAATGAGAGGGAGGGAAGCTGGATGAAACAAGGGAAAACATGAAAAAACATGGTGGTTTCACCTGGAGACTAGCTTCAGAGGGATCCCATAGGGAAGTTTGCTGTTTGACTATACCACACAGCCACACCTTCAAGCAGAGTGGGCCTGACTTTCGTGCTTCCTAGCCAGTCAGTTGTCAGCTTTGGGGTAAGGTGTCAACTTCCTTGCTAGATGGTTCCATTCGGCCAAGAGCAACTCTCTGGAGAAAGAAGAGGCTGTGAGCTTTCAGCAACTACCATCCCTAGCAGCTAGGGAACAGGCATACTGGCCTGGGAAAGGGGATTTGGATGAGGCACCACTAGTGTGACCATTACAAGGGTAAGGGTTATGATCAGTTTGCTCAACACCTTTTCCTAGTCAGGGAACCACGGCAACTGCACTTCTGCTCAGTATGCTTCTGATCATCGTAGACTATTCCTTTCGGTTGCAGGCTGTAATAAAAACTATGTTTAGGAGTTCATCGTGTCGTCTTAAAGAATCTTAGAGTATGGCATTATGCGCGTGCAGACGGCTGAAATGTAGGCTGGCAGTGAGTCTATGGAGCCTCTTGGCCTGCTGACAGGAAGAGAGAGAGAGAAGGAGGGAGGGAGAAAGTACCCATAGAAAAGACAGCACACGAAGATATGCATTACGTCATACTTACTGAAGAAGTTTCCTCATAATTTATGTGCCTCTCAAAGGACCCAGCAAGGGCTATTTATTTCATCTCTAGCTCTGCGATCTTCCGTTCCATGCACACTGGATTTGATTGACATTAGACAAATCACTGTTTTCTTTGAAACGGGAAACGTCTGAAGCAATCTCTGAACATGGGGCATGATAAATTTAACTTTTTGCATAGGTACTGTTTCCTTCTTTAAAGTCAATAGAAATGATTAAACAAGAATAACTTACATAATTCAAAGTAAACACGTACACACATACCAAGTCTGTAGATGAATGGTTAGGCTGCCTGCCACCAGAAATCTCCCACTTCCCTTTTATTATTAGAAACAAACACAAAACCGAATCAACACCATCGAGGGTTTGCCCACTTGGAAAGGATATTGCGTTCCAGAGAGGGCCAAAGGTTACACTTCTCATGACGATTGTATATTGTTTTCTCTCAAGTTCGTGGGAAAATAATAGTTGTTATTTTCTGCCTCCAAGCCAGGTTTTCAGCACTCTGAGTCCTTCTAGAAGGGAAATGCACCCCTGTTTTGTGCCTTTTATAAATGACCCTCTTTGGCTACTCTTCAGGAAGCCCTCCTACTGGACTGAGCTCGTCTATTTATCACCATGGTTCTACTTTATTCTGTTATAGCCATCTAAGACATCCTCAGTTTCAGAAGGAGAGAATATACTCATGGAAACCACTCACAGACAATCACCATTTCTATGCTGGATAGACAACCATATAAGAATAAGCTGCCAGAGGTTATGTTTTGACCAGATGACCACAGATAAATGGTTTCCAAATATGTGTTAGATGCTGTTGCATTGAGTGAGCTAATTAAGTCCTAGGGATTAAATGCTAGTGGGGTTTCTCAGTTATGACAAGATTAATGCTCAAGGTGAACATGTTCTGTATATATTTTAAAATGAAAAAAACTCAGGTGCCTGGGTGGCTTAGTTGGTTAAGTGTCTACCTTCAGCTCAGGTCATGATCCCATGGTCCCAGGATCGAGCCCCATAACGGGCTCCCTGCCCAGTGTGGAGTTTGCTTCTCCTTCTCCCTATGCCACTCCCCCTGCTCGTGCTCTCTCTCTCTCTCTTTCTCTCTCTCTGGCTAGCTCACTGTGTCTCAAAGAAATAAATAAAATCTTCAAAAAAAAAAAAAAAAGAAAAAAGAAAAGCACTCAACTTTTCTCATCTGTTGTATGATGAAAAGATGAAGATTCAAGAAACCCTGACTTGCAGTGACATGAGACTTTGGACAAGCCTTTGAGCCTCAGCTTCTGGATCTCTAGAGTGATAATATATGTTAGACCTGTCACCCAGCATTTCTCCTTACATCTAAAGAGATATAAATGGAAAGGAACTTTGTAAACTCCTGAATGATGTTCAAATATTAGAAACTAGGAGACATTAAAGTAATATACACTTAAAATGTCTTATTTTATTCCATGACATAGGAAATATATTTTGTAACAAAAATATAGGAAACAATTTAAAAGGAAAAGGTAGTTATAGGATTTAAGAGGTTATTAGTTATTAGTTATCATTAGGGGTTGAATGGGAGCCCCCAAAAGACACATGTGAGTTTTAGCCCCCAGGTACTTGTGAACGTGATTTTCTTTGCAAAGAGGGTCTTTGCAGATATGATTAAGTTAAGGATCTTGAGATGAGAGCATCCTGGATTGACTGGGTAGCCCTAAATCCTAAAAGAAGTGCCCTTATTAGAAGAGGAGAAACACAGACGACAAATGTGGAAGGCCGTGTGAAAATAGAAGCAGACCGGAGTGATGTGTCCACAGCCAACCAGAGGCTGGAAGAGGCAAGGAAGGAGCCTTCCCTAGAATCTTCAGATGAAGCATGGTTCTACTGACACCTTGATTTCAGACTCCCAGCTTTCAGAAGAGTGAGAGAACCCATTCTTATTTTTTTGGTGGAAGGGAGCAGAGGGAGAAGGGGAGAGAGAGAGCCTGTGTTAAACAGGCTCCACACCCAGAAGGGAACCCATTACAGGGCTTGATCCCATAGCCCAGAGATCATGAACTGAACGAAAATCAAGAGTCAAATGCTAAGCCAACTGAGCCACCCAGGTGCCCCAAGAGAATACAATTCTATTGTCATAAACCACTTAGTTTGTGGTAATTTGTTATGGGCATCCTTCAAAGTTAACAGAGATGCTCATCATAAAAAAAGCCCAGTGAATTTCCTCAGGTCAGGGAATGAGCAGAGTTTTGAAAGACAAGAGAAGCCTGGGGTTGGCAATCTTCAGTGCATGGCTTTTCTAATAAAAAAAGTTTATTGCCTGTCCTCTCTAAAGGAGCACAGTCACTTTAAACAGACCAGAGGAAAACAGCATTAAAAACTATAATAAAGGCAAGTTAGGAGAAGGTTGGGAAAGAAAGTAATCACAGCAAATAATAAGATTGAGTCAGTTGAGTGGCCTTATCTTGTATTAAGGAAAGACTTTCGGCGTGGAATTAAGCAGGTGAGCATTTCCTCTTAAAGTGGAACATGGGGATAAAAGAAGAAAGGGATTAGGAATGGAAACAATTAAGGAATAGAAGAGAAAAACACCTAATCGATCCAGAATGTAGACCTCCTTTGCTCAGACCTCACCTGTTTTTATTTTTTTGACTACATTTAGTTGTGTTTAGACATTTTTTTAAAATTTAGATTCCATTAGCCAACATAGAGTACACCATCAGTTGTGTTTAAACATTTTAATAAAGAGATTAATTTTTATCAAGTCATGTTGGGAAAATTTCATTGTTTAATTGGGGTGAGTCTCAGCAAAGGAAGTCTTTGACTAATTAAGCCACTTTAATGAGGTACCTGATACCTGCAGCTCAACCACTTGGAGCTCTAATTGATAATTTGGATTTTCCATGTCCTGAGACTGATCTCTTCCCCAGAAGGTGATTTACAGGAAGTCCTGCCCAAGGCAGAAGTCACCTTAATGTAAAGTCTGCCTGGTTCCTATTTTGTCAATCCTAACCCCCTTAATTTTCTTCTTTTCTACTCACTCGGTACATTTCTATGGTTGTTTGGTTGTTAAAAAGAATAATAAGCACCAGTTACCTCTGGGCATTTATGATTTCACAGATACTCTTTGACTCTTGTGATGATCTTGGGAGGTACCTATTACCATTCTTGTTTTATGCACGGAGAAACCAAGGAGCTATGGTAACACTGAAGGTAGTTCAATGGGAGTGGAAGTCAAATAGATTTGGGATTCAATTTCTGGCTCCATATTCAGAAATAAGCTGTCTGACATTGTTTTATTTTGTTTCAAACTGTATCCAGCCTTATTAAAGATTTTTTTCAGGGCACCTGGGTGGTGCAGTAGATTAAGCATTCTACTCTTGGGTTCAGCTCAGGTCTTGATCTCAGGGTCTTGAGATGGAGCCCTGTATCAGGTTCCCCACTCAGTGCGGAGTCTGCTTGAGATTCTCTCTCTCCCTCTGCCCCTCCTGCTCATGCTTTTTCCCTTCTCTCTCTCTAAAGTAAATACATAAATCTTTTTTTAAAAAAGATTTTTATTTATCTGACAGAGAGATCACAAATATGCAGAGAGGCAGGCAGAGAGAGAGGGGGAAGCAGGCTCCCTGCCAAGCAGAAAGCCTGATGTGGGGCTCAATCCCAGGACCCTGGGATCATGACCTGAGCCAAAGGCAGAGGCTTTAACCGATTGAGCCACCCAGGCACCCCAATAAATAAATTTTTTAAAAAATAAATATACTTTTCATAAACAATCACAGTATATCAGGCAGGACATGGGCAGATGATAGTTAACAGTATACAACAACCTTCGAACTCCCTTCTTCAATGGGCTACCAAAAGCAGAAAGCCACTATAAAACCCAATGAAGTCTTCCTCTGATGCACTGAACACGGAAAGTTTAGAGTGAGGGTTGACAGTTGACATTTATCATGTTGCTTAACAACTTTTCACAAGCTGACCCTGATTTTCCGGAAATGAAATGAAAATGGCAGAATTACTAATCTAAAGATCCACAAGCTAAAAAAGGAACTCTTTCGAGAGATGCCATCTCCATGGTGACGCTTTAAAGTCCAGATTGTCTGACATAATGAGAACCATGCCTTGGGGTCAGGTTCCAACAGGCCTCTGGGTTTAAGGGGGTCAAGTCTATGTTGAAGGCAGAGAGGGAGAAGAGGATATAAAAAGTGAATTTTAGTCTTTCCATACCACCAAGGCATTTGTGCCAAGGTAGCTCATGTGTGTCAACATCAAGAAATCCCTTCCAAGAGGAAGTTTCTCAAAACTAGAAGGGAAAAGTGTTTTACCCCCTTGGTGTTTTTGTTTAGTTTTTGTTTTTTAAGATTTTATTTATTTACCTGAAAGAGAGTGAGTGAGAAAGCACAGCAGGGGTAGGGGCAGTGACAGAGGGAGAGGAAGAAGCAGTCTCTTTGCCAAGCAGGGAGCCCAATGTGGGGCTCGATCCTGAGACCCCAAGAACATGACCTTAGTCAAAGGCAGACACTTAAGTGGCTGAGCCACCCAGGGGCCCAAGGGTTTTTCCCCTTTCATCAGTCTAGCTTTAGAGATATTATGTTAGTGACAATATGCCCCTCGCCCAAAACAACAACGAAGCACTCTGTGTGCCAACAACACATCATTTAAAAAAAGCAAAACAAAATTCTGAATTTTTATAAAACTTAGTTAAAAAACAAACAAACAAACACTATTTCAAACTGTGGGGTCACCAGTGAAGTTATCAAAAACGCACTTGGCATATCCAGCACCTTCAGCTTTCTGTGCCTGGTCTATTGAGGCACCTCGGTTTTCTGCGGGGTTATTCCCATCCATGCCCACACCAGCTTCCCCCATTTGCCCTTAGGGTACCTTCTCTCCCTTCTTGGCAGGGGACCTTTTTAGGCTTGGGCTATGGCTTTGGAGGAACAGGATTAGCAGACAGCAGATCTTCTCTGTGGCTTAATCCTTCACCTTGACTTTATCTCCTTTGGTGTCCCCTTCAGCCTTTCTCCTGGGCATGGTGGCAATGGTGGAACGTAGGTCCTGGATGCTGGGATACAGCGACACTCAGCCTTTGGCGGGTCCAGGGGTCGTTCTTGCCTTTTCTTCTTCACGCTGCTTGTAAGCTGTGTGACCTAGGCCAGATAAAGTTCCCTAAGCCTCAGTGCTCTCGTACATAAAATGGGATACTTACTACTCCATTTTTCTTGTGATCTAAAGAGCCTTTAATTTTAATTTTTTTAAAGGATTTTATTTATTTGTTTGACAGAGAGAGAACACAAGCTGGAAAAGAAGCAGGCAGAGGGAGAAGCAGGTTCCCCGCTGAGCAGAGAGCCTGGTGCAGTACTCAATCCTAGGACCCTGAGATCATGACCCGAGGGGAAGGCAGATGCTTAACTGACTGAGCCACCCAGGCATCCCTATGGAATTGCTATTAAATTGATGATGTCTTCTCATTGACAGCATTTGATTAATTGAGAGGTTGAGCCATTCCCTTCCAGGTTCTTATAAAGATGAAAGATATGTATGTTAGTGCTTGATACAGAGTCAGAGCTCAAGAAACTTTGTTACATTTCAGTAACTTGGTCATAGGCTGTATTACTAGCAAGTGAGAAAGCCAAGATTGGAACTAAGTTTGTAACCATAGTTACGGCGCTCCTTCTCTATTAGCCTTAAATTCTAGCCTCGGATAGTGAGGGAAATAGCTCATTATATGTGCTGTGAGTCGATCTCTCACGTCACGGCCCAGACTCCTTGATTCTCATAATTCTGTCTGCTCTTCCTAATTCCTACGATCTTCACCAGGCATAAATCATGTTGAACCCATCATTTTAAAATTGAAATTGTAATCCTTAAGTCAATGCACACAGGACTTTTATAATTATTATTTGTTACATTAAGTTGTCATATGTTATCTTTTTGAGACTGAGCTTCTGGGATAATAGGAACGAGGTGAAGCATCAAATAGGCTAATAGGCAAATAGAAAGATAAATCTTTAAATTGTCGAAATGAAGTTAAGTGTTTAGCCGACTCCAGTACTCTCTGCTTTGTACTGCTGCTTTTTCTCCCAGAGGGAATCAAGGATCCATAACTGTATTAGTGATTGGTGTTAGTGCTCCCCTAACTACTGAAAGTGGCTCTGAGCTGGGGAGGGGAGTGTGGCCAAGGATCTCAACCACAAAGTTGGTGTAGTAGGTGATGATGGTGATGATGATGATAATGATGATGATGGATGGTAATGATGCTTTGCCTGCCCAGCATCCAGTCTTCTTTTCCATCGGAGAAACTTTATCTTCCCTCCATCCTTGTGATTTTCTGGAGGTCGGATTCATCCTAGGGGTGGTTGAGAAACCCGGGCCTGGACAATCAGCCCATTTTATCCCTTTGGCCACCATAGTGAGGCACCTTGAACATTGAACATTTTTTGCTTAATCTAGTTTGAGTTTTAACTTTTTAATATGTTCAGTTGAAAAAGTCCATCTTCACTAATGTAATTGTAAATCAAGACCAATTGGCAACTGAGGACACCCCTAATAGCCATGGGCTCATGCGAGAACTAAACCCTTAACAAGGAGTCGATGAGAATAGTTTTTCAGGTCCCCTGGCACCATCAAGGTAGAGGCTTGCCCTGCTGGACCAACCCAGGTGTAAAATCAGCCAGACAGATATTTTCATTAGCCCTGAAGTTATCCTCATACCACAAATCAATAACATTTTTTTTTTTAAATCACCCAATTCCCTACTCTTGACTCTAGTGTCTGCCAGCTAATCATTTGGACTTAAGGTAGCCCTTCTTCTCTGGGAAGGGAGTACATACAGCAGGTGAAACCCATACTCTGGGAGGTGTTTGGGAGGTAGTACAAATAAATAAACTCACGAACTCACTTGTAAGTGAACCTCCTGCAAATCTGATTATCATGAGTCAGTCCAATTAGTGAGCTCAACTTCAGATAATTTCACACGTTTGAATTTCTGAACCTGCCAATTTGAAAACCATCGCATCCTAAAGAGTAATGACTAGCAGCAAGTGAAGAACCACCTTAAAGATGACCTCAAAATACCAAATCTTTAAATCACATACTTGCTGTTTTCTCTTGAGCATAGAGTGGAGTTCATGTTTTTTGAAATGCTATTTCCCTTATCTAAGATCTAAGATCCTGTATGCATCGCGCGCTGGCATTCAGTGAGGGTTTGGGGGCTGATGGACTGCCTGCTTTTCCCCAAGACCCCAGCCACCAAACTTCACAATCCTTTGTGTGGTTGCTTAGGTATTAGCTATGAGAAGCTGTGACAGCCCTGGTAAGATGTTCTAAAATGGTACTTGACAAAGTGGTTCAGTCTTTCAGAAAGTTTATATCCATGACTACCCTGGGGAGGTGTGAAGTTCTAGAGCCAGTGGTGGAAAAAATCAAATGTCCGATTTATTTGACAATATGGCTTCCTGCAGCATCTTCAGATAAAGAATGACATTTAGAGAAGATGTCTCTTCATTAAGAAGACTTGATATTCCTATAGGAATTGCAAATATTAAACTATTAATAGATTTGCTAGGGATTTTATTTGTTAAGTACAACAAATGCCAAGTATCTGCTATGTACATGGCATGGGTTAAGTAAATGTTCTTTTTTACACAATCTAAGTGCAGGATACTGTCAAACTAATTTCATAATCATTTCATAAGCCAGATAAAGGCACTTACCATAAAGGTTGTAATGTTTTTTAAATGTCAGAGCAGTAACTGAACAATTATAAGAGTTAGGGCACATTTTATTATTAATTTGTCACTCTTACTGTGACATTAACTTCCTTCCTCCAAATTGCTCATTTGACATTTTTCCAATCCAGACTGTGTGAGGAGCTTCACAATGGACATGGACCTACCTTCCTTCTTCTTTTTTACAACGTATTTTTTAAAAAGAACTTTCTTGTCAAGAGAAAAAGTTCAAATGATATAAAAGCAAATGTTCCCTTTTATTCATACCCAATCTTACTCCCCTTTCCAGAAGTTAACTGTTTAGTGTCTCTACTTCCCGCTACTTCTGTATGTATTTATGAAAAAAATATGTGCACAGGTCAGTTAGTATATGGTTTTATTTTTGGTGTGTGTATTTATAAATTGGATCATAGTGTATATATTGCTTTGCGATTTGCCTTTTTCACTTAATGGGGATGTTATGGATCTCTTTGTACCAGTACACATAGATTTATTCATACGATCATTCAACAAATATCTATTGAACACTACTGTGGACTTTATTTTTTTATTCTTTTAAAATATTTTATTTGGGGCACCTGAGTGGCTCAGTTGTTAAGCATCTGCCTTTGGCTCAGGTTATAATACAAGTGTCCTGGGATTGAGCCCCGCATTGAGCTCCCTGCTCAGTGGGGAGTCTGCTACTCCCTCTCCCTCCGTTGCTCTCCCTGCTTATGTTCCCTCTCTTGATGTGTCTCTCTCTGTCAAATAAAGGGCACGGATTGCATGGAGCACTGGGTGTGGTGCAAAAATAATGAATACTGTTATGCTGAAAATAAAAAATAAATTAAAAAAATAAATAAAACCTTTAAAAATAAATAAATAAAATACTTTACTTATTTATTTGAGAGAGAGAGAGAGAGAGAGAGAGAGCACAGAGGGAGAGGGAGAAGGAAGGTCCCCACTGAGCAGGGAGCCCAATGTGGAGCTTGATTCCAGGACCCTGACATCATGACCTGAGCTGAAGGCAGATGTTTAATTGACTGAGCCACCCAGGCACCCCTACTGTGGATTTTATTGTTGTTCAGCAACAACAATTCCCTCTCCTTTCCCCAGCTTCTCAGGGGAGGAGTATATTTCCAGTATATTTCCCTATACCATTGATGTGGAGTTTGCTCCTATGACTTGCATAGGTCAATGGAACGTGGTTGGTGGAAGTGACAGCGCACCTAATCCTATCAGAAGCTTTTAGAAGCACTGCAAGTTCTGTTAGCCTTCTTGGGCTTCTGCTGAAAGAATACTTTGTCCCCCATGTCCTTCAGCCTGGTCCCTGGTAGAGGAAGACACATGGAGCAGACCTGAACGCAACCCACAGCCAGGAACAAAGTTGTTACAGGTGACTATAGAAGGATAAGCAATAAACAAAACATTTGTTGCTGTAAGCCATTGGGATTTTGGGATCTTTGTGACTCAGAATGATCATACCCAAAGCTGACTGATACGAATATATCTTATTTGCCAGGCACTGTTCTAGATGCTGGGAAAGCAACAAAAATCCCTGTCTACATAGATTTTACATTAAAAATCAGGGTAAAACTCCATGGAACAGTTGTACCACAATATTCTCTCTTTTTGAGTCTCAGAGGCCTTTTGTAGAAAATGCTTAACATGCAATATCTGTGTGTCTTCAAATCTTCTGCCCCCTCCATCCCTTCCTTCCTATCACGACTGCCATCTGTTCATTTCTCCCGTCTTCACCTACGTTGACTGTGGAAAAACGTATTGGTTCTCCTCTTGGTTCTGTCCACCCTCAGATATCCTGTGCATTATGACAGGTGCAACTTCTAGCCATGACCTTGCCTCATGCCAAATGCAGCAACCCATTTTCCTTCTTTACAAAATGTGACGTCTGACTTTCAAGGTCCACCCCCTCTCAGTTTTCCAGTTTCATCCTTTCCTTAGTCCAGCAAGCTCATGTCTTGCCAGATCAACCTGCTTGCTGCCCAGGGCACACATCTTGTAGTGAACTTCACCCAGAATTTTCCTTTCAGGACCAAGTTACTCACTCCCCCAAGTGCTGGGAGTGTTGGTTGATGCTGGCTTTCATATGAGTACCTCTCTGTGGATTGCTCTTGGATGGAGAGGACCACCTCACACAAGATTCACATTCCTTTCCCAGTGACAGCCTACATCCAATGACTGGTACAAAGTTGGGAGGAGGTGTCTATAAAGACCTGTCCCCTTGTCTCAAGGCAACTCTGAAAAGTCATTCCAGCTTCTGAACAATTCATGTAATTGGCTAAGACCTTTTTAATGACTGTACTATAGCCCAACACCCTCCTTTGCCTAATCCTACTTTCCTTGCTCCCCCATAGGGGTTGATCTCAATGACTCCATAATACATTTTTGGAATGCTAAACTCTAGCTCAGAGTCTGCTTCCTGGGGGATACTGACATAAAATGCGCCCTGTAGGTCCTTGGGCCCTTCCCATGCCTTGGGACCCTTGACCATGCTATTTCCTCCACCCAGAACACCCTCCCTATGATCTTCTGCTGGTTAAAACTCTACCTATAGTTCACAGCCTCCCTTAAAATCATCCACTCCATAAATTTATCCCTGATTCTTGAGCCCAGAAGTCCTTGCTCTCCCCTCAAACACTCCATCAGCAATATTCTTTTCATGCTTCTGTTAACGGTGCTATGGGGGCTGGCAGTTGTAAGGGAAGAGTTCAGAATTTGGAGTCTAGCAGATTGGTACTCCTCCCCTTACTAGTCAGGTGACCATGGACTCCTCAGTTTTTCTTATCCATAAAATAAGGGAAATAGGCTACTTTGTAGAAGTAATATGAGCATTAAGTGACATAACACAGATAAAATGCACAAATGCTGCATAAGAGGTGCCCAAGTTCAAGATCCTGCCAACACTTTCCTTTCTTCTTCCCTTTATTATATCTTGCATCTTTGTTAATTATGCCAGTCATTTGTGCATTTGTCTCATCTGCCAATATGCTTGGTAAGGACTGGAACATGTCTTATTTTTGCATTCACACAGTGCTTAGCACAAAGAGCTTAATAAATGTTATTGAACTGAATGCCACTTCTGGGCAAAATCTTCTAGTTTGTTTTTGGAACCAAGAATTTCTCTGTTGTATCCCATTATTCATAAATTTATCACACAAGGGAGTCCAGAATGTCTATTTATGGGATCTCAATGAGACCTGTACTCCAGCAGCACTAAAGCGCTCCATGCCTTTGCTCATGCTGCCTTTCTTCTTAGAATGTCCTTCCCCTCCTTTGTTGGGATAACGTCCACTCATCTTTTAAAATTAATTGCAGAACGGGGCACCTGGGTGGCTCAGTCAGTTAAGTGTTTGCCTTCGGCTCAGGTCATGATCCCAGGGTCCTGGGATCAAGCCCCCCATTGGGTCCCCTACTCATCAGGGAGCCTGCTTCTCCCTCTGCCCCTGACAGGTGCCCCTACTTGTGCACTCACTCTCTCTAAAATGCATAAAATCTTTAAAAAAATAAAATAAAATAAAAAATAAATAAGCTTGCAATAAACGGGTCTTTTAAATCTTCTGAGTCCCTTTTCACCTGACTGGCTGGCTGTCTTGCAAAACAAGCAGCATATACTATTCTTTTTTCTGGCCTGGTATTTCCCAACTGGCAGGTTGGGACACTCTGGTAGGTCATGAAGATGTTGAAGATGTTCTTAATGTGTCACAATATCCTTGACTTCCTCATTCTCTGTTATCAATTTCTGGCAGGGAGGGTAGGATTAGTGGTATTGTGGTAGAAAGAGGAGGTGGGACAACACAGGCAAATACACGTGAGTGACTGCAGGCCCCATGTTTGGGGGTGGGGGTGGCTACAGAGCTGCATCGGTGAAGGACTGGATGGGATGCAGCAGGAGGCGAGAGGCTGCCCACCCTGCCTGTATCCCGCTTTTGCACAAGGTTGGTAAACATAGAGATTTCAAGTGTCGGCAAATGAAAATGTGCCCCATAGGTGTCCATGCAAAGAGTGCTCACATGTCACAACTCTTGTGGTCGAAAAATGATGGAAACTCACCTGGAACCACCTTAGGCAAAATGGGAGATATAGTGGCACATGTAGAAAACTCTGGGAAAAGCAGAGATGGCGCTGGCTTCTGGGAGGAACAAGGACAGGGGGCTATTGCCCCACTAGGGTGAGAGAGTGCTGGTTTCGCTATGTCAGCTTTCCTCTTTCAGACAGGCTTTTCCACTAGACTGAACCACAGATGACACAGCTGCCAGTTCTCATCTTCCCACGTTTCATTCACCCAAGTCACAAAACAAGTATTTATGGAGCACCTATTACATTGCCAGCCATTGTTCCAGATGCCAGAAGAGCAGGGAAAGAAAAACAAGAAAAAAATCCTTTTTATATTCTGGGGGAGGAAATTCAGGCGGTATACAAAAGTAAAAGGGAAGAGTTTATAGTATGTGAGAAAATAATGAACACTATGGAAGAAAAAGTTCAACCATAGAACGGGGATCAGGAGTGCTGGGATGGGGGTGGGGGTGAGTGTTGTGATTTAAAAAGTCAGGCAATTCGGCTCAGGTCGTGATCCCAGGGTCATGGGATCGAGTCCCCTGCTCAGTGGGGAGCCTGCTTCTCCCTCTCTCTCTGCTGCTCCTCCCCCTGCTTGTGCTCTCCCTCTTGCTCTCTGTCAAATAAATAAATAAAATCTTTAAAAAAAAAAAAAAAGCCAGGCAACGCCTTACTAGGGAGATCACATTGGGGGCAAAGATCTGAAGGAAGAGAAAGGGTGAGCCATGCAAGTAACAACTGAGAAAGAACTTCAGGTGCAAAGAACACAAGGTAGGCGTGGGTTGGCATGTGCAAAGAACATTAGCAAGACCACTGAGACTGCATTGGAGCGAGCAGGGGGAAACTAGTAGGCGAGGAGGCCAGGGTGGTAAGGCAGATTACATGGAGCTTTGTGGGTCATAGTAAAGACTTTGACTTTCACAGAGTCTGAGACAGGCAACCACCACAGGGGTTTTCAGGGAGGAATGGCATTATCTGATTTGCATTCGGCTCTGTCTTGTATTGAGAATGAACCGTAGAGAGGCAAAGGCAGAAGGAGGGAGACCAGTTGTCTATTGCAATAATCCAAGTGAGATATGATGGCGGTTTGGACCAGGTTTGCTCTCTGAGAGGGACTGCTACTCTTTCCCAAGGTCCAGTGTAAAGGGGCATGGAGGCTATGAGGTCATGGGGTCACATGGTCACAAGTATGGCTTGTTGTCCCAATGGGAGCATTTGGATGGCATGGAAGAAGGAGCAGTTTCTCTAAAAAGGAGAGAGCTGTTTCTAGAAGAAGGCAAAAGTGGGAGGAAAACACTTCAAACACTGTTTACTCAAGATGGCTTTAAAAATGAACATAAGGGTGGGGCGCCTGGGTGGCTCAGTGGGTTAAGCCTCTGCCTTCAGCTTTGGTCATGATCTCAGGGTCCTAGGATCGAGTCCCACGTCGGGCTTTCTGCTCAGCAGGGAGCCTGCTTCCCTTCCTCTCTCTCTGCCTGCCTCTCTGCCTACCTGTGATCTCTCTCTGTCAATAAATAAATCAAATCTTTAAAAAAAAATGAACATAGGGGAAGGGAAGGACAAATAAAAAAAGATACAGACAGGGAGGCAAATCATAAGAGACTTTTAGGGGCACCTAGGTGGCTCAGTTGCTAAGCATCTGCCTTCGGCTCAGGTCGTGATCCCAGAGTCCTGGAATCAAGCCCCACATTGGGTTCCCTGTTCGGCGGGAAGGCTGCTTCTCCCTCTCCCACTCCCACTGCTTCTGTTCCCTCTCTCACTGTGTCTCTCTCTGTCAAATAAATAAAATCTTAAAAAAAAAAAAAAGAAAAGAGACTTTTAACTATGGGGAACAAACTGAGGGATGCTGGAGGTGAAGTGGGTGGGAGGATGGGTAACTGGGGGATGGGCCTTAAGGAGGGCACGTGATGTGATGAGCACTGGGTGTTACATGCAACTGATGAATTACGAAACTCTACCCCTGACACTAATAATACACTATATGTTAACTAAATTGAATCTAATAAAGAATTTTAATTAATTAATTAAATAATTTTAAAAATTAGAAGTGTTCTCCTGTCTTTGCCTCTGTGTTTGAAGGGATCTGGGAAAAATTCTCTGCCTATAACTCAAACAATGTAGTCCTCCACATCCATGGACAAGTCCGTGGAAAACAGAGCTAAGGTTTTCATGAAGAATCGAGGCATGAGATTCCATCCTGACACCATGTCTTTTAAAGTCCTTGTCTTCCTGCTCAGAGAAGTTTTCTTTGTTGAAATATAGATTGCTTGATTTCTCATTTACTCTCACAACAAATGACCTAAGCGGTTTCCTATGTGTGGTCTGGTTTTCTTAAAAACTACCTCTTTAGAGCACCATTCTGATTCTCAGGAAAGAGAGAATACATTACAAACATTGCATTATTTATGTCATCTTTGCTTCTGAGTGACTCCTCAAAATGTTGGGTAGAAGTTTAGGAATCTAAAGAGCTATAAAATAAGCTCTTCCTATACTGCTGTTACAATTACAATGAAAGATTCTAAGCATAGAAGTTGTTTCCCTTTCACTTGCCTTGAGTGTCTTTTGTACTTAACCATGATCAAACTCACTGGAGTGGTCCTTGAACAGTAGTCTCTTCCATCTCAATTTTTTTTTTCACAGAAGTATGATATGATGAGATCTGCAGCCATTTCAAGCTATATTCAGTACTAAAATATGTATCTTCCACAATTTTAGTGCTTGATATCCATATCAACTTTTATTATTATTATTTTAGAGACAGAGTGAGAGAGCAGAGCAGGGAGGAGAGAGGGAAGTGGACTCCCCACTGAGCAGGGAGCCTGATGGATGCAGGGCTTGATCCCAAGACTCCAGGATCATGACCCAAGCCAAAGGCAAACACCCAACCAACTGAACCACCCAGGTGCCCCCATCTCAACTTTTATTGTTATTATTATTTTTAAGATTTTATTTATTTACTTGACAGAGACAGAGAGATCACAAGTAGGCAGAGATGCAGGCAGAGAGAGAGAGGAGGAGGAAGCAGGGTCCCTGCTGAGCAGAGAGCCCAATGTGGGCTCGATCCCAGGACCCTGAGATCATGACCTGAGCCGAAGGCAGAGGCTTTAACCCACTGAGCCACCCAGGTGCCCCTATTATTATTTTTAAAGATGTATTTATTTATTTTAGAGGGAGAGGGCTGGGGAGGGACAGAGAGCATCCCAAGGAGACTCTGAGCTGAGCACAGAGCCAGATGACACATGGCTAGACACCACAACCCCAAGACCACAATCTGAGCCAAAATCAAGGGTTGGGCACCCAAACCACTGCGCCAGCTAGGCGCCCCTAAACTTCTATTATATTTAGTATTCTTGGGTTAGAATGTAACATTATCTTATAACATGGAATGAGAAGCTGAATATTTCTTTCTTCTTCATTTACAAGCTTATCTAAGGACTTTCTAGAATGAGAAGTTTAGACTTTGTCTCTCTTTTATACTCTCCAAAGTACACTCAGATAGGAATAATTCTTGTTAGGGCACCGTTCTACTCACTGCTGATTCTAAGGTCTACATCTTCTGACAGCCACAAACAAAAGAAAATATGCAATCAATTCGTGAAGTATAAAGGAGAATGTGAGAAGTATATGCCAAGGTAACTTAATAAATACTACTAGATCCCCTGTATATCCTTCTCCTGACAGATCCTTTTCCATTATTCCAGAGGCTACTCCTATCCTGAATTAATCTTTATTTATTTCTCCTATTTTATGTTATTTGCTTGTTTTCTTTCTTAATTGAGTAAGGATTATTTTGTACATACAAAAGAATGTAAGAGGGGCGCCTGGGTGGCTCAGTGGGTTAAAGCCTCTGCCTTCTGCTTGGGTCGTGATCCCGGGGTCCTGGGATCTAGCCCCACGTCGGGTTCTCTGCTTGGCAGAAAGCCTGCCTCCCCCCTCTTTCTGCCTGCCTCTCTGCCTACTTGTGATCTCTGTCTGTCAAATAAATAAATAAAATCTTAAAAAAAAAAAAAGAACGTAAGATAAGTAACAAACACCCATGTATCTACCAACTAGCTGAAGCAATAGACTATTACCAAGACTACTCAAGTGTCTATATTCCTTTTTGATCTTAGAAACCATATGCTGCTTGCCTGGGTGGCTCAGTTGGTTAAGCATCTGCTTTCAGCTCAGGTCATGATCCCGGAGTCCCAGGATCAAGTCCCACATTGGGCTCCCAGCTCAGTGGGGAGTCTGCTTCTCTCTCTCACCCTCTCCACTCTCATATTCTCTCTCTCTCTCTCTCTTATTCTCTCTCTCAAATAAATAAAGAAAATCTTTTTTTTTTTTAAGAGAAACTACATCCTCCAGCTCTTTTCTAAATTTTTTGCTTGTCATACCCATGTTTGTCTTTACAGGCTTACTATGTCTTTACGTAGGACAAATTATCCTGGCTGTGTACTACACAACTGTAAAGGATCTATTTGCTTTGAGGTCCAGGCAAATGGTAACTCCTGGAGATGTACAGTGGATGACTTGCTTGACTGTACCTGATGGCTATGATAAATTGTGTTTCCAAAGATGGCCACAAAAATCTTTCCCATCTCACAGGCTCTTTTGCCTTCTGATGTCACCATGCCCTCATCAGCCAGAGGAGTCTTTTTCCCCTCCCACTGGATCTGGGTTATTTTGACTCATAGAATGTACAGGAAGTGATGGCAGTTGACTAACAAGGTTAGGAATTCAGAGATCTATACTTTCTGCCTTCAGTATTTGGAATGCTCCCTCTTAGAAGCCAGCCACCACACAAGAAATCAGATTGCTTCAAGAGCACTGTGCTGTGGGGATGTCCCAAGTAATCAAGTGGTAAGACAGAGTCCACTCAAGGGAGCATTTGGGTGCCAGGCACGTGCATGAAGGAAGCCTTATTGGATCTTCTAGTTCTGCCTAGTTACCAACCAAATGCAGCTGAATGAATAACCCCAGCAGATACGATGTGGAGCCAAAATGGCCAGCTAAGCCCAAAGCAAATTCCTGTCTCACAGTATCATGAGCAAATGAAATGAAACTAGAATGGCCCTTCAGAACATTCATGGCTGTCCCGAGTTGGGTTGAACAGTCATTGGATGTGGCCATCCCAGTAAGGAAGGTGACCTTGTACCAGGCAGTTCTCTGAAACTAAGGCAGTCCCTAAAGGGTTTGACAGGTGAAGGTCAACAGCTGACAGCACCTCTGGCAGCTGGGGCCACCAGTCCTTCCTTGAAGGGAGTCTTGGAAGTGGATCACGGTATCCACAAACACTATATTGTATGTGATTATTTATTTAACTCTTCCTATTGATGGATATTTGGATTCCTAAAATCATTAGATATTCTCTTGTGGGTTTTTTTTAAAGATTTTATTTATTTATTTGAGAGATAGAGAGAGCATGATCAGGAGTGGGGGCAGAGGGAGAAGCTCTGCTTACCAGACAACCCGATGTGGAGCTCAATCCCAGGACTCCAGGCTCATGACCTGAGCTGAAGGCAGATGCTCTACCAACTGAGCCACTCAGCACCCCTTCTCTTGTGTTTTCTAACTATATTAAAATTTTGCTGCTCATATTTAATTCCTGCATGAATCTGGAAGTTTGGGGTTTTTTTTTTTTTGGTATAAAGTAAACATCTATTTTTTTTCATGTAAATAACTTAGTTTGCAGTGATGCCTCGGTCATATATCAAGTGTCTCTATATATTTTAGTGTGTTACTGGCTCTTGATTGTGTTACTGTGTTCTGTTGGCGCATTTGTCCATCTCTGAGCTAATATCATAGTGCCTTAATTACTATAAATTTATAAGACTTAGAGCAGCTTTCCCTCAACATTGTCAATCTTTTTCAGGGATATCTGAGCTATTCTTGACTCAGCTCTACCATATAAATTTTAAATAGCTTTGTCAAATTCCACACACACCTAAAATCTATTATAAATTATTTGTTTTGTCCTGTTTTCTTTGCAAATGGCTTTATTTTAGAAGTGGTCTGTATCCCACCGTAATTTGAGAAGAACTGAATTGAGAGATTTGCTAACGACTTGTAGTGTGGGTCAAAGGGTGTCTTCCCACACGCCCACCCTTGCAAAAATAATATGTCCATCTTTTAATCCCTAGTACCTGTGAATGTGATCTTATTCAGAAAAGGAGTCTTTGCAGATATAATTAAGGATTTGAGATAAGGAGATATCCTGGATTATCCAAGTGGGCTCTAATTCCAGTGTGAAGTGAAGTATCTTTATAAGAGACACACACAAAGACAAAAGAGAAGAGGAAGAAGGAAAGTGTCCACAAGGGCAGAGTGGAGTCATGTGGCCTAAGCCAAAAGAATACCTATAGCCACCATACGTTGGAAGAGATAAGGAATGGATTGTCCCCTTGAGCCTCCAGAGGGAGTACGGTCCTCCTGAGACCTAGATTTCTGACTTCTGAATTTCAGAGGATAAATTTCTGTTGTTAGAAACCACCCAGTTTGGGGACGCCTGGGTGGCTCTGTGGGTTAAAGCCTCTGCCTTCAGCTCAGGTCATGATCCCAGGGTCCTGGGATCAAGCCCCTCACCAGGCTCTCTGCTCAGTGGGGAGCCTGCTTTTCCCTCTCCCTTCTCTCTGCCTGCCTCTCTGCCTACTTGTGATCTCTGTCTGTCAAATAAATAAATAAAATCTTAAAAAAAAAAAAAAAGAAACCACCCAGTTTGTTTAATTTGTTATTGTAGCCACAGAAAACTAACTCACCACTCATTCTCTATTTTCCCTAAGATCTTCTCCTGTATTGTTTGATCTCTAGAAGGCAATAATCCAGGAGCATATTATTACCAGTATAAATATAAATAAATATTAAAAAGTGCTCACTGAATTGAAGCCAGATAGTAAGTAGCTCTCAGAATTTCCTAGAAAGTCTATATAAGAAATGGCCACATTAAAAAAAAATGTCTGCATGTTCTGCAAGGCAACAGTGCTCATTCCAAGGAGAGGGTCAAAGCAGAACATTCCTGTGGGTGAAGTATGTGTCCTCAGTCAACCCAGGCAACAAAGCACGGAGTGGAGAGCCATAAATTCATAAATTCTGGTCCAGACTAGCCAAACACAAAGAAAATTCTTGGTCAGGTTCACTCACAAATCCTGTTCTCAGGTTAGAAAGATGGGGCAAAGGCAGTGGGCATTGGTAGTGGCATCCCTCAACATTTCTATCACGTGCATCACCTGTTCTAATTTGGGCTGGTTGCTTTTGTCTGATGATGCATAGTTGTGATCCCATGATATCCCTTCACTGTCTACCTGGGGATTGTCTTTGTGTTTTCCATGATGGATCTATTTCCTGTGTCTCATAACTTCTTTTGCCTTGATTTGGTCATCTAATTTTGGTGAGCACTTCCTCCAGTAGCTTCTTTGGAAACTGAGCTTGGAGAATAAGTATTCTGAGACCTTGCATATCTACAAATACCTTTGTTTATCTATACTAAAATAGGAGTTTAGTCAAGTACAGAATTTTAGATTGGAAATAATTTTCTTTCAGAATTTTGAAGCATCATTCCATTGTTTTCTTGATTTAGTTCTGCTGAGGATAAAGCCATTCTGATATCTGATCCTTTGTATAAAACCTATACATTTTTTTCTGTTCTAGAATCTTCCATTAGTTCTCATTGTTCTAAAGTTACCTTGAAGTAGGTCTATTTTGTTCAGTGGTGCTTTGTTTTAACTAGGCTTTTTTTTTTTTTTAAAGATTTTATTTATTCATTTGACAGACAGAGATCACAAGTAGGCAGAGAGGCAGGCAGAGAGAGAGGAGGAAGCAGGCTCCCTGCTGAGCTGAGAGCCCGATGCAGGGCTCCATCCCAGGACCCTGAGATCATGACCTGAGCCGAAGGCAGAGGTTTTAACCCACTGAGCCACCCAGGCACCCCTTAACTAGGCTTTTTTATATGACAATTCATGTCCTTGAGTTTGGAAAATTTTTTCTTTAATTCTTTCAGTGATGATTTTCTCATCCCTGCTTTCAATATTCTTTCTTTCTGTAACTCATATTTTCCAGATCTCATACTTCTTGGTCTGGTCCTTTCTTTTTCTTACATTTCTTTCCTGATCATTATTATTCCTTTTCTGTCCTTCAATGCCACTACTGAGTGTTTCATTTCTGCTACCATCTTACCATGTTTTTACTTTCCGAGAGCTATTTTTGTTTTCTATTTTAGTAATAGAATTAGATTCTTGTTTCAGAGATCCAATATCTTTTCCAGTCTCTTTTAATATATTAATAATATTATTTTTAAAATTTTCTTTTCCTTGCATAGATTATATTTCCTTCAGGTTGCTTCCATCCCTTTGTGTGTTCACTGGTCTGTTTGTTTTGGACTCTATCTTCCACATTAGCGGTTTTCCTTTGATGTTTGTTAGACCTTGTTTGACTGCTCATGATTAAGAGTCTAGGATTAAAAAGTTGATTGAAATCTCTGACCCCAAGAATGGAACTTGTTGACTTTGAGCTTTACCACTGAGTGATCTGAGTACATCATTTGGTGGGGTAATCCTTAAGGTCAGTATCTTTAAGTCTTTCTTCATAGATTTGCTGAATTCCCCAGAGGGAATTAGAGGAGGATCATCTAATTAGAGGGTAAAGGTTTGACTGTCAGAGTTTTGTGATTCAACTGGAGAGGAAGACTTAAGAGAGCAGTGGGGTAGAATCTCAGTATTTAACGTTTAGTGATTTGGTCACATACTTCCTGGGTTGGTAGTAAGGTACTTCCGTCTTCCAATGTAGCTATTGTCTGCAGTGCAGAGGCCTCCTGTTGACTTGTATAAAGAATAAACCTCCGTGTTTCTGTCAGTTTGGGGAGGAACACTTGCTTTAGCTTTCAGTAAAGCTTCATAACTTTCTCTATAAATGTCATATATATATTAGATTTATATCTATTTAACTTTTTTGCTATTATTAGTGGTATATTTTGAAACATTATGTTTTCTATCTGTTGCTGTTGTATAGAAATGAAATTAATTTAATTTAATTTTAAAGGTTTATCTTAGAGAGAGAGATAGTGAGAGAGAGCATGAGCAGTGGTAGGGGCAGGGGCATGAGAGGGAGAAGCAGGCTCCCTGAGCAGGGAGCTTGATGCAGGGCCCTGGGATCATGACCTGAGCCAAAAGCAGACACTTTAACTGACTGAGACACCCAGGTGCCCTGAAATGAAATTAATTTTAGATCTCTCCATTTTAAACAACATCTTCAATTATTCTATTCACTCTAATTATTTGTCAACTAATTCCCTTGGGTTTTCTGTGTTAGCAATCAATTACTTTTCAAATAAAGATCATTTTTCCCCTTTTCAATCTCAATTGCTTTTCAAATAGTGATCATTTTTTCCTCCTTTTCAATCTTTATAACCTAAAAAGGTTATAAATTTTCTTTCTCATTTTACTTAACAGATAGGACCTCTAGTTTGGTGTTGAAATGAGGTGGTAATAGTCCTTGAGTTGTGTCTGATCTGATTTTAAAGGTGAACTTCTCATGTTTCAAATTTAGGTATTAGGTGGGTTTTTAGTTTTTGGAAAATAATTTTATTATGGTATCTTCTAATCCTAGATCATTAGGCAATTTTATTCCAAATAGGTATTGAATTACATTGAATGCTTTCACTGCACTTAAGATACTTATTTTTTTCTATTACTCAGTTAATAATAATAATGGATTTTCTAAAATTAAACTAAGCTTACCTTCCTGGGATAAGCATAGCTTAGTTGTGATGTTTATCTCCTCGGTTCATTGGTGATTTAGTTTGCATACAATATTTTTAAGGTTTTTAAATCTATGTGGGTAAGTAAAATTATGCTGTCTATAGTTGTCCTTTCTTATACTCATATCTGTGTTTTCTATCAAGGTTGTACTAGCCTCATAACATTGGAGAGCTGGACAGTTTCCTTTCTATTTCTGTTCCCTGGAGGAATTTTCATAATTTTGGGATGAGATATTTTTTGAACACTTGGTAGACTTTGACTACAAAACCAGCTGAGCCTGGTGTTTTTACCTATTGATTTTGTCTTCCAGTACTTATAGGACTACCTAAGATTTCTGTTTTTCTCTGAGTCAGTTTAGGTTGGTCATATTTTCTAGGAAGTTTTCCATCTTGTATGAGTTATCAATTTATTGATATTAAGTGTTTCATAGTATTACCTTTTCAATTAAGCCAACTTTTGCCTTTGTTGATTCTCTCTGTTGTTTGCCTTCCCTTTTATTAGTTTGTTATATCATTTCCTTTTTTCTATTTTCTTTGAGTTTATTCTCTTTTTCTTTTACTAACTTCTTATGTTCAATGTTTAGCTCATTACTTTTTGTTTCATGTTATTTCATGATTTTAAAACCTTCTTTTTGAATTTTTAATTAATTAATTAATTAATTGTTTAAACAAACTTCTTATTTTGAAATAATTATAGATTCACAGGAAGTTGTAAAAATAGCACAGAGGGGTCCTCTGTACACTTTACACAATTTTTCCCAATGATTACGTATTTGGTAACCACAGTATACTATCAAAATCAGGAAACTTTCATTGCTACAATGTATGTGTGTAGTTTTATGCCATTTGATCACATGTATTGATTTATGTAACCACCATCAGTCAAGATACAGAACTATTCCGTCACTACTCAGATCCCCACCTCCTAGTCTTTTTCACTTATTTGCTTTGTTTGTTTTGTTTTGATTTTTTTGATGTGTAATTGACATACATTATATTAGTTTCACACATGCAACATAATGACTCAACATTTGAATATATTTCAAGATGATCACTACAATAAGTCTAGTTAACATCTGTCACCATATATATTTATATAGATTTTTTTTCTTGTGGTGAGAACTTTTAAGATTTACTCTCTTAGCAACTTTTAAATATACAGTACAGTGTTATTAACTCTAGTTGCCATGCTGTACTTTACATGCCCATGAGTTATTTATTTTATAACTGCTCCCCTTCACCCATTTTCTCTATCCCCCAATGTCCATGCTTCTGGTGACCACTAATCTATTGTATGTATCTATGGGCTTGGGTTTTTTCTGTTTTTGTTTTTATTTTTATTTTATTTTATTTTATTTTGTGTGTGTGTGTGTTTGTTTTTAGATTCCACTTACCAGTGACATCATATGTTATTTGTGTTTCTCTGCCTGACTTATTTCACTTAGCATAATGCCCTTAAGGTCCATCCAGGTTGTTGCAAATGGCAAGATTTTATTCTTTTTTATGGCTAGATCATATTCCATTGTGTTTGTGTGTATATATATGTATGTATATGTTTGTGTGTGTGTGTGTGTGTGTATAATATATACCACAATTTCTTTATCCATTCACCAATCAGTGGACACTTAGGTTGTTTCCATATCCTGGCTATTGTAAATAATTCTGCAATGAATGTGGGGGGGGTGTATACATCTTTTTGAATTAGTGTTCTTATTTTCTTTGAATAAATACCCAGAAGTGGAATTGTTAGCTCATATGGTAGAACTATTTTTAATTTTTTGAGGAACTTCCATACTATTTTCCACAGTGGCTGCACCTATTTACATTTCCACCAACAGCATACAAAAGTTGTATTTTCTCATTATCCTCACCAACACTTGGTATTTCTTACCTTTTTGATAATAGCCATTCTGACAGGTACAAAGTGAGTGTCATTGTGCTTTTGGTTTGCATTTCCCTGATGATTAGTAATGCTGTATTGGCCATCTCTGTGTCTTCTTTAGAAAAATATCTCCTCAGATCCTCTTGCCCATTTTTTAAAAGATTTTATTTATTTATTTGAGAGAGAGAGAGAGATAGAATGAGAGAGAGAGAGCATGAGAGGAGAGAGGTCAGTGGGAGAAGCAGACTCCCTGCTGAGCAGGGGGCCCGATGTAGGACTCAATCCCGGGACTCCAGGATCATGACCTGAGCCAAAGGCAGTCACTTAATCAACTGAGCCACCCAGGTGTCCCCTCTGCCCATTTTTAAATCAAATTGTTTGGAATTTTGCTATTGAGTTGTCTAAGTTCTTCATGTATTTTGCATATTAACCCCTTATCCATTATATGATTTGCAAATATTTTCTCTCATTCAGCAGGTTGCTTTTTAATTTTCTTGATGGTTTCCTTTGCTGTGCAGAAGCTTTTTAGTTTGATATAGTCCCCTCTTGTTTATATTTCTTTGTTGTCTTTGCTTTTTGTGTCAAATTTTAAAAAATCATTGCCAAGATCAGTGTCAAGGAGGTTACTGCCTATGTGTTCTTCTGCTTTTGTGGTTTCAGATCTTCCATTCAAATCTTTAATCTAGTTAAAATTAATTTTTCTGTATGGTGTAAGATAGAGGTCTAGTTTCACTCTTTTGCATGTGAATGAATGTCCAGTTTTCCTAACACCACTTATTGAAGAGACTGTCCTTTTGCTATTGTACATTCTTGCCTCCTTTGTTGTAAATTAATTGGCCACATATGCATGAGTTTGTTTCTGGGCTCCATTCTGTTTCATTAATCCATGCATCCGTTTTTGTGTCAATACCATGCTGTTTTGATTATGATAGCTTTGTAATACAATTTGAAATCAGGAAGTGATGCCTCTGGCTTGTTCTTTCTCAAGATTGCTTTGGCTGTTCAGGGTTTTTGTTGGTTCTATACAAATTTTAGGATTGTTTATTCTATCTGTGTGAAAATGCCATTGGAAGTTTGGTAGGGGTTGTATTGAATCTGTAGATTGCTTTGGGTAGTATAAAATTTTAACAATATTAAGTCTTCCAATCCATGAGTACAGAATATCTTTCTATTTACTTGTTTCTTCTATTTCTTTCACCAATGTCTTATACTTTAAAGTGTATCTTGCCTGCTAGTCTTTTATGGTTATACTACTCACTTCCCTCCAAGCCACCTAACTCCTGGTCTGTCCACTATTTCTATCATTTTATCATTTTGAGAATGTTATATAAATGACTCATACAATATGTCACTTTCAAGACTGACCTTTTTCACTTGGCATAATGCCCTTGAGATCCATTCAAATTGTTGTGTGTATTGTTCTTTTAATGGCTAAGGGATATTCCATGGTATCAATGTACCACAGTTCTGGAGGTGTTTTGTTTTGTTTAACAATTTATCTATTAAAGGATGTTTTAGTTGGTTCCAGTTTTGACTATTGCAAGGAAAGCTACTATGAACATTTGCGTACACATTTCTTTAAAGGTTTATTTATTTATTTTAAGGGTGGGGAGGGCCAGAAGGAGAGGAAGGGAGAGACTCCTCAAGCAGACTCCCCCCTGATCACAAAGCCTGACACAGGGCTCAATCCCAGGACCCCAAGATCATGAACTGAGCTGAAATCAAGAATCGGCCACTTAATGGACTGAGTCACCCAGGTGCCCTTTGTGTACACAGTTTTGTGTAGACATAAATTCTCATTTCTCTGAGATAAATTCCCAGGAGTGCTTTTGCTGAATGATATGGGAAGTATGTGTTTAGTTGTTGTTTTTTTTTTTTTCCAAAATAGCTGTAACATTTTACATTCTCACTAGCAATGTTCAGAGACCCAGGTTGTCCACACCCTTGCCATAATTTGATATTGTCTTTGTTTCTTTGTTTATATTTTAGCTTTTCTAATAGCAGTGCTTGTCTTATGGCTAGTGATGTTGAACATCTTTTTATGTTCTTATTTGTCATCTGTACATCCTCTGGTGAAATATCACTTCATTTCTTTTCTCTATTTCCTAAGTGGATTGTTTGCTGTTTACCATTAATTATGAGAATTCTATATATATTCTAGATACAAGTCCATTGTTTATATGTTTTATAAATATTTTCTCCAGGTATATAGCTCATTTTTCCATTCTTTTAACAGAGTATGTTACAGAGTTTTAAATTCTGATGAAGTCCAATTTAATGACTTTCTTCTTTTATTTATTTTTTATCAAAAATTTTTTTTATCTTTTTTCTTTTAATGAACTTGCTTTTGGTTCCATGTTTGCCTAGTCTTAGACCCAAAGATTTTCCCCCATGTTTTCCTCTAAGTTTTATAGTTTTGTCTTTTGCATTTAAATATATAATTGATTTTTGAGCTAATTTCTATATAATGTATGAAGTTTATGTCAAGGTTCATTTTATGGGTTGATTGATTTTCTATGGATATCCAATTGTTTAACACCATTTATTTTATTTTTTTAAATATTTTATTTACTTATTTGACAGAGAGAGATCACAAGCAGACAGAGAGGCAGGCAGAGGGAGAGGAGGAAGCAGGCTCCCCGCTGAGCAGAGAGCCCGATGTGGGACTCGATCCCAGGACCCTGAGATCATGACCTGAGGCGAAGGCAGCGGCTTAACCCACTGAGCCACCCAGGCACCCCATGTTTAACACCATTTATTAATAAGATTATCTTTCCTCCATCGAATTGCTTTTGTACATCATCAAAATTCACTGTGTCTTGTTTCTCTGTTCTACTTCTGGGTTCTCTATTCTGTTTCATTGATTTATGTGTACATTCCTCTGTCCATATTACACTGTCTTGATTACTGTAGCTATATAATAATAATTGGTTGGAGTGCTCCTTTCCAATTCTCTATTTCCTAATTCTATTTCAAAATTCTTTTAGCTCTTCTAGTTCAATGGCTTTTCCAAATACATTTTAGAAAATTTTGTTTATATTTACAAAAAGGCTTACTGGGATATTAATAAGAATTGCATGAAAACTGTATATCAATTTGGGAAGAAAGGAAGCCTTTATTATGCTGAGTTTTCTAATCCATGGATTTGCTATGTCTCTCCATCTATGCAAATATTTTATTTCTGTCATTGGTGTTTTGTAGATTTTAACATAAAAGTATAGTACATGTTTTGTTACACTTATACTTAAGTATTTTTTTTGAGTGGTTGTAATGGTATTATGTTTTTCATTTTGGTGTCCATGTGTCCATTGGTAATACATAGAAATACCATTGATTTTTATATGTTGATCTTGTATTTTATGACCTTCCTAAAATGACATATTAGTTCTAGGAGTTTTTTGCAGAATTTTTGTCATTTTCTATGTAGACCACAGGGATGCTTTGATTTCTTCCTTCTTGATCTGAATCGGGTTTTTATTACCTGATTGTTTTGGTTAGGATTACAGTATTATACTGAATAAAAGCAAAAAAAGCAGACATCTTTACCTTGTTCTGGATCTTAAGAGGAAATCATTGTTTTTCATGTCCATTATACAATTTTTGAAGGCATTCTTTGTCAGATTGAGGAAGCTACTCTCTATCCCTAATTCTCTGAGCATTTTTATCATGAATGTGTTGAAGTTTTTTGAAATATTTTTATTTATTAAGATAAAATGCACATAACAAAGGATATTAATTACTTAAACCATTTTAAAGTGTACAATTCAGTGTTTTTTCATATATTCACAATGTTATGTAACTATCACCACCAGCCAATTGCAGAACACTGTTAATACCTTAAATAGAAATCTATACACATTAAGCAGTCACTTTCCAATCCCCCTTCCCCTCAGCCCTTGGCAACCACTGATCTGCTTTCTGTCTGTATAGATTTATCTATTATGGGTGTTTCATAGAAATGGATTCATACAATATGTGACCTTTGTGTCTGGCTTCTTTCACTTAGTATCAACTTTTTAATTTCATTCATGTTGTAGCATGTGTCAATCCTTCATTCCTTTTCATGACAATAATTTTCCATTGTATGGCTATACCAAGGTTTGTGTATTCATTCACCAGTTGATGGACATTTGAGTTGTTTCCACTTTTTGGCTACTAGGAATAGTACTGTTATGAACAATCATGTATAAGTTTTTATGTGAACATATGTTTTCACTTCGGTTGGGTATATATCTAGGATATATAGGAACTCTATGTTCATATAGTCACTCTATGTTCAGAAACAGGCTGAGTTTTGAGGTAAGGAAGTTAAAGGAAAACCTTGTGAAATGATCTTCCAAGGATCTACCAGATGAGTCAGAGCAATTAATTACAATTCTTTGTAAATGAGATCTGTTTTGCTCCCCTCCACCCCAGTACCAGGAAGGTGGGGTTATTTTCAAGTCTACCACTGGGCTTGGGATGGGGGGACGGAACCAAGATCTGTTAAAATTCCACAAAGCTTTTCTCACTGAGATTTGGCTTGATTTTTGTTTGTTTTCTCTGTTTTTGGTTTTCGATTACACTCTCCTTGTCACTGTAAACTTTTAGTTAGTTTCCAGAGTTCTGGAAAAGTTGCTTTTGCCAAGTTTTTATTGCTTTTATGGAAGGGCAGATTTTTGAAATTCCTCTCTTCACCATCTTTGCTGATACCATGCTTGAGTGATAAATTTTTTCAGGTGCTTTTTCTGCACCAATTGATAATGATCATTTTACTTTTCTTCTCTAGACCATTAATATGGTGGTTTACATAGACTGATTTTCAGATATGGACCCAGCTTTGCATCCCTGGAATAAATCCTCTTCATTCATGATATGTAATTATTTTTGTATGTTGCTCAATTCCATTTGATAATACTTTGGTAAGTAATTTAATGCCTATAGTCATGAAAACTATTTGCAGTTTTCTTTTTTTGGACTATCTGTCTGATTTTGGCATCAGGATGATACTGCCCTCATAAAATAAGCTCAGAATTGTTCTCCTTTCTATTTTTTGGAAAAGATTTTACAAATTTGGTGTTCTTTTTAAAATGTTTGATAAACTTCATCTAGAATTCATGTTTGGTAGAATTTATGTGAGCCTGGAGATTACTTTGTTTGTAATTTTAAAGTTACAAACTTCTAAGTAGTTATTATAGGGCTACTCAAATTGGGTGAGTTGTGCTACCTTGTGCTTTTTGAAAAATTGCTCCATTTCATCTAATTCATCAAATTTGGTAGAGTTGTTCATGCCATTTCCTTATTATCCTTTTGATGTTTGAAGGGTCTGCAGTGATCGCCCATGTTTCATTTCTGATAGTAGTAATTTGTGCCTTCTCTCTTTTGTCATTTGTCAGTCTAGCTAGGGACTTGTCACTTTTATTGCTCTTTTCAAAGAATCAGCACCTTGTTTTATGGATTTTCTATGTTGCTTTCTGTTCTCAATTTTGTTGTTGTTTTTTCTTTCCTTTTGCTTCCTTTTGGGCTTACTTTGTGCTCCTTTATGAAGTTTCTTAATATTAGGTGACTGATTTGAGATTTTTCCCTTTTTTTAAATGTAAGTATTTAATGGTAAAAAAATTCCCTTTCAGCACTGGTTTAGCAGCATCTCACAAATTTTGATATGCTATATTTTAATTTTCATCCAATTCAATGTATTTCTTATTTTCTTTGAGAGTCCCTCTTTGATCTATGGATTATTTAGTAGCATGCTTTTTGTTTTCAAATGCTTGGATATTTTCTGTTATCTTTCTGTTACTTGTTTCTAGTTTGATTTTTTGTAATCAGAGAACACATTCCAATTTCCATTATTTTCATTATGTTGAGATTTGTTTTATGGTCCTGAATATGAACTATCTTATTCTCTGTTCCATAGATACTTGTTATTTTTTATGTGTGTAGTAAAATGTTTACATTTACAATTACCCAGCTAGACTCAGTTTAGATGATCCCAATATTGTTGGCAATATCCAAAGTGTCATAGTCAGAGGCCAGTTGAACACATGCCTTCTTCTCTTTATCAGGCCTGATCAGGATGTTGACCTTGGCCACCTCAATGTCGCAGAGCTTCTTTGCAGCCTGTTCGATTTGGTGCTTACTGGCCCTGACATCTACAATGAACAGTGTGCTATTGTCTTCTATCTTCTTCATGGCTGACTCTGTGCTCAGGGGCAAGTTGACAATGGCATAATAGACAAACTTGTTTCTTCTGGGGGCATTCTTCTAAGGATATATTGGCTGCTTTTAGAGCCATAGAGGCTTGAGCCACTAGAAATTGAGTGATGTGTGAATATCCTCCTCTTCCTCTACCTTCTCCTCCTCCTTCTTCTTTTCTTCTTTTTGTGATTCCAGATAACTTTCAACACTGCTTTCTTGGCCTTTGAAAACCTGGCTTTAACTTTGGGAGGGGCAGGGGCTTCCTTCTTCACTTTCAGTGCCATCTTTGTGCTGTGGACACCTTAAAAGAATGTGTATTCTGCTGTTATTGGATGGAAAGTTATATAAATGTTACTTAGATCCTGTTGGTTGATGATGTTAAGTTCTTATATATTCTTGTTGATTGCCTAGATGTTTTATTGGTTGTTTATACAGGGGTGTTGAAGTATCCAACTGTAATTGTGTGTCATCCTTGTGCAGGGGCCATGCTAATCTCTATATCATTCCATTTTTAGTATATGTGCTACTGCTGAAGTGAGCACTCTCCAAATGTAATTGTATTAATTTTTACTTCACATATTTTGTAGCTGTTGGTTTATGCATACAAATTAGGATTTCTATGTCTTCTTGGTAAGACTGACTCTTATCATTATCTAAAATTTTTCTGTCCAAGGTAATTTTTTTTTCCTCTAAGGACTATTTTGTCTGTTAATAATATACCCATTCCTGATTTCTTGTAATTGATGTCTTTATAGTATTTATATTTTTATTCTTTTAATTTCAACCTACCTATATGGTATTTGAAGTGAGTTTCATGGCTGCATTATATGTTTGAATCTACTCTGTCAATCTTTGTCTTTCAATTGGTATAATTAGACCACTTACATTTAGTGTATATAATGATATGTTAAGGCTTATGTTTGCCATTTTAATTTTTGTTTTCTGTGGCTTGTTTTTTCTGTTTCTTCTGGCTGTAGGTTAACTCTTCCTGTGGGTTACTTGAACATATTTTAGAATCTCATTTTGAATTATTTGTAGTATTTTTTAAAAATTATAAAAATAATACATGTTCATTATAAAATATTCAAATAATACCTAAAGTAAAAAGTAAAGATAACTCCATTCTTCTGAAGAAGTACAAAATAAACTAATTTTTCATTTTTCAAACTACAAGATTGGCAAGATTAAAAGAATGATGAATCAATGATGGTTATGGAAAACAAATTATCACTGGTTACATAGAAAGCAGGTAAAGGGAAACATAAATACAAACTTTAAAAAATGTTATTAAAAAGAACGATAATATCAGCACTGGTGAGCATGTAAGCCAGGGTTTTTCAACCTCAGCACTATTGATATAATTATTTGCTGTGAGGGACTGTATTGTGTGTTGTAGAATGGTTCACAACTCTGGAATGTAACACTAAATACCAGTAGCATCTCTAAACCTGTCTACCTCTGACCCTAAAGTATTTTTTGAGTATATCTCTTTCTCCAGAGTTTTAATGGTTGCCCTAGGTTGCATACTTATACATACATGAGTTATCACATTCTACTAATGACTACATTTTACCAGTTTGAGTGAAGTGTATAAATCTTATCTCCCCATAAATTCCTTTCCTCTCTCCCATTTATAATTATCTTAAATATTTTCTCTACATACACTGAGAACCATATCACATAATGTTATCTTTTTAATTTTTGCTTCAAAAGTAAAAATTTTAAAAACTCGAGAACAAAAGTATTTTATTTACCTGTATTTTTGCTATTTCCCTTATTTTTTTATTTGTTGCTGATGTTTTCAAATTTTTTATCATTTCAATTCTTTTTCAAGAATTTCTATTAGCTATTCTTCTGTAGTAAATCTGCTGATAAATTCTCTTAGTTTTCTTTATTTGGGAATCTTGATTTCCCCTTCATTCCAAAGGAGGATTTTTACTGGTTATAGAACTCTACATTGACAGTTCTTTTCTTGTAGCATTTGAAAAATTTTGTGTTATTTTCTTATGGCCTGCACAATTTCTGATAAGAAATCCACTGCCAAAAAAAAAAAAAAAATCCACTGCCATTTGAATTTTTTCACTGTAAATAAGGTGTTATTTCTCTTTCATTGATTTAAAGATTTTTCTTAATTTTTAATTTCTAGAATTTTGATTACCGTGTGCTGTAGCATGGATTTCTTTGAATTCTGTGTAGAATTCTTTAAGCTTCTTGAATCTGTAGGTTTATGCTTTTTTGCCAAATTTGGGGGAATTTCAGCCATGATTTATTCAAATCCTTTTTCAGTCCTACATTTTTTCTTTTCTTCTCCTCATGACTCCAAAGAGTGAATGTTAGCTCTTTTGTTACAGTTCTACCGTTCCCTGAGGCTCTATGTATTTTTCCCAGTGGTGTTGGTTTTTTTTTTTTTTTTTTTCCTTTCCGTTGTTTAGACTGGGTAGTTCCTACTGTTCTTTCTGTTCATCAGTTCTCTTCTCTGTCCTCTCCATTCTGATGTTCAGCCTATCAAGTGAAGCTTCCCCTCCTCTTTGGTTATTGTGTTTCTCAGTTCCAATGTTTCCATTTGATTCTTTTTATTTTCTCTTTCTTTATTGACACTTTCTTTGATTAAACTTTCTATTTTTTTACTTATTTTAATCATGTTCATAATTGCTTCTTGAAGGATTTTCAAAATAGCTACTTTAAAATCCTTGTCAGATAATTCTAGTTCATGTCTTGGTACCTCATTGTTGGCATCTGTTGATCGTCTTTTCTTACTCAAGTTGAGATTTTCCTGGCTGTTGGTATAACTGGTGATTTTAGATTGTAGCCTGAACATTTTTAGTATTATGTTATGACACACTAGATCTTACTTAATTCTTGTTTTAGTAGACTTCCTCTGACACAATGCTTTCAGCGTAATTTGGATACAACCTCATTCCTGCCAGGTTGTAAGCAGAAGTCTGGATGTCTACCTCAGCCTCTGTTGACACCCTGGGTTGGAAGTGGCACTTTGTTGCCACCAGGTGGTGGTGAAAGTCTTGACTCTACTGGGCCTCCTTTGACACCATTCCAGCAGGGAGAGGGCAGGGTTCCTTTTTACCATCATGTGGGAGTGGAAGTCCTGGTTCCCCATGTGATATCCATTGACACTATGGGGGATAGCTCATTATTGTCTGGCTGAGATGAAAGTCTAATCACTTGGTCTTCTGTCATACCACCCTGACAGGGGAGGTGAGTCGTTTCGTTAAAGCCTGGGGAGGGTGGAAGTCTACTTTCTCCCCTTGGCCTTTTTTGGTGTGTAGAGTTGGTAGGGCTACAATTTTTTCCAAGGTGTTAGGGTTGAATAGTGTGGTTGTTGTCCACAAATTTTCTGTCTTGCAAGGTTCTCCCTTTCCTGGTCCTACAGTTAGAAAGAGCAAGATTTCTTAGGGATTTTTTTTTTTCAGCCTTTGTCTATTGGCATTTCTGTGTTGCCAGCTTCTTTAGGTCCCAGTATGAGATATATAAAACAAAAAGAATGCCCAGGAAACTCATTACTGTGTCATTCCTTGGGTACCCAGTTTCCTTAGTGTTCTCCATTTCAAAGTCATATTTTTTTAATATAGAGTATTCAGGCTATACTTTGTGGGAGAAATAGGGGGAAGTGTGTCTGCTTTTTTGATCAGGACTAGAAGTGTCTATTTAACAATATTAAATATGTCACATTTTCGTTATTTTTCAGTTTAAGAGCTTTATAAATTTCTTATGGTTTGTTTTTCTTTTACCAATGAGTTCTTAATTTCCAAATACATGAGATAAACTTTTTTTGGTTGTTTTACTAAACCTATTTGCTTGTGGGTGATAAAGTTGTTTAAAGGAATGTACTTTAATTTTTCTCCTATAAAGTGGAGGTATTAGTAGTTCTGCTGTCATGGGTTGTGAAGATTAAATGAATCTGTCCATGAACTTTCCTAAAAAATCATAGGTGTGTTCCCTCACCATTTTTTCCCCTGATTCTTCCTCTATATAATTTCCAAGGTGTTAAAATTCTGGTTTTTTTTTAAATAAAAGCCTTATTGAAATATAATTGCTATGCCATGCAAATCACCTACTTAAAGTATACAATTCAATCAATAGCATTTAGCATATTCACAAAGTTGTGTCAACATCACATAATCAATTTTAGAATACTTTCATTATCCTGCAGCAAAACCCATTAGCAGTTATTACCCTTCCCTCCCTGGTATCCAAACCTAAGGAATCACTAATCTACTTTTTATCGCTTTGTATTGCCTGTCCTGGACATTTCACATACACAGAATCATATAATATGTAGTCTTCTGTGATGGGCCTCTTTCACTTAGTATTATATTTTCAGGGTTCATCCATGCTGTACTGTGTAGTAGTATTTCTTTTTTAATTACCAATTAATATTCTATATACCACATTTTATTTATCCATTCATCAGTTTATGGGCATTTGGGTTGCTTCTACTTTTGAGCTATTATGAATAATGGTGCTATGAACATTCATGTACAAGTTTTTGTGTGGACACATGTTTTCATTTATCTCGGGTAAACTCCTAGGGGTGGAATTTCTGGGTCTTGTGGTAACTCTATGTTTAAACTTTTGAAGAACTTCCAAACTTTTCCATGGCAGCTGCATCGTTTTACATTCCCATCAATAATATATGAGGGTTCTGATTTCTTCTCATCCTTACCCACACTTGTATTTTGTCTTTTTCATTAGAGCCATCCTAGTGGGTGGCTCTCATTTTGGTTTTGTTTTATTTCTCTGATGATTAATAACACTGAGCATCTTTTCATGTGTTTATTGGCCATTTGTGTATTTTCTTTGCAGGAATGTTTATTGAAGTCTCTTGCAATTTAAAAAAGTTGGGGTATTTATCTTTTGTTGTTATTGTTAAATTGTAAGAGTTCTTTTTATATTTTGAATACAAAAATCTTTATTAGAGATACAACTTGCAGATCTTTTCTCCCATTCTGTTTGGTTGCCTTTTCACTTTCTCAATAGTGTCCTTTGCTACACAAGTTTTTAATTTTGGTAAAGACCCATTTATCTATTTTTCCTTTTGTTGCTTTTGTTTTTGGTGTCATGTCAGAGACTCCACTGTCAAATCTATGGTCATGTAAGAATTACTCCTACATTTTCATCTAAGGATTTTATAGTTTACCTACTTAATTTAGGTCTATGATCCCATTTGGAGTTAATTTTTGTATATGGTAAGTGGTGGGGGTCAACTTAACTCTTTTGTTTATGGATATCCGGTTGCTTCAGCACTATTAATTGAAAAGAATATTCTTTCTAATTAAGTTGTCATGGCACCCTTATCAAAAAATCAATTCGCAGTAGGGGCGCCTGGGTGGCTCAGTGGGTTAAAGCCTCTGCCTTCAGCTCAGGTCATGATCTCAGGGTCCTGGGATTGAGCCCCACATCGGGCTCTCTGCTCAGCGGGGAGCCTGCTTCCCTTCCTCTCTCTTTGCCTGCCTCTCTGCCTACTCGTGATCTCTGTCTGTCAAATAAATAAATAAAATCTTTTAAAAAATCAATTCACAGTAAATGTGAAGGTTTATTTCCAACTCCTAATCCCATTGGTCTATCCTTCTGTTGGTACCATGGTATCTTGATTACAGTAGATTTGCAGCAAATATTGAAATTAGGAAGTCTGAGTTGACAGACTTTGGTCTTCTTCTGAAATATTCTTTTTAAACATTTTTAAAGGATTCTTTTTTAAAAAAATTGCAGTGGCTATTCTGAGCCTCTTGAATTCCCATATGAATTTTAGGATCAGCCTGTCAATCTCCACAAAGAAGTCAGCTAGAATTTTTATGGGGATTGCACAGATGTTGTAGATCAATTTCAGGGACTATTTTGATCTTAACAATATTAAGTCTTTTGATACATGAACACAAGATGACTTTTCATTAGTTAAATCTTTAATTTCTTCTAGTGGTGTTTTGTAGTTTTCAGTGTACAAGTTGTATACCTTTTTTGTTAAATACATTCTTAAGTATTTCATTCCTTTTGATGGTATTGTTTAAGGTGGTCTCTTGAACCATAAAGATGAGGGCTGTATCCTAGGAATGGCAGACCAAAAGCTGGAAGGAATCAAGGCAACCTACACATTGAAGACCCAAAGAGCTCTGTGCCTCCTACAAAGAGGTGAGAGAAATTATGGGGGAAAAAAAGATGTCTATCTTGTCCAAACATTTGTTATTTGGGGTGAGCTGTCACTTACAGATGAACTCGTTTTAATAAATCTAACCTATGATGCCAATCACTTGTTTACTCACTCATTCAACAATTATCTATTGAACATATAAAATGTCATAACAAGTGGTGGGGGTCAACTTAACTCTTTTGTAAATGAAATGAGATGAAAAAGACATTTAAATTCTAGCTATTTAAGGACCTCTCAGTGAAACATACACTCTAATAAAAGCTTTCAAGCGTTGACCTAGTACCATTTGTCCCTTCAAATGAATAACAAGCACAAACCAGGCTTCTCTCAGCAAGTCAGAGAACACAGGATAAATAGGAAAGAGGAGAGATCCCTGAGGACCGGAGTCTTAGCTGAAGATTTGAGGGAGGAGTCTTGAGCTGGAAAAAGCAGTGGAATCTCAACGAGCGGAAGAGATGAGTGCTTGAGTATTTCAGATAGAACATTTGCTGAGAAAGAGCAATGTTAACACAGCCTAGAAATGGAACAAGGATGGCAGAAAAAATTGAGGTGACCGAGGAAAAGGGGGCCAGGACCCAATGAGAGGACCAGGATGAGCCATCACCTCACACCAGTCAGAATGGCTAAAATTAACACAAGAAATGACAGGTATTGATGAGGATGTGGAGAAAGGGGAACCCTCTTGAACTGTTGCAGATTGGTGCAGCCCTGATGAACACAGTTTGGAGGTTCCTCAAAAAGTTAAAAATAGAACTACCTTATGATCCAGCATTTGCGCTACTAAGTATTTACCCAAAGGTGACAAGAATAATACAGATTAGGAGGGGCACGTGCACCCCGATGTTTATAGCAACATTATCAATAACAGCCAAACTACAGAAAGAGCCTAGATGTCCATCAACGGAAGAATGGATAAAGATGATGTGTTACACACACACACACACACACACACACACACTCACACAATGGAATATTACTCATCAAAAAGAATGAAGTCTTGCCATTTACAATGATGTGGATGGACCCAGAACATATTACAGTAAGCAAAATAACTCAGAGAAAGTTAAATACCATATGACTTCACTCATATATGGAATTTAAGAGATAAAAGAGATGAACATACAGGACGGGGAAAGAAAAACCTAGACATTCTCCTCTGGACCTTCATTAACAGATGAGAGGACTCCTGGAGTAGGGCAAAGAGGATGGGATTTATAATTAGAGAATCTGGGTTTGAATCTTGCCTTTTTTAAAAAATTGAATTCCTTGATAGTTTTAGTAAACAGGATTTTATATGAAGTGAAAAAAAAGGTATATAGCATGTTGATTTGATGCATTTATAGGTTGCAAAATGATTAACATCATAGACCATCATAGCGTTAGCTAACATCTCCATCCTGTCACATAGTTACTGTTCCATTTTGGTAGTAAGAACATTTCAGATTTACTCTCTTAGCTTCAAGTATATAATACAGTATTAGCTAAAATCACCACGCTGTATGTTAGATCACCAGAACTTATTAATCTAATAACTGGAAGTTTGTACCCTTTGCCCAATATGTCTCTGTTCCCCCAACCCCCTGGCACCCGGTAAACACCGTTCTACTCTCCGCTTCTCTGAGTTCACCTTTTTTAGATTCCACATATAGGTGAGATCCTATAGTATTTGCCTTTTTCTGTCTGACTGGAGAATAATAAGTTTGTAATGGTTCATAATTATTAGAGCTATTTTAGGCACAGTTTGTGTCTAATTCCTGTGGTAATGCATATTCCTGAGACTAAATAGTTGATTAGAAATAAGCAGTGATAGAGGGGCCTGGGTGGTGCAGTTGGTTAAGTGTCCAACACTTGATTTCAGCTTCAGTCATGATCTCAGGGTCATGACATCGAGCCCCATGTGGGGCTCAGCACTCACATGGAGTCTGCTTAAGCTTCTTTTCTTCCTCTCTCTCTGCCCCTCCCTCCTGATCTCTCACTCTCTCTCTCAAATGAATAAATAAATCTTTTTAATAAAGAAAAAAAAAGAAATGAGCAATGATACCACGGTGATTATGAACCAGAAGAAGATGAAATGGTTCAGTTCTACCATTCTAGGTTTATTACTTGGAGTGTGTTTTTTAAAATTTAAAACAGTGAAGCAAAGTGCAAACTGTGATATTTAATATTTTGGCTGGTAAGTGAAAATATTAATTCCTACATGAAATATTTAGTTATTTGAACAATGTTGTTAAAATTGAACTGTATTTTTTTCAATCATTAGTTGCTCATTTTAAAACTAGGGAAAGCCTCAAGAAAATCATGATGTATTTTCTCATAGAGAGATGGGTATGCCAAAAAAAAAAAAATGATCGATTCTCACTGTCAGGTTCAGTAGGTAGTTGTCGTCATCTGGGTTCACCAGAGGAACAAAATAGGATCTATATATTTTATTATATTAATTTTAAAATATATTTTAAATAAATATATTTTTATTATTTATTTAAATGTGTTTATTTGATATATAAATATATTATATAAATATATAAATAAATACATTATACAATATATAATAAATATATTATTTATTTTATTTATATTAAATAGTATTAAATTTATATTAAATATATAAATATTTATTTATATTAAATATTATATATTATAAAGTATATAAATATATTACATAGTAAATAATATATTTAAATAAATATATTTTAAATTACATTTATTATATTTATTTTTATTATATTTATATCTATTTGTTATTATTATATTTATTGCATTACACGCTTATGGAGGCTGAGAAGTCCCAAGATCTGAAGTTGGGAAGCTGGAGACCCAGAAATGCCAGTGGTATTGTTTCAGTCTGAGTCCCCAAGGCCTGAGAACCAGGAGAGCTAGTGGTGTGGTTCAGGTCTGAGTCTAAATTTGCAGACAGGAGAAGACTGATATCCCAGCTTAAAGATAGGCAGAGAGAGAATTCTCCTTCCTCAACCCTTTGTTCTATTCAGACTTTCAGTGGATTCCATGTGGCCTGCTCACAGTAGGGAGGGCAATCTGCTTTACTCAGCCTACCAATTGAAATGCTAATCTCATCCAGAAATACCCTTGCAGACACACCCAAAAGAACTTTTAAAGAAGTATCTGGACACCCAGGGGCTCCGTCAAATTAATACATCTAATTAACCATCAGAAGTGTAGGTCACTGGTTTGACCAGAGAACATGTCTTTACACATTCCTTCACCGCACACATACTCCTTTACTTTGATTATTACAAACAATACCATGACCTCCACTCATGTACGTTAAGGAGTTCAGATCATCGGCTATGTCCAAGTTAGCATGGAAAAGTTCTTGTGATTGCCTCCAAGAGCAGAACACCCACAGCCTCCGAGAACATTACACTTGGCCAACTCATCCTTAGCCACTGCAATTGTGAAAATACTCTTTCATACATAAGGAGAAGACTTCATGGAGCAAAGAAATGCACTTTGGTGCCCTACAGAAAATGTCCTGTCTCAGTTGCAAAAGTGTTCAAGTAAATAATGGAGGCCTAGAGAATGCTTGTACTGAAGCTAAGAACTGGAGAAACAAATTTGGCCATTTGTAAATTCCATGACTTGAAGGACAAATATCATTCTGTGAATCAGCAGTTTGACATAAGACTTTCTAATTATGTGACCATGGCTATTTTATAGGATAAATCTTTCAGCCTAACACCAAAGAGTATATAAAATGGCTGTAAGATGGGTAGTTTATAGGATGGGTGTCATTCTTATCCTGTCTCTGTATTACTATGGGGACGGTCCTGCTGTATTCCCTCTGGAGTGTATGGCATGAAGCCCATACGCTTCCTTGGGGGAATTTCCTTCCCATTTATGAACGTTTCTTGGCTCTCAATGAACAACACAGGCTCCATTTTATTTGTGTATGTATCTGACCTTACTGGTTTCCTTTTTCGCTTTTTTTTCATTTAGTTTTCTTGCACCACCGTTTATCGTGGTAGTTTATGTTTACCTCGAGTGACATTTATTACAGTCTCTAACTTACAGATCTTTATATAGATCTTTCTCTCTCAAAATCATTGAAGCCATAAAAAGCATCAGAATGTAGGCACTCATATCAAACCATAAATCTTTATTTTTTATTCCTAGGCAGATAGACTTCCAAACGATTTTAGATGACAGGTTGGTATCTGCAATGATTAATCTACCCATTCTTTCACACACAGCTATTTGTATGAAGCATAATCTTTAAATAGACACGTTATCAATAGGTGCAACCCTTAAACGCATGAAGAAGTCATTGCAGTGTGACTCCCTTTTTTGGATCTGCGATCTTATGATCTTTCAGACACCACTCTCCTCATCCAGAAGAAAATTGTTCACTTGCAAGAGGCCCTTGGGCATGACATGACATTTACAATACATAGAGTGTGCATTTTATGTTTATTTCTCATGTATTTCCTTTGGTTAAAAACTAATATGCAATCTACAACATCCAAATAAATGATTTGACATATTTTATACAGCACATGTTCAAGTAATTAATTTTCTCATGGAAATGTCATACCATTTAACTCATAGTTATGAGCCAAATATTTGTGCAGTAGTTTGTAATGAATATATGCATAATCACAGATTGCCCTATTTTCTTTGTACTCAAATGTAATTTAAAGGGACAGAATCAGGGTGGAGCAGTCTTCTCACTACTTAGTGCCTGGTGCATATTAGGTTCTCTATAGCCCCTTGTTGGATGAACAAATAAATGACTGACCATTTTGGCAGATTTTTATCAAGTCCTGTGAGTTTAGGTTTTTGGTTAGTCTTATTGGAGTTTTATTACTAATGACTAACACAATTAACTACATGTGGTATGTTTTGACAATACATGGTTGCCAAAGACTAGAGCAAAGATAATTATTGATCTATATGATCAAAAAATGCCACACAAACCAAGTAGGGAGTACATGTAGCAGCTTATTTCTAGCAGCAAGTAACAGAAATAAGGCTCAAACTGGCTTAATAAGGGCATTAAGAAGTCCTTAATAAGGATATTTATAAGATATCCTTAATAAGAGGTCCTTAATAAGGATAATTAAGATGTCCTTAATAAGGACATCTGCCAACATTCCCAAAAGTAATGCAAGCTCGAGGCACCATTTCAGCAGGGCCCTGCTTTCTTTCTCTCAGTTCTCTTGGCACTGCCTTCCGTCATGTATTTGTCTGTCTGTTTCTTTCTTCGTCTGTTTTTGTCCTTGGTCTGACCTCCTTCACGGTCGCAAAGTGGCTGCCAGTGCCAGCATACTCATGGTCAGTGGGAGAGAGCAAGAAAGCTCCAACCATGGCTTATATGTCCTTTCCTACAGTGCAACTGGGTGGCGTAAGGTCTTCTGGGCACAGTTGCTTGGGGAAGGCCATCCACTGATTTTCCTAAAATCTGGATTTCTGAACTAATCATTGACAAAAATGGTACAATTACCTGGAATAGCTGAGAGCAGTCAAGACCTATTCCTGGAGCTGAAGAAGGGGCTGGAGTCTCCTGAGTCAACTGGACCCTGTGGAGGTAAGGTAAGGAGGATGCTTGAATAGAACTGGGTTCTGTTCAGAAGGAAGAGGAGCGAGACAGATCCTGTGTGTGCAACTAACAGTGTCTACCCTAATACGGCACTTCTTTTAGAAATTATTATTATTATATTTCTTTAGTGTTTTTTGGTTTGTTTTGTTTTTTACTAAAGACTCTATTTTTCTACAGCTGTTTTAGGTTCACGGCAAAACTGAGAAGAAGATGCCAGCTGCCCCCACACATGCACAGGCACCTCCAGTAAACATTCTCTGCTGGAATGTAACTTGTTACAGTTGATGAACTGACACTGACACATCACTGTCACCCAAAGTTCATAGTTTACATTAGAGTTCATTCTTGGTGTTGTATATTCTATGCGTTGGGACAAATATATAATGACAGGCATCCATCCTGAGAGTATCATACAGATTTTCACTGCCCTAAAAATCCTCTGTGCTCTACCTCTTCATCACAACTCCCTGAATACCACTCTTTCCCAAAGAGGAATTGAAGTAGTCAATCAAAGACAAGTATTCCTATATCTCCACAAAAACGAGGATTGATTCTCTCCTGAAGATACGCTCATCAGGGGAGCCTGGGTGGTTCAGTCAGTTAAGCGTTTGCCTTCGGCTCAGGTCATGATCCTGGGGTCCTGGGATTGAGCTCCGACATCAGTGGGGAGCCTGCTTCTCCTTCGATTCACTTCTTGCGCTTTCTCTCATTATCTTTATCTCTCTCTGTCTTACTCTCTCAAATAAATAAAGAAATAAATTTTTTTTTTTTAAAAAAATACACTTATCAGTGAATTAAGAAAATGAGGACAGAATGGGAAAATGTAGTCAGTCCTTCTCAAGTTTTTTTCTTTTTTTTTTTTTAAATTCACTTTCTTCTTGATTGGTATGTATCAAAGACCCCATCATGCTTTAGTTCATTTTACCTACTACTTATTCTCTTACTTTCTCTTTTTGAGAGTGATCAGCTTCTTTGTACCATGTCTCTTAAAAAAAGAAAACGTGTTTTTCTCTTAGAAAAAACAATTCTAAGAATCACCAAAATAAACCCTTTATCACTTCCTGTAGGTTTTGCACCTTCTTCAGTTAAACTTGATCTGGGAAAAAACAACAACAACAACAACAAAAAAAAAAAAAACAAAAAACAAGAAAGGAAGTCCCACCATCCCCATCGATGCTTATTGAAAATACAATACAATAAGCTTGTCAGTTACATTCTTGTAGGGATCTCAGCTCTCCGATAGTTATTTAACTCTTTCTGAAATTACTTAGATTAATGAAGGTTAGAAAACCCTGTGCCTGTGGCCACATCTGAGTGGTGGGGTGTCTGTGTGGTTCAGTCAGTTGAGCCTCAGACTCTTGGTTTTGCCTCAAGCCATGATCTCATGGGTCTTAGGATGAGGCCCCCATCAGGCTCTGTGCTCAGCACGGAGTCTGCTTGGGATTCTTTCCCTCATCTTTTTCTCCCTTTCTGCTTTCCTCTCCCCCCTACACTTGCACATGTTCCCTCACTCTCTCTCTCAAATAAAAAATAAGTCTTAAAAAAAAAAAGAAGCAAGGGAGTTGTGGGTCATCAGCTCGCTGAAGGGCAGGCTAACAGGGGCTCTGGTCACTTGGACAAAGGGACAGAAAGCAAGTGAGAGATTTGCTGAACAAAAGAGAGGGACTTTGGGAAGAAAACAAAGCAGGCTTCCAGGATCCATTCACTTTCTGTGCAACCTGGTACAAGCTTTTGGATGATCATACTAGGCAAACAGTTACAGCCTGTAATTCTCTGGAAGAATAACTGCCTTTTCTTTAAGGTCGTGCTTTATGTAACTGTCAGAATCAAACATTAGGGAAGGCAGAATCTCTTATATGGGAAGAAGAGGAGTGCTTTCATTTCAAATTGTTTTTAACTCCTCCATCTTTTTCCACGCATATGCTGTATAAAACATTTCCTATGACAAAACGAGGCCATGATTTTTACATCCTGCCCTTTTCACATTTAAACATTTCCCAGTGGTATCGGTCTTCAGAAAAATGATTTTTAAATTAATGAATATATTTATTTAAAGGAGTTTATTTATCTAGTTGTGAGAGAGAGCATAAGTGGGGTGGGGGGGGGGGGAAGCAGGAGCCCAACGTGGGACTTGATCCCAGGACTCCAGGACTCTGACCTGAGCAAGACAGATGCTTAACTGACTGAGCCACCCAGGTGCCCTCGGACAAGTGATTTTAAATAGTGATTTTATAAGCCATGCAAGGTAAGTACCACAGTTAATAATTACCTCCTTTTAAAAATTCTTTAAAAATAAAACACTTCTTTTAAAATAGAGATATCATTTACAGACTGTAAAATGCATAGATCTAAAGCATACAGTTTAATGAGTTTTGACAAATGTAAAACACACCCTTATCAAGGTAAGGAATATTTACATCACCCCCAGAAGTGCTTTTAGGCCTCTTTCCATTCAATAGCTGATCTCCCCACAGTGGCTCTTCTGATGGCTATTACCATAGATTTGTTCAGCCTATTCCTGAACTTGATATAAATGGAATTACACAGTACATACTCTGTTATGTCTGGCTTCCTTTTTGTTCAATTATTTTGAGATTCACCCATGATGTCATGTTCATCAGTAGTTGGTTCATTATTGCTAGTAATATTCCATTGTACGGTTAGATCACAATTTGTTTACTCATAGTTGATGGATATCTGGGTTGTTTCCAATTTGGGTCTATTAGGAATCCAACCACCTTAATCTTTTTTTTTTTTCCCACATCAATTTTAGAGGGGGTGAGAAATGGTAAGAAATGATAAATCGGTCAGTGGTTCCTTTTTTTCTTTTCTTAATATTTTATTTATTTGAGAGAGACAGTGAGAGAGAGCATGAGAGGGGAGAAGGTCAGAGGGAGAAGCAGACTCCCTGTGGAGCTGGGAGCCGGGACTCCATCCTGAGACTCCAGGACCATGACCTGAGCTGAAAGCAGTCGCTTAACCAACTGAGCCACCCAGGCGCTGAATTCCTTCTTTTTCTTAAAAGAAAAAGAGAAGCGGGGGAAGTTAAAAAACTGAGAAGCGAAGGGTAATTTAAAAAATGAAACAAAGACGTTTTTTGAAAAAGAGAGTTCAGGGGGAAATTCATTTAAAAAGGAAAAAGAGAAGAATTAAAATGGACAAAGATACGAAGAAGTAGTAAATAAACAAATGAAGGAAGGAATTAATTAAAAAAAAAAAAGAAACACCTGTAAAAATTAGAATAAGTAAAAAGAATTAGAACCACGAAACTTCTGTTTTTAATCATGGTCTTTGAGAAGTCCTGAAACCAAGACAAACTTTTGAGCTTCTTCCACACGGACTTTGGCCCCTCACATGTCCCTGATGCTCTAATGTTTTTACATGAACGCTTTCTACAGGCAACCTTCTTTCCCTTGCCTGCCAGACAGAAGAGTGTTCAAAGGGGCTTTGATCAGGGCAGCACACTCAGGGCAGTCTGTAAGGGAGGAAGCCAGGAGGCTTTTTAATTTAAAAATAAGTGCTGCTTTGTCTCCCATGTTTCCTTAATTGAGGCAAAAGCTGAATCTAGGACACAGCCTGGTGGGAGATTGGCTATGGCATGGTCACGTGGAGACCAGACTTGCAGCGAGAATGGGATGTTGAGCTGCAGAGAGTCGGAAAGACACGCACATGCGTGAGCGTGTTTGTGTGTGTGTGTGTGTGTGTGTGTGTGTGTGTGTACAGTTACAGGGAAGTCTCCTAAACTGTCAGACCTGTCAGATTAAAACGTCTGAATGAGCTATGAGGGAAGGAAATAACTGAATTCGCATTAGTTGTACTATTTGATTTTTGTGGACATGTTGCAGAAAGATTGCAATGCCTTCAACCAGGGATCGAGGAAAGAAAGACAGACTAAGGTGGCTGGAATTGTTTTTGTCTTAGAGAGATTCTGCAGGCCTGAGAGTTGAAACTTCCTTTTGTACTGCGATGTTGCTGGCTTTTTTTTTTTTTTTTTAAGATTTTATGGTTTTTTTATTTGAGAGAAAGAGATAGGAAGAGAGAGCATGAGCAGGGGTGGGGGTGGGGAGTCAGGCAGAGGGCAGAGAGAGGGAGAAGCAGCCTCCTCGCTGAGCAAGGAGCCTCATGTAGGGCTCGATCCCAGGACCCTGGGATCATGACCTGAGCCAGAGGCAGACGCTTAACCAACTGAGCCACCCAGGTGCCCCTGTTGCTGACATTTGACCTAGAATATTTGTTTTCTCTTGAAACAAGAGAAGGGGCACAGAAATGATGGTAAGAAATGTGAGGGATGACGGAGGAGGAAGTGTGAAGACTCTGCTGATGGAGTTTAGTGGTGCTTTTCCCCAGCCCCTAACCCTGACTTTCAAATCAGTTTGAAGTGAATCTGATAGATAAAAGCATGAAAGGGAGGAAGGGAATGGGCCATGGCTGTGGTCTGTAGATACTGAAAGGTGCTAACATGGAGGGATTTATTTGGTCTAGAAATCCCAGATGGATAACGGGGAGAAATGTGCTGCAGTTTACAAAAATTCTGATGGAGAAAGAGGACCAATTTCTGTACATCAGAACTTTTGGAATACGAAATAAAATAGGATACCATGTATTGACACATTTGGAGGAGTACAAGTACAGTGCAAATTCAAAGCATCCTTATGACTCAACCCTTAAGGGAAATGGTGGTATCCCCACCATTAAACACACACCCAAGCAGTCATATACATTATTGGTTTCACAATGTCTGTGGGTCCCAAAATACAGAGTCCAAGAACCCCATGGGTCAGATGAGATCATAGTGTATGCTGGGGTCCCTTGGGGGTGGGAGATATTCTGCCCATTTCCCCACATTCCCCAAAGCTTACCACTTCTCTTTGATGGGCTTGCTGCTCCCTCACTCCATGTAAATGACTGCTTCTGTGGAAAAAAAATCTCACATGATCCATGTGACTAAGGACCATCTGCTTGATTTTAGGTGATGAGCTGGGGCAGACATTAACCTTTCAAAAAACTTGTTGAATTTTCATCTCTCAGATGTTAAACGATATTCTTTGCAGGAATCAGGTTGGAGTAGGGGGCATTTCCACGTAGGGTGTTTGGGAGAAAGTGAAACAATGCCCGTAAGTGTGAAAAAATACTCTCTTTGGTTAGCTATTTACTACAGAAAGTGCAGTTTTGTGTTTCATTGTGTAGCCTGGGGGCAGAAGTTGGGGGGCTTACAGTCATAGTAATCTCATCCACTTCCAAGTTCATTCTATATTCTGGGCCCTTTACACCTGTTATCTTGTTTAGTACAACAACCCAAGAGGAAGGACATTACAAGTGAGAAAACTGAGACTCTGAGATAGTATATGACTTGGGCAGAATTACTGAATTTGGATATACAGAACTCAGGTTTAGAATCCAGCCTGATCTGACTCCAAACCCTCTGCTTTCCCTACCGCATCTTTATGATACAAGGGAATATTGGTTGCTTTCCTTCCTGCACTTGATTTCATTGTCTGTGTTTTCATTTGGGATCTCCCAGAAGCAATTTTGAGATAAGGATTTGGAAGCAGGTCGTTTATCAGGAGGTGGTCCCAGGAAACACTGGTAGGGAAGTGGGAAAGGAAGCAGAGAACAAAAAGTGCCAATACGCAGACCATTATTGAGCGAGTTTTTACTGGGGCTGATTGTCTGGGTCCTGTGGGGGATCTTTGGAAAATCAGTTATCCTGCCTGTGGGGCAAGAAAGTTGGTGCCTTTCTTTTAATTGACCTATAATTGACATATAACATTATATTAGTTTTAGGCGCATAACATAATGATTTGATATTTGTATAGACTGCAAAATGATCACCACCATTAAGTCCAGATAACATCTGTCACCTTACATAGTTACAATTTTTTTTTCCTGTGATGAGAAATTTTAAGATCTACCCTCTTAAAGCTACATTTATATATGGTCAACTTCTATCCATCCGTTGCTGAAGGTTACTGGGATGGGAATGGGGCATTAATTCCTGGCAGGCAAAGCTGGCTCCAGTGGTCAGAGCATGCCTTCAGTCGAAGAAAAGAAGGTGCTGGAAGCAGAGGTCAGGCTGGTGTGCACTGAAGGGCAAAGGGTGAGGGTAAGTCAAGTGTAGATGCTTGCTGGCCCTGGACCTCTCCCATGCCCAGGGTTCGGGCTAACCTGGTAGTCAACACTAAGCCTTAAATGGGGCCAATTTGGCTCTGCGGGGGCTTCAGTACCCACCTCCACACCCCTATATGAGAGCAGCAGGGAATCTAGACACCATTTGGCCAAAGGGTGAGGCTACTGTGTTGTGCACAGAAGGAAAAATTGTATTATTATTATTATGTTTTTTACCCAGGGGAGCTTCTCTTGGACTCCTGATTGCCCAATAACCCAGGGATGTGCTCACCGTTTATAGAGATTCAAAAGCAAAATATATGAAAGTTACTGGAGAGGATGGGAGGTATGAGAGAGGATACTTTGATTCTTTTAGATGCTGTGTTCCAGCCATTTGTTCTGGATGTTGCATAACACTCAACAGGGCTCTCCCAGGTCTCTTAGCAATTAGCATGTGCCATTAAACTCTTATCTACAATTATACTCTCCAATCTAAATTCTAGCTTCAAGTTTCACCTGATCTTTTCTTCCCGGAACACATGAGTAGTTCAGAGGCCTGTGAAATAGACAAACCCTGTAGGGGATTTGATAGCCCAAATCACACTGAATATTTTACTGAGAGGTGAAACTTTAAAATGAATTCCTGAAAGGTAGCGCTTCTTTTATATTGAAGCTCAGACTTAGAGGTTGGTTCGCTGCTACTGTTAAATAGTTTGGCCAACACTTCTATTTTAGTAACAAAAAATTTGCCCGGAAAGAACCCAAAGAAGTAACAGGGCTCAGTGACAGGATGAAAGGGTCTGCCTGAAGCCATTTGAGCCACCTTTGAGACATAGACATAAGGACACTGTCACAGAAAACAAACTGTCCCTACATTTATCAGACTGTTAAAAAAAATCTGAAGGTTCTGGTATTTGAATATGCAAATCCAAATGTAACATTCTTTACAGATAACATTGTATGACTTGGCCAAAATGAGAAGTTAAAGTGTGCCACTTCAAGAACTGATTTTCTTCCTAATAAAACTTGAGCTTCCTCATCATAGAGGGCACACCCATGGAGTTATTACATACACTCGTCGAATTTTTATATACAGTTGTAAACAAGGCATCTTGGTGATTTTTAAAACTTTTCCAGGGCATTTAGGCAAAGTATTAAGTCATTTCCTCAAGGAACAAAGTCAGCTTTTGGTCAGCAAATACCACAAGGCTTGTAGAAACAGGAAGTAGTCGAGGCCCTAGGAGATCTCTCATCTGTGAAAATTATGTTTCCTTTTATATTACATTCAGGCCTAGGTGTGTAATTTTACATAAGAAGGATCATATTTTATGCACTGTCCTATGACTTGTTGTATTTGTGGAACAATATGTGGTGGATTTTTTAATGAAACTCACTACCAGTTGACATCTTAATGGCTTCATGCTATTCTAGTTGGATGGGCGGAATGCTATAGACTGGTGATGTCTGTTGAAACCTAATACCAATATGGTGGTATTTGGATGTGGGGTCTTTGGGAAGTGATTAAGTCATAAATGTGGAACCGTCATGATTGAGATTAGTGCCCTTATGAAGAGATCCCAGAGAGCTCCCTCTTCCCTTCTGCCACGTGAGGACAAACCAAGAAGACAGCTCTCAGTGAACCAGAGAGCGGGCTCTTATTAGCTACCAGATCTGCCAGTGCCTTGATCTTGAAATTCCCAGACTCCAGAATTATGAGAAATTTCTGTTTTTTCTAAGCAGCCAGATCTATGGTATTCCATTATAGTTGACTAAGACAGATTGATTTAGCCAACAGAAACATGAGGAGATGCTCAAAATCACTAATCAGGGAAATGCAAATCAAAACCACAGTGAGATCACCTTACACCTGTCGGAATGCATAGAATCAAATAGACAAGAAATAAAAGTGCTGGTGAGTATGTGGAGAAAAAGGAACCCTCATGTAGACAGAGGAAAATCTCTGAAAACGGCATAGAAGTTACCCTTCTGAAAAAGACATTTACGTGTATAAGGAAAATCCCCATTTGCAAGGGTGTCTGGCTCTCTCTGATAGGAAGAGGGTAATGACTAAACCTGTAGAAACTCTTAACAATGAAGAAGGCAATGACCTAAATCTGCGAAACAACCTTACCTTTGTTTACAGTGTTTTTCCTAATAGCTTCCCAAAAGGGTTCTTTATATTCAAGGGGGACCCCTGCAGGGTGGGGGGTGGGAGTGGGGGGGGTTGTGGGAATAATAGAAGGAAGAAATAGGCTTAACTCTGAACTCAAAAGATAAGTGGAGATTATGGCCAAGGACAAGGGTAGGGGTAAGTGGATGGCAAATTCCTAGAGTTAATATCAGGGGTAAGGAACATTCTGGCTAAACTGACTGGACAGGATTCCTGCCTTCAGACAGGCCAAAGGGATAAGATACTGAGGGTGGGGGATGAGGAATTTGACCTGATAGGAGAGTGGGGATTTCTGCTAAATTGACTCAGCAGGATTCTTGCTAAAATTAATCTCAGTGGACCAAGGATAAAACCCAAATTCTAGGCCTCATTGAGAAGAGGCCCCGAGGAGCCTGACTCAAGATTTGTCAAGGAGAGAGTCTTTATCAGAAGTAGGGAGGCTGATGCATTGGAGTTTCTTGGCAAGGAAGAATTTCCTGTCCCTTTCTAGGTCCTTCTCGCCGGACTTAGAATCAAATTAACGTGAGACAGATTAACAGGAGAAAATCAAATTTAATAGGGGTTTGTATGGGGAATCCACACAGACATGGGAGTTCCAAAGACAGTGAGGCGACATGAAGCTTCTATCAGCTGAGTAGAGGGGTAGGGGTCTGAGGATACAAATGGGAGAAAGACCATTAGGAAGAAAGTGAGGAGATTTTCAGAAAAACAAGGTTGTCCTTTGATCCAGGTAAGTTTCTTAGGTAAAAGGGAGTCTCTGCTAGGCTCTCTTCATGCCTATAGGCAGGCAGTCGAGAGGGAGGTAAAGAGCTTTTCCTGAGTCATCTGGGTTTGGATGGCTTTTAACATTAATTCAAAATAAAGTTCATGCCAAAGTGGCCCATCTTGGCGTGGCCCGCCCTTGACCCTTACAGGTTACACACAGCTTGGCATAATTTGCATATAGACTCTCATTCCAAAAGGAAAGGATAATTTATTGTTTCTTATTTAAGTGTACCTAAATGCTTTAACTATAATGAAGGTTTGTATTGAGAAATGTGGTAAATCTGCCTTCATGTATAATTCAAATCTATGTCTAAGCAACTCGTTCATGGTGAAAACAGCACAGCTATTGATCAACCTCTATACCGTTGTGTTTCCGGCCTTGAAAGCTATTTTTTAAACAAATATCCCCACCTTCCATTTTTCTCTCTTCTTAGATAATTAATCACAATCTCGATCTATCACAGTCACCAACTCAGGAAACAAACAGGTGAGCCCTGGCCTTACCACAGCCACCTGCTCCATCCTGGGGATCCCGACAAGGCTGGACAAATCTGGGCTTGCCAACACTGTTGCGGAACAAAGTCAGATAAACTCATTGCAGGAGAAGCCAGTAATTCAAGAAATTAGGGTTTGGAAAAGAGAAACAGGAGAAATTTATTTTGGGTTCTAGCAGCCGGGGGAGGTGTCAGGCTCAAATCTTAATAACCACCTCTCCATTGGCAAGATGGACACCTAGAGTTTTATAGAGAGAGTCTCAGGGGCACGTGCAAGAGAGCAGGCAGGGAGCTCATGATCTGGGGCAGGGTTGGTATGTGTTCAGCCCATGATCCTGGACAGGGAAGGGGACATGTGAAGTGTGGTTTCTACACATTCTGTTTCTATCAGGGTTTTTCTGGTCCAGTGGTTGGAATGTTCTGGTCATTGCAAAACTGTCAATGCCTCAAGAAACTGTGATAATAAGTAAGTACAATGGGTTTCAGTTTGAGTTAAGCAGTCTTGTCTATTTCTGTTTTTTGTTTGTTTATTTTAGACAGTGAGCCAGGAAGCGGGGGTTGGGCCAGGGGGAGGAATAGAGGGAAAGACAGAGAATCCCAAGCAGACTCTGAGCTGAGCAGGGAGCCCCATGTAGGGCTTGATCTCAATACCCTGAGATCATGACCTGAACCTAAACTAAAAGTTTAGGCACTAAAAGGTGCCTATTTCTGGTGTTAACTATTGAGGTCTAAAGCCGAGCAAAAGGGCTCACAGACAATCACAGTTCTTAAAGTTTAGTCCTTTCTTTTAAATCCTGGGCCTTTGAATTCCAGCAAAGTGTGTTGCCCCTTTAGGTTAAAGTTTCTTTTTCAGAGAAGTTACAGAAAGATGAAATTGTCTGCTTGAAAATTGTTGGGAAGGTTAGTGATTTTTTTGCCTTTTATATCCAATTCCAGGTTCCTGTCTTGGTGAGAACGCGGTCATTACTGTCTTGTCTATTTACTTTTTTTGTTTTTCCAAAAAAAATTAACATTCTTACTGACAGGTGTTCCAGAAAGTTGCCTGGAGTATGTGGTCAGGACAAAGGTAAGGCAAGTGATGCCCCTGGGGTATAAGTGCTTAAATATAGTTTTGATCAGAGGCTTGCTCTGGGGACCATCACTGGCCTATTCTTTTGAACAGGGAAGTGTTCACAGTGCTGTTGACTCTAAGGGGGAAAAGAAGTCGCTTCTGGAAGAATACAAGGTCCACAAATATTAAAGGAACACTTTCTCTCACAGGGATTGTGGCCAATAGCTCTCTCCAGTGGGAAGGGAATTAACTCACAGCATCAATCTCCTAATTAGAGCAGCCATAGCAATGGTCCTCAAGAGAGGAAGGCATGGGGGAAAAAAATCACTCAGGGAACTATGCACATCATTTCTGCCCCTTTCCCTACTCGCCAGTCTTACTTATGGGGGTGAGCATGTCAGGATGGCCCAGGGGGAGTGGGCACAGGTGGTTTTAACAAGTTTCCCAGACAACACAGAGAGGCAGCTCTCTCTTGCCCATTGGGAATCACTAGGCTAAAGAAAGACCTAACGTTACTTATGAAAGTTTGAAATAAATACTATTGACTCCTAGGAATCTATTATGCAGAAATACTTGTACACTCATTCAAAGATAAATGCACAAAGATGGGAATTATAGCACTTTGTAATAATAATAGTAAAATAAAAATAACAATGGCAATCTTAAAGTCCATCAGTAGGAGACCAGTTAAATGTACAGTTTAGCCCTACTCTGGAATTCTATACCTTGGCTAAAAAAAAAAAAAAAATGTTAACTCTTCTTGTATTCATGAACTCATATGGAGTGATCTCCAAGGAATATATTTGGGTGGAAAAAGCACGTTGCACAATATGTATAATGTGGTATTTTTGTAAAACAAAACAAACCAAATTAAGATGTGTGTATGTGTTTCGGTATATAAAAGAATTCTAGAAAGAGATACACAAATTTTTAACACTGGTTATTCATGAAGACAGGAGTAAAATAGGGTGGAATTTTCCCTTTTTTAAATGGACTTTGGCACCTGTCCTTTTTGAGAACTCACATTTTTTTTTTCCCAATGAAAAAATTAGTTGAAAAACATGCTCAAATAAGTGTTGTTGCTGTGGCTTGTTTTTTGTGTGTGTGTGTTTTTTTTTTTGCCTCACATGGTTCTCAGTCTCCTTCCCATTGAAGCTTCTTTAGTTGTCCTCATCTTCGTTAGTTCCTCACTTTCACACCCACACCGCCATCATGAGCGTCATGTGGTACATAAACAAGGGGAAGGAAACAAAAGTTCAAGGTGTTCTATAGGGGAAGGTGAAAGGGAAGTGTCACAAAGTGTCCTATGTGACAAAGTGTCACATGTCCTATCATGTGACAGGACACTCTCTGCTAGACAATATATATGTTATTCAAGATGATCCCAATAGATAGTGTTTTATAGATGTTGCCCAATCATAGTCTCTATGTTTTGAATACAGTTTAAAAAGTGGACTTGAATTAGGAGTAATTCTATCTTCAGGTCAGGCCCTCCTAATCCCCCACTGGGATTAGCCAACATTGTCCTGATCAGACTCAGTATCTTCTGTTTCAACGCCCTTCAGTCTGCCCTCAGAGATTTTTGTTTTTAACATTTGCCTCATCATATCTCTTTCTTGCTTAAAATTCTTCAAGGATTAAACATTACCTAGAGGACAGTATCAACATTCACAAGCATAGTTTCCAAGTCCCTTCACGATCTGGCATGTGACAATCTTTTCAGTTCTATCACCTTCTGTGTGCCCCATCCTTTGGCAAGTTGTTTTACCAAGCTACTGCTAATTCCTTGAATGTGCCATTTGGTTTCATTCTTTAGGTCATTGTACATGAATTCTGATGAATTCCTACTTACCTTGCAAGAGTCAATTCACATATCTGAAACCTTTTCGGACCCACCTAAACTGTATCCCCTCTGCTCATTCCATCCCCTGTGAAACGGTTCAGAACCAGCTTCCCCAGAATGTGCCACTTTGATATGTGGATTATTTTGAGTTAAAAACAGTCAAGGCCCAAAAGACCCAGGAAGAGCTTTTTAGTGCCCTCTTAAATGCCTTTAACAGTTTAGTTACAGGGCCTGGCCCAGGAAGAGAGCTATCACTAGAGATAAACAAAGAGTCTGGGCAAATCTGGGAGATTCAAACCAAAACCACATTGAGATACCACCTTACACCAGTTAGAATGCCCCAAATTAACAAGATAGTAAACAACAAGTGTTGGAGAGGATGTGGAGAAAGGGGAACCTTCTTACACTGTTGGTGGGAATGTGAGTTGGTGCAGCCACTTGGGAAAACAACATGGAGATTCCTTAAGAAATTAAAAATAGAGCTTCCCTATGACCCTGCAATTGCACTGCTGGGTATTTACCCCAAAGATCCAGATGTAGTGAAAAGAAGGGTCATGTGTACCCCAGTGTTCATAGCAGCAATGGGTCACAGTTGACAAACTGGAAAGAGCCAAGATGCCCTTCAACAGACAAATGGATAAAGAAGATATGGTCCATATATACAATGGGGTATTATGCCTCCATCAGAAAGGATGAACAACCAACTTTTGTATCACCATGGATGGGACTGGAGGAGATTGTGCTGAGTGAAGTAAGTCAAGCAGAGAGAGTCAATTGTTATATGGTTTCACTTGTGGAGCATAAGGAATAACACAGGACATTGGGTGAAGGAGAGAAGTGAATCGGGGGAAATCGGAGGGGAGACAACCCATGAGAGACTGTGGACTCTGAGAAACAAACTGAGGGTTTTGGAGGGGAGAGGGGTAGGGGGCTGGGTGAGCCTGGTGGTGGGTATTGTGGAGGGCACATACTGCATGGAGCATTGGGTGTGGTACATAAACAATGAATCTTGGAACACTGAAAAAATGAAATAAGATTTAAAAACAACAACAACAGTCTGGACTAGGCGTGGTAAGCTGGGGGGAGCTTGCCAGGGCTTGTTTGTTCGAAGTCCTCTCTGTTGCCCGTTGTCTCTACACGGCACAACCAACCTCTGTTTACCAAACATTTGCTCACCCCATCTTCCTATAAATTCACTTCCTCCCCTTTGAAGCCACAGATGCCTACGCCCTTCTCTCTAGCTCAGGATGGCATATAAGTCTCCATTGCCTGACTGTCTTTGAGCCTCTCATGTCTTTGTGGGCCTCCCATAAGTACAAAATTAAATTTGCTTTTCTCCTGTTCATCTCTGTTATGTCAATTTAATTAATAGTCCAGCCGAAAGAAGCTGGAAGAGTACAAGCAGAAATTTTCCTCTTCTACACCTGTATAGCTGATGTTTTATAGATATTTGTAGTTTTTAAATCTGTTTGACTTTCCTATTAGACTTTCAATTCCTTGAGGATAGTGACTTTGTTTTCCTTATTATTTGTGTACCTGATACCTAGAAGGCATATGATCTACATCAAATAAATATTTATTCCATGAATAAGTAAAAAATAAATACATAATCAATTGCAATAAATTTTATAGGGATAAAGATTTGAAGAAGAACATATATAGGAGATTTCATTATTTGAAATAATCTCCTAGGTATAAAAGTTGAAGGTAATTGATCTGTAAGATTTAGACATCAGATAATATAGAAGAATTCTCAGGAAGTAAGACTTTTATTTGGATGAGATGTGATTATCACTGATTTCAAATACTTCCCTGCCTGGGAAGCTTTGATTTTGTTTTTATATAGGATTATGTATTACATACACAGCAAGGGCATACCAAACCAAGAAAGAGAAGTAAAATTCAGAGACATAGGCAAACTGAAAGTATAGTTACTGTTCCATGCACAACAGATGAGCTGTGGACTTTCAAGAAACAAATGTGACTGGAGTAAAGAAGAAATGCCGTTCAGGGGTGTGTTTTACTCTTCTCTCCCTGAGTACCCGCATATAGAAAACCAATGTTAAGAGCCAGAGAAGCAAATTAATGGCTAAGGAATGATTTTAAAATAGAATATTAACAGTAGGCCGTAATGCTTTCTTGTAATTACTCATCTGCTTAAGAACTTCAAAATGTATTAGCCGTGGGAAGCCCCCAGACAAACATTTGCAACTAAAATGTTTAGGCTGCGGTGGCTGGGTGGCTCAGTTGTTAGGCATCTGCCTTCAGCTCAGGTCATGAGCCCAGTGTCCTGAGATTAAGTCCTTCATTGGGCTCCCTGCTCAGCTATGAATTTGCTTCTCCCCCTGCCTGCCGCTCCCCCTGCTTGTGCACTCGTGCTCTCGCTCTCTCTCTCTCTGTCAAATAAATAAATAAAATCTTTAAAAAACTAAAATAAAATGTTTAGGCCATCTTGGGTTCTATGACTGTTTTTTTTTTTAAGATTTTATTTATTTATTTGACAGACAGAGATCACAAGTAGGCAGAGAGGCAGGCAGAGAGAGAGGAGGAAGCAGGGTCCCCGCTGAGCAGAGAGCCCGATGCGGGGCTCGATCCCAGGACCCTGGGATCATCACCTGAGCCGAAGGCAGAGGCTTTAACCCACTGAGCCACCCAGGCGCCCCTCTATGACTATTTTAAACAGACACACACACATCCACACACACGCACGCACACACTCATGTATAGGCACATATACACCCTCAAAGCCCACATATGTATTGATTGAATTATCCTCATAGGCCATTACTTCAGATCTTAAAAAACTGGACTATTGATACAACCTGTGAAGAAAAGAAAAAAAATACTCACAGGAAAAATTTTAATCTTAGTGCAGAAAAGAGTTCACACCAAATGACTCACTGTTTATCCTTAGAAAGGTCTGCTTTCAAGGTTAGCCCGGTGGCTGGAGTCTGGGAACTTGAATTTCAGGAGGGTTCCCACCATTTCCAGAACTGATTAAGTGTGGCTCACTGGTCCTAAACAGTTAGTGCAAATATGAAAGTTTATGCTGAACACCTGCTTTCTGTTTGAGAGGCTGGAATTTGGGAACACGCCAAACAAGGGCTGCCTACATGACCACCTCCAAATAAAATCCCTAGGCGCTCAGTCTCTAATGAGCTTTCAGGGTCAGGAACATTTCATACGTGTTGTCATAACTTCGTTAATCCACTGGGAAAGGACTCTTGGAAAATTGCTCCTGGTCTCCCTCGGACTTGGCCCTATGTGCTTTTTCCCTTTGCTGACTGTGCTTTGTGTCCCTTCAGAGCACAAATACATGCTGAGTCCTACAAGTCCTCTCCGTGAATCATCAAACCCAGTGGTGATCTTAGGGACCCCTGACACCCCCTTCGACACCAGAAGCAGACTTTTTTTTTTTTTCCTTTTGACAGACAGAAAGGGCGCATGGGGCTGGGGAGTGGGGGGATGGTTAGAGGGAGAAGCAAACCCAGGGAGCCTGACGTGAGGCTCAATCCCAGGACCCTGGGAACACAACCTGACCTGAAGGCAGATGCTTAACTGACTGAGCCACCCAGTCATTCCAGAAGCAGATGTTTTTATGATCTTATCTGAAAATTATTCTTACTGAATATTCTCAGACCCTGTCATAGCCTATCTTTCTCTTTTGGTACACAGCAAATATCCAGTTAAAATAGAGCCTGCTTTTCTTTTCTCTTCTCTTCTTCTTCTTTTCTTTTCTTTCTTTTTTTAGCATTTCATTGTTACACACATAGCTGTAAAAACAAAATATAGTTAAAAGTCAAAATTTCCTTCCAAATAAGGCAGTTGGTTCTGTGTAAACGTAAAGTATCTGAATATTGTCATCGACTCAACAAGAAGGTCTGTAGGTTTGCGTGACCCTTTGGGGATATTCCATTTTGATGTCAAGATGCCTGACTTTACTTTCTAAAGAGTGAGGTTTCTTTTTCTCTCTTTTCCACCAGGCAAATCCTACTCAGCACTCAAGATTCAGTTTAAATGTCACCTCTTCAGTTCAACCTTCTAAACTCCCCCAGGCTAAGTGGGTCCCTTATCTATCAGTTTTCCCATTGTATCTTCTGTCTTCCTCTTTTGCAGAGTGCATTGCATTAAGATTGGTTCTCTCTCTCTCTCTCCTGAACTTTGAGGCTCAGGACTAGGTCTTTTCACCCATCAGTCCCAGATTATACATTAGCATGTGACAAAGGGCATGTACTCAGAAGGTTTGTCACATAATATTAAATGAATCACTAGGCATCTGTTTGATTCATCGCTGAATTTAAATATATTTATGTTTGTGGGATCTTTTATTGATTATGGTACTCAGATATCATTGAATGGGATCGTGGCTTTAAAATTTCCTGAATAAGTATAAAGTGCTATATTGCTCTTGATTATTATTGTTAGTCATCATCATGGTTGAGAGTTGGTATTATTATTATAAAAATGACAAGTCTTGGCATTTCGAAAATGCGAAGTTAAAAATCACTGTTCTAGCTCTTGCAAGAGAGCCAGACAGTATGTCATTACACAACATTTTATCTTTTTGGAAAGCAACCAAATATGATCACGGGGGAAGCAGATAAAGGGGAGCAGACTGTCACCCCAAAATATGCCTCTATGGTGTAAAGATTATTTGAGGCTGGTAATTTTTAAGAAACTACAGACACAGAGGAAGCTCTGAAATCAGAGCAAAAGCTACCCTTTTGTAAAAGACATTTACACATATAAGGGAAATCTCCATTTGTAAGGCTGTCTCCCTCTCTATACTGGGAAGGGGGGGTGATATGACTCTAAATCTTTAGAAACTGATCAGTGGGGAAGGCAGTAACTGAAATGGATACAACCACCCTCCCATTGTTGACTGTGTTTTTCCTGGTCACCTCCCATAACTGACTTCCCCCCACAACCCCAAAATGTTTCTTTGGTTTTAGCCGAAGGTGATATTTTAAGGTGGTGGCTTGGACCATTATGGGGAGTCACTCAGTTTGCCTGGACCTCTCCCATGTATACAGGTGGTATATATGCTATTAAACGCTTGGTTTTCTCCTGTTAATCTCTCTTTTTATCATGGCGGTGGGGTGGGGGGGGGGATGTCTCAACCAAGAACCTAGAAAAGAAGAGGGAAAATTCTTTTTTTCCCCTCACACAGCAAAGGGCTAGCTAGCAGTTAATACTATTGCAAAGCAAACCACAGAACAAGAAGGCGATACTGGCTAGTGGTGCTGGCCTGTTGAAGATCAGCAAGAACCTCCTACTTAGCAGGTACAGTGGCCTTTACCTTCTTCCACTCTCTGTTGTGTCTGAAGCTGTTGCCTTCCTGTTTCTTCGGATTTCCTCTTTCCTTACTTTCCAGGACCCCACTCTCTTATCCACCCTCCTGTTTCACGGCCCCTTCCCTTCTTTCTTCTGTGGCTCGCCTCTCCCCTCCCACCTCTTAACTGTGTTCATTTACTCATCTTCTATCCATGGCCCTCTTTTCTCTCCATTCCCTCTGTTGGGAAATAAGATGGTTAAAAATGACCAAGCATTTAACTATTTATTTTAACCTCCAAACAATTATACGGTATTGGGGAAGGAAAATTTTGTTCTACTCATCGAAGATTCTTTCCGCTGGTCTAAGAATCTAACTGACTTGAGACAGAGTAACAGGAGAAAATCAAATACAAGTTTAATGACATGTATACCTCCTGTATATATGGGAGCGATCCAGGACAACTGAGTAACTCCCACAAATGGCTGAAGCCATCACCTTAAATAACATCTTGAGCTCAAAACAAAAGAGATGGGAGTCAGTTATAAGGGTACCAGGAAAAACTCAGTAATGAACGGTAAGGTTGTTATGCATACTTAATTCCCTTCCTTCTCCACTGTTAAGAGTTTCTAGAGATCTACAGCCATTCTCCTCTTCCTGTTAGAGAGAGGAAGACACCTATTACAAATGGAGATTTCCCTAATATGTGTAATTGTCTCTTACAAAAGGGTGTCCAATGTTTCTTAAAAATAACCAGCTTGAAATAATCAATATGCCCAAGAGACAGAGCCTGGGTTGCCAAAGTTTGCTCTCCTGCAATAGGTCATAGTATCATTCCCATTGTAAAGATGGGGAAGCCGAGGCAGAAAGATGTGAAGTGAGTTGTCCAAAATCACAGCCACTCATAAGGGGAGAGGCTGAGAATGAAACTGACAGCTTGGCTCCAGAGTCCGGACTTTTAACTGCTTCATCACTCTGTCAGAAGCACCCTTTGGTTCACAGTCTGCAAACTAATTGTCTCAAGAGTGTTGAATTTGGAAGGACAGGGGACTTGCTGTTTTTTGTGAATTCCTCATAGGGATTCCCCCGATCAGACTCACTTAAAACAGAAACCACCAGGGGCGCCTGGGTGGCTCAGTGGGTTAAGCCGCTGCCTTCGGCTCAGGTCATGATCTCAGGGTCCTGGGATCGAGTCCCACATCAGGCTCTCTGCTCAGCAGGGAGCCTGCTTCCCTCTCTCTCTCTCTCTGCCTGCCTCTCCATCTACTTGTGATTTCTCCCTGTCAAATAAATAAATAAAATCTTTAAAAAAAAAAAAAAAAAAAAAACAGAAACCACCAGGTGCTCTGAAGTTGTGAGACCAGGCAACTGAAAAAAAAATCTTGGCAATCCTGACTAGTTCCCATTATGACTTTCCTATCTCTAGTACTGATTCTACCGTTAACGTGGAGGGTTTGCAGATGAGATATTTGAGCTACGAGCCTATACAGTAGCGACCTGTTAGGTCTCCACTGACCCTTGGTGGACAGCAACATCACAATTATTGTGTATTGCCCGGTGCCGGGCACATTATCACCTTTTGTGGAAAATATTTACAGAAGGAGTGAACATATTTGTAGCAGAATGTAAGTTCCTGAGAAGCAGGGACAGTGGCGTTCCTACGTTGTATTCTGTAATGTTTCTCCTAAGTAATCCTTAAATTAGGTGCATCTGTTAAATTCTATTGATTGCAATCAAACTTTTTGGATGGGCACATCTGAATGCAGTGGGAAGCTTACTTTGGGATTTAAGAAATATTTGCATCACTTTTAAGGAGCTTATTAAATTCTAGAAAGAGCCCATTTAAAAGCCTTTTTATTGAACCAAGAATGAAAGTAATGAAAACCAATTTTGCACAGTTAAAAAAACAGTGAAGCTCTTAATAATAATTGTTTTTGAACTCCCCATTGCTTAACTCAATACATTTTGTTTCTGAGTAAAACTTTCCTTTCCTCCTGGGAATGCCTTAACCAATCCCAAAGTTACACAGTAATTGAAGTTGTTAACTACTCTGCCAAATGCGAATCATTTGCCTGGGAGTCTGAATCACTTTTAAAAGCTCACTAATGTTGCTCGTGATGCGGAAACATTCATGGATGGTTCAGAATATTCCTGCAGGTTCACTCCAGTTGTTTTTTTTTTTCCCTTGAGTTGAAGGAAAGTGTTATTTAAATTCATATATTTTATTAGATATCGCATATCTAACCCAACTGTATTCTTATGAAATTATTTCAGGGTATCTGGATTGTTACATTCTGTCTCCGTGGATGCTGGCTCTTTCCAAGTGATGGGACTCTGGGGGAATTGCAGCTTTCTTCTTTGTACTTTGATGTATTCCTTAAAAGATTTCTTTTTTAATTAAAAAGCATTGCTCATTTTTATAAAATCAATACATTGCTTGATTTAATCATATTTACTTTCTGTGTTTCAGTTCCAGTTCAGACAATCAAACATGTATTGAGTTTCTACTATATGCTAAAATGCAACATCGAGTAAAGTGGGGTCTCCTCCCTTAAGGAGCTTTCAACTAAGTGGGAGAGAGAAACGTACGCGGACAAAAACATCTACGCAGGTTGTTTGCCCAGGGGATCAAGAGAACAGAGGAGGTGTTCTCTTGGAAGAGAGAGCCTGGGCATGACAAGGAGACCAGATAATAATGGACTGGGAGGCTGGGGGCAGAAAAGGCGGAGTGGACAGCATGAACAAAAGCCTAGAGATAATAAAGAACACGGTTTGTGTGGCTTGCTGCAAACCTCCCTGGAATTGCTGGTGAAGAACGTGCTGGGCACAGTTGGTATGGAAAGATACTAGACAGCTGTCCAAAGACCCGCTCAGGAAGGACTTTTTTGCTATTCCAAGCCACTATGCCATGCTCTGCAGCTTGGCAGGAAATGAAGCACTGTGGAAGGGTTTTTAAAAAAGAAAGTGACAGTGGGAATATAAATTGATTCAGCCACTACGGGAAACAGTATGGAGGTTCCTCAAAAAATTAAAAATATAATTACCATGTGATCCAGCAATCCCACTTCTTGGTATATATCCAAAGGATAAGAAAACATACAGAAAATAGATCTCAGCTCTCTTGTTTATTGCAGCATTATTCACAACAGGCAAGATGTGGAAACCACCGAAGTGTCTGTCAATGAATGAATGGTTATAGAAGATGTCGTGTATTTACACAATATTGAGGTGGTGTCTGTGTACGATATTTTTCAAGACTGAAAAATGTGGTATATATGTACAATATTTTTCAGCTGCAACAAAGAAGGAAATCTTGCTGTTTGCAACAACATGGATGGATCTCAAGGGCATTACGCTTATTGAGATAAGCCAGACAGAGAAAGACAAATACTGTTTATCACCTATATGTGAAATGTAAAGAAGTTGAACTTACAGAAGCAGAGAGGAGAATGGTGATTACTGAGGACGAGGGCTTGGAGCAGTTGGAGAGATACTGACCAAAGGGTACAAACTTGCAACGAAAGGATGAATAAGTTCTGGAGATCTAACGCACAGCGTAGTGATTACAGTCAACAAGGCCTTATTTTATTCTTCAGAGACCAGCAAAGAGAGTAGATTCCTTTTTTTTTTTTTCCAAAGAGACTAGATCTTAAAGGCACTCACCCCCCAAAAGAAATAATTATATCATCTGATAGAGGTATTAACTAAAGCTATCGTGGTGATCATATTGTAATACATAAAGGTACCAAGTCAATGCGTTGTATGCTTTAAACATACACAATGTTAAATGTCAATGATATCTCAAAACTAATTTTAAAAATTAAAATTAAAGGGTGCCTGGGTGGCTCAGTGGGTTAGGCCTCTGCCTTTGGCTCAGGTCCTGATCTCAGGGTCTTGGGCTCGAGCCCCGCGTTGGGCTCTCTGCTCAGCAGGAAGCCTGCTTCCCCTTCTCTCTCTGCCTGCCTCTCTGCCTACTTGTGATCTCTCTCTCTCTGTCAAATAAATAAAATCTTTTAAAAAAATTAAAATTAAAATAAAAAATAAAAATAGAAAAGAAACTGGCAAGTTCAGATCAACGATTTAGGTAAGTCATTCTGGCGGCACTGTGTATGGAGGTGAGGTTGGCAGAAGTAGAAGCTAAGACTCAGTTGGGAGACTTTTGCAATGACCCCTAGAAAATGGGTCTTGAACTAAAGCAGAGGAAGCAGGGCTAGAGAAATAGATGGTGGGTTTGAGGTATATTTAGTAAGTGGAATTACCAAGGCTCCATGTTTGGAGGGTGAGAGGAAACTTCTAGAATAATCCTTAGGTTTCTGCCTGTATGTCCTTTGGTAGATGACATTTTAGGGGAAAGACTGATGAGCTCTACGTTGGGCTTTTGAGGTTATAGGTGTCTGTGGAACACCCAAGAAGGCTTGCACAGCAGGAATTTGGAAAAAGTATTCAAAAATCAGGGCTAGGTTTTCGGGGTATTCAGTATTCTAAAGTTCTGGGCTAGAGCACAGATTAGGAAGGGCCTATGGTTAAACCTATGAGGTCGGGTAAGATCAATCAGAAAGCAGTATGTAATGGAGTGTCTGGCTGGCTCAGTTGGTAGAGCTCATGACTCTTCATGTTGGGGTTATGAGTTTGAGCCCCCCCATTGGGGGTAGAGATTACTTAAGAAATTTTTAAATAATATTCAAAATAGAAAAAGGAAAGCCATATGTGAGGAATTATGGGCTGAGGGTGGCACTTCAGAAAGAATCAGGTAGATTGGGAGAGGAACATGAAGGTGACAGAGAAACAACATCAGGCGGGTGCACAGAGCACCAGGAGAGGGCAAAGCTATTGAAACAAGGGCACTAGAGACTTTCCAGAAAGAACACTGGACAACAGTGTTAAACACCTCAGGACAATCCAGAAGGGGAAGGAGGGAAAATGTCCATGAGGCCTAGCAGTTAAGAGGGTCGCTCGTAACTTCTGTCAGTGCAGGGGGAAGGCAGATATTCCAGGCCTGGTCTGTGAGAGGGCACACCTATGATTAAGGGGAGATTTTTTTCTTTTCATCACCTTAAGTCAGTCTAAGTCAGTCAAGCTGTTTTATATCTCCATGGCTGGTGGGAGGGTTATTTCCTAGTCTGCCGTTTCACTGAGGGGGCAACCCCTGGAGAAGGATTCCTTTTTTGGGCTTTAGGCCTCTTTCTAGACTTCAGTAGACTCCTGCTTCATCACATATCACTTCGCCTTTTTAAAAAACTATTTTTAAAGATTTATTTTTATTTATTTGGGAGAGAGTGAGAGAGAGCCAGTGGTGGGGGGCTGGGGTAGGGGCAGAGGGAGAGGGTGAGCTCGATCTCATGACCCTGAGATGATGACCTGAGCTGAATCGAAGAGTCAGTTCCTTAACCAACTGAGCACCACCCAGGTGCCCTGATTTTTTTTTTTTTTTTTTTACATAAACTGTACCCACTAGTCCCCTAGTTACCAAGGTCCAGAAATGATCCACACCAAGACACACAGCACTGTCATTGCTCATCACTCTGGTTCACGACATCTTCTCCATCTTTGGACCTTGGGAGTTCCTTACTGCCTTCACACCCAGCTATATATTTTAAAGGAGTCTGTGCCAGGCACAGGTCATGATTCCAGGGTCCTGAGATCGAGCCCTGTGTCTGGTTCCCTACTCAGCAGGGAGCCTGCTTCTCCCTCTCCCTCTGCGTGCTGCTCTCCCAGCTCGTGCTCGCTTTCGCTCTATCAAAGAAATTTAAAACTTCGTTAAAAAAATTTAAAAAAATAAAGGATATCTACTGTCTAGTATTGCCAGAAATGGAAACATAGATCTTTTTCTGAACATTGAAATATGCTGCATGTACATAGACTTCTTCCTTAGCCCCACACTTCCTTATTCTGTTACTTTGTCACCTTATCTTTTTTTTAATAAGTTTTAATTTTAACATACAGTGTTATATTTGTTTCAGGTTTATCGCTTTATCTTGAGCTTTTTGTTGTACAAAGTTCTTCTAAAACACTCTTGGGGGATTTTCTCCTATTCCTTGCCATGCTGTATCATTCATTCAATATGAGGCTAAATTCAGTTTTCCAATATTTTATTTAGGATTTTAACATGTACATTCATCTGTGAGATTGCCCTGTAATTTGTTCTTATTCTCTTCTCCCCCTCCTCACTTCCTCCTTCCCTTCTTTCTTTCATAGCACTCTTTTTTTGTCTGGGCTTGTCAGTTTGGGGTTATACTAGTTAGTATTGCGGAAAGAGAGCTGGCAACATTTTTTTTTTTTAAAGAAGATTTTGAAGATTTAATCATTTTACATAGGGAGAGGGAGAGAATCCTCAAGAGAATCCCTTGCTGGATGCAGAGCCTGCTGTGGCGCTCAACCCCAGGACTCTTGAGATCATGACCTGAGCCAAAATCAAGAGTCAGACACACTCAACTGATGGAGCCACCCAGGCGCCCCAAGAGTTGGGAATGTACTAAGTTTGTTAACAAGCTCACAAGTACATCTGTTCTTTGAAGGTTTATCTGCTTGAAGAGATATCTTTTATTAAGCTCTTGGGGCTTGGTGACTTTTGAGAAGATCTTGGATTATCTTTTACATTTCTTCAATGATTGTTTGCTTATTCAGGTTTCCCACTTTTTAATTTTACAATTATCATCAAGTAAAATTGACTGCTTTTCTTTTGATGTATGGTATTATGAATTTTAATACATGTAGATTTGTGTCAGGCTTACTACAATCCGCATACAAAACACTTGCAATATCCCCAAACTTTCTTCTACTCCCCTTTACAGTCACCTCTAACCCCTGACAACTGCAGATCTGATCCCCATTACTATTGTTCTGTCTTTGCACAAGTGTCATATAAATGTAATCAAAGTAATGAGCAAAGTGATCCATAACTTGGTAGCTGGGAGCCAAGGGAGGGATTAGCTTTGACAATCTGCTCCTCATCATTTTCTCTACTAGAGCCTGCCAGTGATCATAGGTGAAATTGTTTTCTAATTGCAGAGAACCAAAACTTGGCTCTCTTTTTTTCTTTCTTTTTTTTTTTCCTCAGATGATGCCAAAATTGGTAGTGCATAGAAAATGAAGAACTTCTAGAAAAATATCATGACAAAGAACATTTCTTTATTGTTTTAACATATATGGTTTATATGTCAAAATGTTACGGGCTCGGATCTTTCTGTTTGCAATACAAAGTTTTAGAATAACGTGTCATTTTCTGCACCAGTTACGTGCTCACTACAAAGCTAAGAATTTTACATGTATTTCTCATGCACTCCTCATGACTATCTTCTTTACAGATGAAAAACTAGAGCACAGAGAAGTTAAGTGGTCTCCCCAAGATCACCCAGCTGGTAATACTAGTAGCAGAGCTGGGATTTGAACACATGTCTTTCTTTCTCTAAATCTTGTCATTTCTATGAGTCATTTGTATTTATAAGAGAGTAGCGGTAGTAACAGTGCTGTTTTACAAGATTTATTCTTCCCTTCTCTGCTTTGCTTCATTTTATCTCCCATCAGAGAACTCATTTTTCATTTTATTTTATTTTAATTTTTAAAGATTTTATTTATTTATTTGAGAGAGAGTGAAAGCGATCACAAAGGCAAAGGGAGAAGCTGACTCACTACTGAGCAGAGAGCTGGATGTGGGACTCGATCTCAGGACCCTGGGATCATGACCTGAGCCGAAGGCAGACCTTTAACCGACTGAGCCACCCAGCCGCCCCTCGTTTTCCATTTGAACAGTCATCTCTATGTGGCTTACTCCTAAACATTCTGTCTTCAATCCTAACATCTGCTTTGAACTCCCTTGAACGCTAATATCAAAGATGTGGAACTGGATGTTGCTAGTGGATATCAAGAGGCACAACTGTATAGTAGTTAAAGGCAAAAGCCTTGAATGTGGACTGCAAAAACTTGAATTCTGTTTTTACCTGAGGTAAGTTGCTTAAATTCTCCATGCCTATATTCTCATTTATAAAAAGAGAATAAGATAAGGGCGCCTGGGTGGCTCAGTGGGTTAGGCGTCTGCCTTCCGCCCAGGTCAGGACGCGGGGGCTGGAGGGGGTGGGCAGGTGGTTTAGGGATGGAGCCCGCCTCAAGCTCCCTGCTCAGCAGGGAGCCTGCTTCTTCCTACCCCTCTTCCTCTCCTTCTGCTTGTGTTCTTTCTCTCCCTCTCTCTCTCATTCTCTCAAACAAATAAATAAATAAATAGTTTTAAAAAGAATGAATTTGCTATTATGTCTCAAATTCTTCATTTCTAAAACTGATCTTTTCAACCTCCCTCTCAAAGCACATCTTTCCACTTTTTACCCCTCCCACAATAATAAAAAACTAGATCTAGACTCCTTCTTGTTTAGTCAGGCCCTAGAGCCCTTCCATGATGTGTTCTGAATATATCCCTTTGTTTTTCCAATTTCTTGGCCACCCCACTTTACCTGGATTACTTCAAGAACCTTTCTTTTTCCTCTTCTTTCAGACATTTTCTCTTTTAATCCATCCAGTCTTTTCTTCATATAGCACACTTTGACCATTTCCAGGGTTATCTGTGATTTTTTCTGTTATTAAACATTTTTTTTATTCTAATGATGATGAATTATCAAAACTCCCAGCTCCTATACAACAGAAACAATTAAAGACTCCCACACTTTCCCTAAGATTTAACCACTGTTCACTATTTGGTGCACGTGTTACTTAATACTGTATAGAACCATTATTAAAATTAGGTGCATATTTTCTTTATTATTACACATAACCACTAGTAACATTTTGGTGTGTATTTCTACTGTTCACAATTTGGGCATGTTGCATGTAGTATCTTCCATAACCACTATTACTGTTTTGGTACATATTCTATTTTTTTTTTAAGATTTTATTTACTTGACAGAGAGAGACACAGTGAGAGAGGGAATGCAAGCAGGGGGAGTGGGAGAGGGAGAAGCAGGCTCTCCGCTGAGCAGGGAGCCCAGTGCCGGGCTTGATCCCAGGACCCTGGGATCACGACCCAAGCCGAAGGCAGACACTTAATGACTGAGCCACCCAGGCACCCCGGTACATATTCTATTTAATATGACACATAAAGCTTTTCAACATTATCTCTTAACCACATGCATTGTTGACATATTTCCGTGGTAGCAATATAGATGTATATCCTTATTTTTTAAAAAATTGATCATATTAGATATTGATTGGACACAAAAGAGGATTTATGAAACACGTGTAAGGAATAAAGAATTTTTATACAGTGAACATTCATATGCACAGCACCCTGTTTAAGAAATAGAACATTTTCATTACCTTTGAATTCCTATTGTCTTCCTTCTCAGAGATATTACGTATTTCTGTTTATCATATTCTTCTTTTCGTTGTAGATTGCACGTACGTTGGTATAGCTAAACAATATACTGTTTGCTTTTGCATGGTTTTGAAATTTGTATAAACAGATCATTCTGTATATTGTCTTCGGCAACTTGATTCTCCACCCCCCACCCCCTTCAATGTGTGTCTCTTTCGGGATTGTGACTGGAATGACAGTAAGGAGAATTGATATCTTCATGATATTGAGTCTTCCAGCCCATGAATGTAATGTATATCTCCATTTACTTGGGTCTTCTTTAATGCCTTCCAGTGTCATTTATCATTTTCTCCCTAAATGTCTTGCCCATCTTCTGTTAGATTTATTCCTAGATATATATTATTTTTTGGTGCTATTCTAAATGGCTTTTAAGAAGTCAGTTTGCTGGCCATTTTGGTAGATAGAGAAATGCAATTAATTTCTTTAAAAAATGAAACTGCTTATTTAAAATCTGGAAACAGGAAACGAACATATTTATTGTTTATGCTATGCATAGCTATATTGAGATTTTATAAATTTGGTTGGGAATGATAGACACAAACTTCAGGATAGTATGTGGAGAGGGAGAAAGAACAGAATGAAGGACAGGCACAAAGAGGACATTAGTGGTATTTATAACATTTCATTTTTTTGAAGCAAATATGGCTAAGTATTAAGATTTGTTTAGGCTGCATAGCAAGTTTATGAGCGATTGTTTTATTATCCTCTGTGCCTTTTTGAAATAGGTCATAATTTTAAAAAGAAAATATACAATGTTGATTATATATGCTTCAGATAAATCACTTTTATGATGGATGACCTCAGAATATATGAATTCCATTGATTATTCTAAATTAGACGTTGTAAAGTGGGGGCTGTGTGCCGAATCCAAGCTCCAGATGTGATTGTTTTTTTGTACCCTATGATCAAACAAATGATCCAGCCATGAAACACCAAGGATTTTACATTAGAATCTGGATTTCTGAATTCCCTTAAAAAGTTAGAAAATCTGACAAATACTGTATTTCCATGTGGCAATAGTCAATCAGATATTGATAAGTAGTGGCTGCCTGTTTGTTTACTATTTGTTATGAAAAATTTCAAACATTTTCGAAGATAGAGAGAAGAACATAATGAGCTCCCAGATATCCATTGTTGAAATTTAATCATTGTTGACCCATGGCTAATTTTCTTATATCTGTTTTCTCTGATCTTCGGACCTCTGGATTATATGGAAGCCAATGCCAGACGCTGTATCATTTAATGTTTTGCATTTACAAGTATTTCAGTGTTTATTTCTAAAATAGAAGTAATTTTAGAAAACATAACCACAATATGATTGTCATACCTAAAAATATGTAACAGTAATTGCTTAGTATAATCAAATACCAAGTCAACAATCAAATTTTCCCCATTTTGTCAGCTACATGTTATAGTTTGTTCACATAACTCAATTCTTACAAGTACATTGCATGTGCTTGACATTTTTTTTAAAAAGATTATTTATTTATTTATTTGAGAGAGAGACAGGGAGAGAGAGCATGAGTGAGGAGAAGGGCAGAGAGAGAAGCAGACTCCCCTGGAGCTGGGAGCCTGATGCGGGACTCGATCTCGGGACTCCGGGATCATGACCTGAGCCGAAGGCAGTCATCCAACCAACTGAGCCACCCAGGCATCCCTTGACATTTTTTTTTTTAAGAGAGAGAGAGAACAACAGTAGAGGGAGAGGGACAGCGAGAATCTTTTTTTTCTTTTAAAGATTTTATTTATCAGGGCAGCAGGGTAGCTCAGTCTTTAAGCGTCTGCCTTTGGCTCAGGGCATGGTTCCAGGGTTCTGGGATCAGGCCCTGCATTGGGCTCCCTGCTTCGTGGGAAGCCTGCTTCTACCTCTCCCACTCCCCCTGCTTGTGTTCCCTCTCTCTCTGTATTTCTCTCTGTCAAATAAATAAATAAAATCTTAAAGAAATTTTTATTTATCTAATTGACAGAGATCACGAGTAGACAGAGAGAGTGGGGGAAGCCAGCTTCTCACTGAGCAGAGAGCCCAATGCGGCGCTCGATCCCAGGATGCTGAGATCATGATCTGAGCCAAAGGCAGAGGTTTAACCCACTGAGCTACCCAGGCACCCTGGACAAAGAGAATCTTAAGCAGGCTCCCCACCTTGTGGGCAGGCTCCCCACCTTGTGGGCAGGCTCCCACCTGATATGGGAGTTGATCATGACCCGAACCAAAGTCAAGAGTCAGATGCTTAACCAACTGAGCCATCTAGGTCCCCCATGCTTGACATATTTCTTAGATCTCTGAGATCTTGTAGTGAGATCTAGACCAGCACTGTCCAATAACATTTTCTGTGATAACCAAATGTTCCTTATTTGTACTTTCCACTGTGATAGCTACTAGCTATATTATGGCTATTGACCATTTAAGTGTGACTAGTGCAACTGAGAAAACACATTTTAAATTTTATTTAATTTTAATTAGTTAAAAATGTTTGCTAACAGCTTCACTGAGAGAAGATTCACATACCATGAGGTTTACCTTTTAAAGCGTACAATTCAGTGCCTTTTAATATATTCACAAGTTGTACATTGATCACCATTTAATCCAGAACATTTATATCACCCCAGAAAGAAACTCACTAGCAGTCACTTCCTGTTCCCTTTGCCTCCACCCCTCAGCACCCACCAATCTACTGTCTTGCTTTATGGATTTATTTTGTTTTTTTGTTTTGATATTTCACATGAGGAAATCATACAATACGTAGCCTTCTGTGTCTGGCACTTTTCACATAATGTTTTCAAGTTTCATCAGCTGATACGTTAATAACATGTATCAGTTAATTCATTTAATTTTATGTCTGAATAATGCTCAATTATATGTATGCATATGCCATAGTTAGCTTATCCATTCATCCACTGATGGACATTTGAGTTTTTCTATGCTGTTTTTTTTTTCTTTAAAGATTTTATTTATTTATTTTAGAGAAAGAAAGAGAGTGTGAATGGAGGGTGGAGCAGAGGGACAGGGAGAGAGAGAATCTCAAGCAGACTCCACACTGAACTTGGAGCCCAACACAGGGCTCAATCTCACGACCCTGAGATCAGGACCTGAGGCAAAATCAGGAGTCTGATGCTCAACCGACTGAGCGATCCAGGTGCCTCAAGATTCTATCTACCTTTATATATGTTACTATGAACATTCATATGTAAATTTCCTTGTGGACATATGTTTTTCATTCTCTTGAGTTTGTACCTAGGGATGGAATTTCTGGGTCATATGGTTACTCTGCATTTAACTTTTTGAGAAACTGCCAGATGGTTTTCCAAAGCAGATGTAATATTTTGCATTCCCATCGGCAACATTTGCAGGTTCCAAATTTTCCACATCCTCACCAATTCTTGTAATTGTCCATCTTTTTAGTGCAACCAATATAGTGCATGTGAAGTAATATCCCCTTATGGCTTTCATGTACATTTCCTTAATGACTAATGATGCTGAACAACCTTCCATGTGTTTACTGGTCATTGATACTTGGGATAAATGTCTGTTCAAATCCTTTGCCTATGTAAAGATTGGGTTATTTCTTTTTTGTTGAATTGTGAGCATTCTTTATATATTCTAGACACAAATCTCCTATCAGATATATGGTTTGCAAATATTTTCTCTATTGCTCTGAGTTGCCTTTCCACTTTCTTGATGATGTCCTCTGAAGCAAAAAAGTGTTTAATTGTGATAAAGCCCAGTTTATCTATTTTTGTTTTGTTGGTTGTGCTTTAGGTGTCCTACCAAAAAACAAACAAACAAAAACAAAAACATCAACAAAACCCCAAAACATGGCTTAAACCAAGTTCAAGAAGATTTGTTTCTATATTTTCTTCCAAAAGGTTCATAGTTTTAGCTCTTACATGTAACTTTGGTCCATTTCAACTTAATTTTTGTATATAGTGTGATAACCATATATTGTATATAGTGTGATGTATGGCAGGTGTATAAATTCACTCCTGTGCACATGGATATCCAGTTATTTCAGCATGATTTGGTGAAGATTATTCTTTCTTCCATTTAATTATCCTGACCCACTTGTCAAAAATCAGTTGACCATAAATGTAAGAGTTTACTTCTGCACCCTCAATTATATTTTATGGATCTGTATGTATATCCTTATAGGAGTACTACACTGTTTTGATTACTGTAGTTTTGCAGTAAGTTTTGAAATTGAGAAGTCTGAGTCCTTCAACTTTGTTCTTCTTTTTCAAGATGGTTTTGGCTGTTCTGGGTCCCTAGCATTTCCATATGAATTTTCAGGTCAACTTGTCCATTTCTTAAAAAAAAAAAAAAAGAAAAGAAAAAGAAAAAGAAAAAGTATTTGGAATTATGATAGCACTTGTATTGATTTTTTTAAAAGATTTTATTTATTTATTTGACAGAGAGAGATCACAGTAGGCAGAGAGGCAGGCAGAGAGAGAGGAAGGGAAGCAGGCCCCCTGCTGAGCAGAGAGCTGGATGCGGGGCTCGATCCCAGGACCCCGAGATCATGACCCAAGCCGAAGGCAGCGGCTCAACCCACTGAGCCACCCAGGCGCCGATCTTTTTTTTTTTTAAATCACTTTGGAGAGTATTGCAATCTTAACAATATTAAATCATTCAGTCCTTGAAACATGTATCTTTCCATTTATTCAGGTCCTTTTTACTCTTCCCCGATGTTTTATACTTTCCAGTGTACAAATCTTGCACTCATTTTGTTAAATTTATTCCTAAGTATTTTATTCTTTTTGATTCTATTATATATGGAATTGTTCTCTTTTATATTTTTAAAATATTTTATTTATTTGAGAAAGAGGGAGAGGGAGAATTAGATTCCCCGTTGAACAGAGAGCCCAATGCAGGGCTTGATACCAGGACCCAGAGATCCCGACTCGAGCTGAAGGCAGATGCTTAACTGCCTGAGCCACCCAGGTGCCCCTGGAATTGTTTTCTTAATTTATTTTTCAAATTGTTTCTTATTAATATATGAAAATACAATTGATTTCTATATGTTGATCATGTATCCTATAATGTTACTAAACTCATTTGTTATTTCTAATATTTGTGTATATGTGTGTATTCCCTGGGATTTTCTATACACAAGATCACATCTTCTATGAATAAGGGTAGTTTCACCTTTTTATTTCCAATCTTGATGCCTTTTATTTTATTTAATTTTGACTTAAATGCCTTGGTTAAAAACTCCAGAACAATGCTGAATAGAAGGAGAAGAGTGAACATCCTTGCCTTGTTTCTGATCTTAAGGAGAAAGCAACTAATATTTCACTATCAGTTGTTATGTTATCTGTTGATTTTAATATATGACTTCTGTTAGGTTGAGGAAGTTCCTTTTTTTCTTAGTTTGTTGAGTGCTTTTACCAAAAAAGATGCTGGATTTTGTCACATGTTTTTTCTGTATCTATTGAGATGATCATATCGTTTTTGTCCTTCATTCTATTAATATTGATTAGTTTTCAGACGCTAAGCCAACTTAGCATTCTTGGAATAAATTCCACTTGGTCATATGTATAATCCTTTTTATAGATTGCTGAATTCAGTTTCCCATTATTTTGGGGGGGATTTCTGTGTCTGTATTCCTAAGTTCTTTTCTTATGATGTCTTTGTCTGATTTTGGTATTAGGGTAATACTGATCTAATAGAAAGAGTTAGGAAGTGCTCCTTCCTCTCCTGTTTTTTGGAAGAGTTTCTGAAGGATTGCTGCTAATTCCCCTTTAAATGCTCAGGAAGAGGTCTTGAAATGTGGATATAACCCAAGTAAGCACAAAATAGTGAAGAGTGTCCACTTTCAGGAGCTCAGAAGAATGGGGCAGTGCTATTTATGAGGATATCAGGACAAGGGACACTTGAGAGGCGAGGCTTCAATGGAGGAGAAAAGGAAGTTCCCGCAGAAATACTGTCAAAGGCTCTCCCTCCTGCTGCCAAGGGCTCTTGCATCTTGTAGAAAGGCTCTAGATTGTAGGATGACCTCATTCCTCAAAAGAACTTCTCCAACTGGGTAACTATTTCCTTGTTCATAGGCCAGTTTGAGCTTGCTCAGAAATGTTAGCTTTGCTGGCCTCCCCTGTGCTTTCTTCATCCACGGGTGTCTGTAAGACTGATACTTTGAACATCAGTTAACAGTTGCTTCCCAGCGCTGGTCCTGACATGCCCCAAAGTGTCTTCAGTTATTTCAGGGGGTGTCTTGCAATTCTAGGAACTAGTTTACTTTCAATTTATTTTAAAAAGAGATATGTGTCATTTCAGATGTTTCCTTTGTGTCAGATGTGTCAGGGGAGGCAAGAATGGGAAGATAAGTGTCAGGGAAGGACTATAAAGCAAAAAAAAAAAAAAAAAGTTGCAAGTTGCAAAAGACTGAAAATATCAGGTCTGCGGTGTTTAGAAGTGTTCACTTTGTCCTAATCGCTGAGTTATCCCAGTGTTTGGGAGGAGTTCTGCTACATCAGAGTAGATGCTCAATAGATGTTCGTTAAATGAAAAACTATTGAATCAATGACTCTAAGTCTCAGTGGGTGTATGGGGATGTACACAGGATGTGTGGAGTATCTACAGAAGTACAAAGGTAGAGGTATCAGTGCAGAAGTAGCATGTGCAAATGGAAGGACAATGGATGGGTGTGTGTGGCAGACTCAGGTGTCAGATTTTTCAGACAGCTTTAATTTCAGATATTTTGTTCCGTTACTCCCTTGAGAAAGTCATTCTTATTGGAACTGCTATTCTGTTTGGAAAATATCCTCCTTGTGGAAGGCAGAGGCCTTGTATGTGTGGAGCATGGCTGTGAATGGGCAGTGGTGGGCGTGTGAGGTGTGGCATATTAGAAATGACACAACTTAGAATCAGATGGTAGGTGTCTTAGTACTGCAACTTGCCACATAGCTGGGATCACCAGAAACATTTATAAACATGTGAGGGAACAATTCGCTCTTAAGGAAGCTCAGCTAACACAAGCAGGAGAAGTAGAACCCCATGAACATAAAAGAGCAGAATTGTTGGTTAAGGACTCTAAACTAAGCATGTTTAAAATGATTAAAGAGATAAAGATAAGCAAAATAAATTAAGAGTAAAAAACAGAATTCCATTTTAAAGAAAGAACACGTAGATGTAAAAGTACAAAGGAAACTTCTAGAAATAAAAAGTCTACTTACTGAAGTTAAAATTTCAGTGTATTGGTTATAATCACTTTAAGGGGCGCCTGGGTGGCTCAGTTGGTTAAGCATCTGACCCGTGGTTTGGGCTCAGGTCATGATCTCAGAGTTGTGAGATTGAGTCCCACATGGGCTCCTACACTCAGCATGGAGTCTGCTTGAGATTCTCTGTCTTCTTTTCCCTCTATCCCTACCCCTGTTTGTGTGTTCTCTCCCGTGTTCTATCTTTCAAATAAATACATAAATAAATAAAAAGCCAATTTTATTTATTTATTTCAGAGGGAGAGAGAGAGAGCAAGTGAGAGCACAACAGTAGGAGGAGGGAGAAGCAGACTCCCCACTGAACAAGGAGCCTGATGTGGGACTTGATCCTGGACGTAGGGATCAAACCTGAGCCAAAGGCAGCCACTTAACTGACTGAGCCACTCAGGTGTCCCTAAATAAATAAATCTTTAAAAAATTCAATATTACTTAGTAAAATGGGGGGTGTTCAATTCTCCTAAAGAAGTTATAAGTACAGGGGCACCTGGGTGGCTCAGTGGGTTAAAGCCTCTGCCTTCTGCTCAGGTCATGGTCTCAGGGTCCTGGGATTGAGCCCCACATCGGGCTCTCTGCTCGGCGGGGACCCTGCTTCCCCCTCTCTCTGCCTGCCTCTCTGCCTACTTGTGATCTCTGTATGTCAAAAAAATAAATAAAATCTTTAAAATAGAAGAAGTTACAAGTGCAAAAATAAATACTAGAAGATATAAGCCTTCCTAAATACCAAAAGAAATTTATAAATTATAATAGCAAAGAAAACACATCATGAAGAAAAAGAAACAGTAAACATACATAACACATAAGTACATATATAGGTGTATAAATATACAACAATATGAAATATAAAATAATATATCAGAGTTGAGATTAAAAAATGACTTCTCAATAAATGTGACTGAGTTTAACTCACCTACTAAAAGGAAAATATTTTCAGTGTGGTTCACAAAGCAAGACCCAACTGTATGTGGTGTACAGGAGATCTATCTAAGTGAAAATGATTCAGACAGGCTAAAAATAAAGGCATGGGCAAATGGAAATAACACGTAAGTGGAGCCTGTGCTCCTCCATATCAGATAAAGTAGAAGTCAGGCCAAAAAAAGAATTACACATTACAGAACAGGACACTTTATAACACTAAAAGCCAATTTCACATTGTAGGTATAACAACTATGAAAACCTATGCACCAAATAACCATGTTTAAGAAGCAGAAAGTACAGATGCAAGGAGATCTGGGTAGAAATACTTCGGTAAGAGGAAACTTGAACATATCACTCCCAGTGCAGAATAGATCAAATGGAAGAAATATAAATAGGATGCAGCAGTAAATAACAATCAATACAATAGATCTCCTTCATCTATTCTGAACTTTAGGACCCAATAAAAGAGAGTATTACTTTTTTTTTTTCTTGACTACAAGTGGAATAGTCACAAAAAATGATCAAGTATTAGGTCACAAAGAAAGCATCAATACATTCTATACAATGAAAATATTACCATCAACATGTTCTTACCACAGTGCAGTAAAGCTAGAATTTTAGTTCTAGCTGTAAGTACCAGAAGGTGTACTTAGCTTTAAGTACAAAAACCAAAAAGCCCTTCCAACTAGAAATTTAAAAATCTTCTATTGAACAACTCTTGGGTGAAAGGGAAGATAATAAGCCAAGATTACAAATAACTAAAGAAACAAACAAACCACCCCCAAACCTTCAAATAAACAAGTAATGAAAACACTATATATCAGAGACCAATGGATACATTTAAAGTGGAGATCAGAGGAAAATTCGGAGCCTTAAACACTTGCATCAATAGAAATAATGAAAATGAATGAATTATATCAACATAAAATGTGAGAAAAAGAACAACAAATGAATGAAAAGAAAGCACAAGGAAGAAAACAATAAAAGTAAGAGCTGAAAAATAATGAAGACTAGTATTGGAAAGCAGTAGTGTCAGAATTTTTTTTTTTTAAGTAGGCTCCAAACCCAGTGTGGGGCTTGAACACACAACCCTGAGATCAAGAGCTTCACGCTCCACCGCCTGAGCCAGCCTGGTGCCCTAAAAGCAGTAGGTCAAATTAATAAATCAAAATTTTGATTCTTTGGAAAAAGTAACAAAGCACATAACCCACTAACTAAATTAATCAAAGGAAAAAGGGGGAAAAAACAACTTCAAAAGAAGACAAAGAGGAACAAGACAAAAAATGGAGCAAAAGGATGAGGAATACAAAAGAGAATGAACCAGATTGTTTTTCAAATGAGTAACATAAGTAACATTGGTGCTCTAAACAAGAGAGGGGGAAAGAGGAGGAAGAAATCCAGCCTAAGTCATTTTGTAACAGTATTTTGACTAAATCCAGTAAAGCTAAAGAAAAAATACTCTGAAAATAAATGTTGAACTCTAGTTAATAGGTTCATTTTTTTCTGACATTTACATCAGTTAGATATTCCGAAATGGCTTTTGGGGTCTTTTAGTATGAGCAAATACGTAAATATTTTGACAGTAATTGGAATCAGGTTTCTGACTATTGGAGATGAGCCTTACCGATGTGGAAAGGGGAACTCCAGCATGTACTCCACTGTATTGACTGGAACTGGATGTATCAGTATAAACGCATGGGTTTTAATGTATCTATTTTTATCTATCATCGACAGAAATGGAAAGGGATATAGCTAAATGTGAATATCTAGATCTACCTATATTTATAGATATCTTGACTATCTTGCAGTGACAAGCACAAAGAAGTGCTTGAAAAATGGTGGAACAATTAAAAGGAAGGAGGAGAGGAAGGAAAACTTCTTCCTCGAAGTAGATTGCCAACTAATATGTGCAGAAGGAATGATGGAATTAAGAAGTCACCATTTGGCAGCATCATAAATGATTTGGGCAAAATCCTCGACTGAGGGGCGCCTGGGTGGCTCAGTGGGTTAAGCTTCTGCCTTCTGTTCAGGTCATGACCTCAGGGTCCTCGGATCTAGCCCCGCATCAGGCTCTCTGCTCAGCAGGGAGCCTGCTTCTTCCTCTCTGTCTCTGCCTGCCTCTCTGCCTACTTGTGATCTCTATCTGTCAAATAAATAAATAAAATCTTAAAAAAAAAAAATCCTCGACTGACGCTAGCAGTTTAATGATGAACTTGGTATTTACCCAGTCTCAAAGTATCTCCTCACAAAATTCTTATTTGTTGGAAAGGAAGAATAGTAACTTTACAGGGGAGAAATTTGGCATACAACACCCTAACCAAGTGGTCACACTTAACCTCACCATTGATGGTTAAAATACTCATTATGTACCTGTTCCTTTGATGAATGAAGACACAGCATTTCTCTTTTGGTGTTACTCATTATGTACCTGTTCCTTTGATGAATGAGGACACAGCATTTCTCTTTTGGTGTTGGAGATGGAGAGGAGAAGGGAGTTGAGGGAAACTGGAAGGGGAGGTGAACCATGAGAGACTATGGACTCTGAAAAACAATCTGAGGGTTTTGAAGGGGCGGAGGGTGGGAGGTTGGGGGAACCAGGTGGGTATTAAGGAGGGCACGGATTGCATGGAGCACTGGGTGTGGTGCAAAAACAATGATTACTGTTAAGCTGAAAACAAATTAAAAAAAAAAAGCCATAAACAAAAAACCATTCAAAAAGCCATTGAATTGACTCATTAGGAAACCAGGAAACTTAGTCAAATCTAAATTGAATAACATTCTCCCAACTATCTTGCCTATTTTCTTCAACAATATCAAGATCAGGAAAGACAAAGAAAGATGGAAGAAGTGTTCCAGATTAAAGGATAAGGAAGAGATAGGACAATTAATGAGGAATGTTAGATCAGATTTTGGACCAGATTTTAAAAAATTTTTTTTAATTTTTTTTTTTTGCTAAGAGGGATATTAACCCAATATGAATACGTATTTTAGATTAGAAAGTAGCATTTTGTTAATAATAAGGTTTTGATTTTGATTGTTGTACTTCAGTTATGTAAGAGAATGTCTTCATTATTAGGAAATATGCACTGAAGTATTTAAGAGTAAAGGGGCGTGATGTCTGCTATTTACTCTAAAATGGAAAAAAAAATTGTATGTGTAGAGGGAATGATATAACAGGTATGGTAAGATAGAAAACAATTAGAGGAATCTGGGAGAGGATAGCCACTATTCTTGCAATTTTTCTATTGGGTTGTAACTCTCAATTTAAAAAGTAACAAGAAAGAAATACTTAAAAATATTTGTAAGAACATATAAGAGGGTAATTTTGTTCTATAGAATTTTTTGAATTCACAGAAAGTGCAAACCATAATGGGAAAGAATGATCTATTTGAGTAAAGTAAAATGACACATTCACATACAACAAAGAAGTATGTAAGTGGATTAAAAGACAAGCCACAAACTAGGAGAAGATGTTTGCTGTGCCTACGATTATATAGAACATATTTTAAAAATTACAAATGATCAAATACAGAAATTATCAAAGGATATAAATAGAGGAGTCACTGAAGAAGGTAACAAGCATGTGAAAAGATAACCAACTGCATAGGAATTAGGGAGAAACAATTTAAAGTAACAGCCATTTACCATTGAATATATAGTTAGATACTTGCTCAAAATTTTGATTGGCTAATAACCATTGTTGAAAGAATGAAGGGCAGAAGGAACTTTCTTAACTGGCTCAACAATTCTGGAGATTGTTTAGCAAGATCTAGTGAAGTTGAAGTTGTGAACAATTCCATCCTTAGGCATGTGGATAAACTCTAAAGGAATAGGAGAGGGTTGTTCATTGCAGCATTGATAGTAACTAGTGAAAAATTGGAAGCAACTTAATTGTTATTAACAGATGACATCAACAGATGACAACAGATGGATCAGTAATTTGTGGTATAATCATACAATGCATTGAAAATGAATAAAATATATCTACATCTGTTAACATGTAGAAATCTCAAAAAAATCTTAAGTGGAAAAAGCAGGTAGCAGCAATTTATAGTGCAAAATTTATAAACATAGAGAACAGTAATGTATGTTGTAAACAAAGAAAATGGTGACGTATGTTGTGAAAATTAGTAAAGGGAAACCTCACTGAAATGGAGTTGGGAGGTTAGAAGAGGGAGCTGGTACCACTTGATGTCAATTACAGGAAGAATTGTCAGTTACAGGCCCCAGCAGAAGAATTCTCAGCTGAAAGAATGATCAATTACGACTCTAATAGGAAAAAGCTGTACATTGTATCTCCTGTAAGAAATCAACTACCCCTGCAATTCAGCCAATGAGAAAGCCTAATCACTCTGAACTCTTGCTTTTCTGCAATGGACTTTTGTTCAGAACAACCCCTCCCAACTTCCTCCTTCTTCCCCATAAAGTAACATTTCTCCCCTTTGTTTGTTAGACTGACTCAGGGTTTTGCTGCAGCTAGAATGTTCCAAATTGGAATTCTTTGCCATTCCCAAATTGCAATTCTCTGCCTTTCCTGAATAAATCCATTCTTGGTGTTAAAATAACTTCTATTTTTAAGGTTAACATTGTCGTGAATGAGAAAGGAGATAGAGTTCCTGCCTTGGAATAATTTGGCATTTGAAGAAAGTCAAATGAGTATGATTACAATTCACTACCACCGAAGCCACAATGACAGGGCCCCTAATACAGATGGAGGAGTGGAGAAGACGAAGGAATATTTCCCAGAAATGGCAAAGCCTTCCGTGTCTTTTTCCCACACTGAACCAAGTCCTGAATAATAAGAAGGGGTTACCCAGATGAAAGGAAGGAAGGGTGTTTCTAGCAGATAGTGACATTGGCAAAATCCACAGGAGAGAAACCACCGAGTCCTGTTTGGAAACTGCCAGTGGTTTCTCAGAGCTGGGGCGGGCAGGGGGTGGGGGCAAAGAAAGCTACAATGGTATTGGAAGGCAACCCCGGACATAGGTATCACGAATTATAAGAGGATGGCTCTGGAGGGAAGATCCAGTTAGTGTTGTTTTTTTGTTTGTTTGTTTTGTTTTTTTTTGGTGGTGGTTTTAAAGAAAACCAGGCAGGAAATAATGGGGTCTCAGCCGAGCAGGAGAGAGGGGTGACTGAGAGATACCAAAGTGTCTGAGCATTATGACTCAGGGCTGGCGGTAGGTGAGGGGAGATGATTCCAGGAGGTTCCTGGCCTGGGCATCTTGGGTGCATGATGGAAAGACGGGCGCTGCGTTTTGTGCCACCTACCCCCGCCCCGGCTACCCTGATGAGACCAGGAACAAGCACCTTACACACGTTTAGTTCAGGTATAAAAATGTACAGGAGGAGGACTGAACGGGTTTTCACGGTGGGTGGGGTGGGGGTGGGGAGTGTGGTTTTGGATGCATCTCGAACGTTTTAACTACAAAATGAAAGCTAATGTAACTGTAACATTAGGCGGTGCTAACATTTCTGAGATCGCGCGGATGTCACATTGTTTTCTGCACTTTTCTGTGTTTGAACGAAATGTAATAAGCCAATGGCCGAAGAATGCGGTTAGAATCGGAGGAGCCTAAGCTCTAGAAAGGGGTTAAACCAGAAAGCGGCGGGGGCGGGGAGGGCTGTGGTTGTGTCTTTGTGTGCACAGTGCGTGCGGAGAGAAAAGCCTCGGGAGACCGCACTCGGCTGGGTGGGTGAGACTGGGCGGGGGAGGAGGAGCGCCGGGGGGGGGGGGGACTTCCTGCCTGACCCCGCCCCGGCCCCGCCCCCTCCGACTAGCCGCAGCTCCTCCTCCTTCCGTGACGCCGCCTCCCGTTTCTAGGTAACGTGGTGGGGTGGGGGCTTAAACAACGCCGCCGAGAGGTGGCCGCTCCCTGCTGGCCCCTCTTCTCGGCCCCTTGACCCTCGGACGCTGAGAGCCATGGCCCTACCGCTGCTGCCTGGCAACAATTTCAGCCGCAACGTGAGTAGTGAGGGCGCCCGAAGTCAGAGGTCCAGGCCAGAATCTGGGGTCCAGGCGTGGCCAACTCCCCCGACCCTACCCAAGCATCCTCCTGCTGCATTGGGCACAACTTGGACCAAACTTTGTAGGCCAGTGGAACCCTTATTCTCTGTCTCCTCTTCCCCCAGTCTAACTGCATCTGGTTGCTTTTAACTACAGCAGATACATAAGTAGATTCTTCATGGGGGGCAGGACCCGCGAACGTAGCCAGGGGTAGTGAAGGTGGTAACAGCCATCGCTGAGCGTGTAAGCTATGACAGGTGCCATGATTCAGTCGCCTTGCACGGCATTTGCTGCTTAGGTCCTATTTTTATTCCCATTTTACAGTTGAGGAAACTGAGGCATGGAGAAATGAATCACTCCCTGAATGGCCAGAGTTACAAAGCTTCAGTGTGAAATTGGGTTTCTCCCAGGCAACCTGTCTCCACAGCCCAGGTGCCTAGTCATTGTCCTTGAAAGCCCGTGTGGAAGAAAGAAATAGAGTTGCTGTTACTAAAGCAAAGAAACCTGGGCCCCTGGAGGCTGTTGAGGCTGAGAGGTAACCAGGGTTCCACCAGTCTGTAAAGTTCTGTCCTAAGCTTTATAGAGTGAAGCCTCCAAACTTGGAGTTTTTTCCTCGCTGAAGACTGAGAGGAGCTTATTTCAAAAGAAGATGAAATTGCAAAACAACACAACACGACAACACAAAAAAACCCTGAGCACCGAAGAATCTTGTCTGTAATAAATAGCCCCTTATTTAAACAACAGCAGAAAAGTGATTCGTGTTTTCCTGTACACTGGTCACCACATTTTCCTGGGGGTTGCAGTTGCGTCTCCAGAAGAAGGTAGGTGATAACACGGGTGGAAGGGAACTCCAGGGAGCCCCTCAAGGTGTTTGTGTAAAGCTCTGGTTAGTGTAGAGCCAGGGAGCCCCTCAAGGTGTTTGTGTAAAGCTCTGGTTAATGTAGAGCGCAGTCAGCAGATTGAATGAAGCCTTTGACCTTCTGGATTCCAAAGTGTCTGCAACCAAGTTGTTGGCCCTAAAGTCTCAGTCCTTTGTAGCTTCAGGCCACTGAATTCTGACCTCCACGGGTCGGTTGGCCTGACCGAGTTGCTTGTTGAACCGTGATTTGTGTAATTTTTTGGTTGATGGGTAAAGGCTGGCCTTCCCACACAGCTTCACCCTTTGCTAAGCTTCAGCCAGCCATATCAAGAAGGAGGACCCCAGAGAGGAAGGCTACTCAAAAAGATTCCAGAAATAAAAAAGCATGTTATGTAGGAATAATTTTAATAAAAATTGAAAGCAGAGCCCACGGCTTGGGCCCTGTAACGCTTTAGATGACCGATGACCCCCTCCTAAGAAGCACCTAGCTCCAACATGCAGTGATGAAGAGTAGCACTTTCATGAGAGATTTTAAAATCCGTGAAGCTGTACTGAGTGTACTTTGTTTTGTCTTTATTGGGAAGTACAACAAGTGCAGAGAAATGCATAATGGATGAACACCAAATGAACATCAGGAAATGAAGTATTAACTGGTACTCCAAAAGCCTCTCCCTTTTTTTTTGAAATTATTTTCCCCCCAAAGATTTTATTTATTTACTTATTTGACAGAGATCACAAGTAGGCAGAGAGGCAGGCAGAGAGAGAGAGGGGGAAGCAGGCCCCCCACTAAGCAGAGAGCCTGATGTGGGGCTTGATCCCAGGACCCTGAGACCATGACCTGAGCCGAAGGCAGAAGCTTTAACCCACTGAGCAACCTAGGTGCCCCCCAAAGCCTCTCTCTTGATAGCGGCTATCAGATTGAGCAGATAAAAATACGTGTCCCCAGTGCTGCATGGGACCCACTTAGACTGAAAGCTTGCTTGTTGTTGATCTCAAATTCAAATTTAACTGGACATCTTGTATTTTTGGGGGCAACCCCGCCTATCACTCTTTCTGGTCATTAACCCCTTTGTTTTTACTGTCCAGAATTAATTATCCTGAATGCGGGGACTTCTTATCAGTGTGAATGTCTGGTGTTCTTTTGTGACTGACTTGTGTTTAGCTCAATATTATGTTTGTGAGATTTGTTCATCGGGCTGTCTCTAGAGGTAGTTTACCGATTTTCCTTGCTCTGTAGTATTCCACTGTGTGAGTATGACATCATTTATATATCCGTAGATAGAGATAAGGCTTGTTTGGGGTTATTAAGAATAGTTCGCTGTGACTATTCTTAATCACGTCTGTTGGTACAATTGCTGGGTCGTAATGGCTTTCATTATGTTCTGCTTTAGTGGACGCTGTCAAAGTGCTTAAACCAATTTAAATCCCCAGCAGCGCCTTATGTTCCTATCTTTCCACATCCTGAGACTTGATATGGCTGGCCTTTTTAAACTGTAGTTATTTCGATCAGCAAGTATAGGGAAACTGTAGTTCCAATATGTACTTGCCTGATTCCTAATGAACTTGAGCACGATTTACTGGTCATTTGGGTATTCTCTTTTGTGTAGTACTTGTCTCTTGCCTACTCTTTCTGCTGGTTTGTGTGCCCCCCCCTTTTTTTTTACTTAGGAAATGTAGAAGTTCTATATAGATTTTGGACGTGACTCTCATCTGACATCTGTGTTGGCAAATATCTCTACTCTGTGGTTGGCCTTTTCACTTTTTTTTAAAAGATTTTATTTATTTATTAGAGAGAGAGAATGAGAGAGAGCAAGCAAGCATTAGAGGGGGAATTTCAGAGCTCCCTGCTGAGCAGGGAGCCCGATGCGGGACTGGATCCTGGGACTCCAGAATCATGACCTGAGCTGAAGGCAGTTGCCCAACCAACTGAGCCACCCAGGCACGCTGGCCTTTTCACTTTCTTAGTGGTGTTTTTGATGAGTAATTGTTCCTTTAGTGATTTTTTGGTTCTTTAAGAAATTGCTCCCTATGTCAAGTTCATTATGGTATTTTTCTGTGTTGTCTTCTGGAAATTTTGTTGTTTTTACCTTTCACATTTAGATTTCTAATCTAGTAGAAATGTGTGTGTGTGTGTGTGTGTGTGTGTGTGTGTGTGCGCGCGCGCGCGAAAAGGAGTATGGATCAGGTTATATTTTTTCCTATATAGCTATTCATTTGACCCAGAACCAATTGTTAACACAAGTTAACTGAGTAAGTTTTAAAGATCTTACTGGTTCTATGCCATGATTCATGAATTGACAGTATCCAGTGGAGCAGAGAAAAAAGAGCTCTGAAGAGCTCTCCCAGCAAGATTTTTATAGGTGGGGGCGGGGGCGTTACAGTAGACAAAAATTGGACTGGTTACTATAAGGTTACTATGGGGTATGATAGCAAGGGCTTTTTAGGTAGATTACTTAAGTCATGCTGATCAGGCGATTCATGATTGCCTGGTGTAAGGTTCAATTTCTGGGACAGCCAAAACTGTAAGTTAAGTTTCAGTTGGTGGCATGGGGCTTAGCATGATCAACTCTACTTAGGGCCTGTTGTTTTATCTTTAACACATTTTTGGAAAAGACCACCCTTTCTCTACTTATATGCAGAGCTGCTACCTTTGTTATAAGTATCCAAATACATGTAGGTCTGCTTCTAGATTTGTGAATGTACTTAAAAAATTATTTACTTTATGCCTCAGACGAATAGGGGTGTGTGTGTGTGTGTGTAAATTAGGGAATGACAGTATACTTCTTAGATCTCTTAGGCTGTCATTTAACAGTTTAGTACTTATATATGGAGAGTCCTTGTATGTGCCCAAATCAGATGGCTATATTTACATTAACCTTAGTACTGACTGTGTTGCCAAAAGACTAATATTATTTAAAAAACTTGTACTTTGTTAAAAGATCAGATGTTCTCTGGTGCATAGAGTGGTCAAAAATTCAGTAGAGACAAATCTGGCTTTTTTGTTTTTAATCATTAGTCCCTCCCCTCCATTACAGAGCCATGCTTGCTGAATTACATTATCAAGTGAAAAACCTTGGCCTCTTGGAGACAGCATAATTACTGGCTGTTTGGGTTTAAAATTATAACACAAGCTAACTTTTACTGCTTTTCTTAGAAATTAAAAAGGAACTTGTTTCTCCCCTTAATTAGCTGCTGATAGTCAGTCCTGAGCAATAGATTGATTTCAGCCCACAGCTAGCTACATGTGCAGCCTGTATTTCTATCTCTGAAATACAACAAGTATTGTGCTTCCTAAAATATAAGCACCTGTACCACTGATGACATTAAAATTATTTTGATGTGAATTAATTGAAAACCTTAGGGAAAGGTCACAGATAAATTCCAGACACACGGTATCTTTTTCCAGCAATGTACATGCTGGATTTATTTTGAGCTAAGAGAATCTCAGGCATATTGTCAAAAATAATAGGATATTAAAGTTAAAAGGGACATTTCCAGCCAAAGCTGAAAATCTTTCCTATAGCATTTTGGACAGATGTTTGAATAGCTGATCCTGAATGCCCCTAATAAATAATGAGGATTACACTTTGTTTTTTATGAAGCTACCTTGCCACCATCTTAGGAGGGTTTGTTGTCAATAGTCCATCTCTACCTTGTAATGAAGCAACTGTTTTCCTTAGAAGAAAATAAAATATTTGAATTCACAGCAGTAGAATAAAACAAAAATTCAGAATCTCTCTGTCTCTCTTAGAAAAGGGTGTGGGCAATACCTTGAAATTTATTTTTATCTAGAGTAATATAAGACTACTTATATAAGGAAATAAGGTTCTTTGGGAAATTTACCAGCAATTTAAATGGTGAACAGCTGAAGGACACACTATGAGGAATGCTTAATATACAATCTGACTTCATCATGGGATGGTAGATAAATCAATTTAAATTTATCACAATGACAAAGATAATCATAAAACAATGACTTCATGCACAGGATGGAGGTTTTTCCTGATCTAAAATTCTGCTTACAGATTTCTGGTCATATTCTTAGTGGTCAATTCCATTGCCTTAAAATAACCTGCATCAGGTGCAAACCCTTATAAGATTAGTTTAATGAATCATGGCCAGCATTTTAAAAAAAAAAGCAAAATTGACTAGAAAATAATTTTTTAAAAAATCAAAGTAATGTGTGATGACATGGGAACAGTAAGCATTCTTCCGTGAACTTTTTCTTTCCGTCATATGAGGCATGTGAACTGGGTTGCACTCAAACCTGTTTGTTATTGTGGTTGCAGAGTGTGAAACACGTTCTCATTAGAGCTGTCTCCACCAGTTCATGCTGTTTTCAGCACGTTTTCAATTCAGTTTTCTGTTTTCAGTTCAGTACTTCAGTTTCCTTCCAGGCCAGGTCTAGTCTTTTACCCTTCTAGAAGCTTCAACTGAGCCTATCAGACTTTTTTTTTCTTAAATTGCTGTAAAATTCACATAACATAAAACTGACGACTAGCCATTTGAATGGGTATCATTCACTGGCATATGGTACCTTCACAGTGTTTTGCACTGATCACCTCAACGAGTTCAGAGACGTCTTCATCCCAGATTTCAATCTCTATCTCAGAGGGACTTGGAAAGGTCTTTCAGCTCTCAGGGACCTCCTGTGTATAAATGATTAGCATGATCCATGACTTGTAGATGTAGTGATTCAGTAATAATCGTCTCTTCTGAGTAAAGAGTAATACGTTTCTGTGGGTTTGTTAATTTTGGTCAACTTAGTGACCTGCTCTGTGTGGTTTCCCTTTCCTGCAAAGGATATCAACTTTAATGCAGGGTTGCGGGGAGGTGGTGCATAATGGAGGAAACTTCAGGGTTTTTTTCCCCTTACTGTAAAATTTCTTACTTTCCCCTTATCCAAGTAGGCCTAAAAATCCTCGTAGTTTCTATTATCGAGGGCCCTAGTAAGATATGATGTGTGGTATGTGGGATCAGCAAAAGTAGTTTTCTCCCCTATTTGAAACTAAAAATGACTTCTGGCCAGCTTTTCCTGAAAAACAAATAGGCAATTAAGCCTATATTACCTTTCTTTTCTTTTTATACACTTACACATTTAGAAAAGTCATAAAGCAGCATAATGCATTTCTGTTCAGTAACTGTTTTAATCCAAGATGGGATTTATTTTTAAAAGGCTCAGTTGATTTAATTTAAATAGATGTTATAAATTCATTTTCATTAATGCTGTTTACAACATGAAAATACATTGACAATGTTAAATAAGTTACTAAAACCATATGGCAAAGCGATATGAATAAAAATATAGCCTAAGACAATTTTACATGAGACTTGAAAGTTAAGCTTTATGAGGTGTCTGGGTGGCTCCATAGGTTGAATGTCTGACTCTTGGTTTCGGCTCAGGCTATGGTCTTTAGGGTCATGAGATCAAGCCCTGCGTGGGGCTCAGCGAGGAATCTGCTTTTGAATTCTCTCCCTCTGCTCTCCCCCTCCCCCAGCCGTACTCCTGCTTTCTCTGTCTCTCTCAAATAAATCAATCTTTTAAAAAAAGAATATTATTTTCTTAAAAGTAAAGAATAAAAATTACCTCTTAAATGTGCCTGTGTTTTGCTCCCTAAATACTGAATTCTGGGTCAAATTTGAGATAAGCACACGTGGATTTCATTTTCAACTAAAATGAGATTTCTGACTGGACTCTTGATACCTGCTACCAAGGAAAGCTTTGCTTATAGGAATCAGACGTTGAAAAACCACAGCAAAATTGTCACTGCTTCCCTACAAGTGACAGGATACTTGACTTTCTTATCTGTTTGGAACTGGCATATGTATATGTTCAACTTTATAAGCAGTTGCTAAACTGTCTTCTAACGTGGCTGTATCATTTTGCATTCCCATCAGCAGTGAATGAGTGTTGCTATTACTCAGAATCCTCACGAATAGCTGGCATTGTCAGCGTTTGAATTTTAGCTGTTCTAATAAATGTACAGAGGTATGTCATCCTGATTGAAACTTATTTCCCCTGGCAGTTAATGATGTTGAACATCTTTTTGTGTGCTTATTTGCCACCCATCTATCCTCTTTGGTAAAATTTCTGTTCATGTGTTTTGCCTGTATTTAATTGGATTATTTCTTTCCTATTGAATTTTGAGAGTTATTTATATATTCTGGAGACAAGTTCATTGTTAGATATATGCTTTGCAAATATTTTCTTCCAGTCCATGGCTTGAATTTTCATTCTCTTAAGGCTAGAAAATATGTGTACATTTTTTTTAAAGATTTTATTTATTTATTTGACAGAGAGAGATCACAAGTAGGCAGAGAGGCAGGCAGAGAGAGAGAGAGAGAGAGAGAGGAGGAAGCAGGCTCCCTGCCGAGCAGTGAGCCCGATGCGGGACTCGATCTCAGGACCCTGAGATCATGACCTGAGCCGAAGGCAGCGGCCTAACCCACTGAGCCACCCAGGCGCCCTATGTGTACATTTTTAAAGATAAAATACAACATGAATCCAAATTGATATTTCCAATGCAAATGAAAGATTATAGAGTTTTTATCTTCTTTGATTCTATAGTTATCTTTTACTTACATTGAGAATCTTGCTTCATGAGGATGTTAGCATGATTTTCTTGTTATCCTACCATAAGTAAAAATATATATCCATATAATAGTTTCTGATCAATAATAACATTATTAACAATTTCAGTTTTCAAATGGTTTAATACTTCCTTGTAGTTCTTTTGTTTTATATATTCCATTAGGAATTTGTGGTCAAATTATTGAGTTTTAATTTCATTTAAATGTTTCTGACAGTATCGTTAGGTCCCCAACTTAATACCCAGTTAGGTTCGTTCATTTCATTTTGCTTTTGGTTTTTTTTTTTTTCTTCTTATTTTAATTTAAAAATTTTTAAAGACTATTTATTTGAGAGAGAGAAAGAGGAAAGAGAGTACAAGCAGGAGGAGGAGCAGAGGGAGAGGGAGGAGCAGAGTCCCTGCTGAGCAGGGAACCCATGTAGGACTGGATCCTAGGACCCTGAGATCCTGACCTGAGCCAGAGGCAGAATCTTAACCATCTGAGCCACCCAGGCACCCCTAGTTTAAATTTTAGATAGTTAACACACAGTGCAATATTGGTTTCTCGAGTAAAATTCAGTGATTCATCACTTATATGGATTTTGCTTTTCTAACTTTAAGAATTTTGGTTTTACTTTAGTGTAAAAATAAACATTTCTGTGGTTTCAGAGTTAAATTTACAAAGTGAGGTGCATTCAGGCAGGTATAGCTTTTAACCTTGTCCCTTCAAATCTTTTTGTCTTTCTCCCTTCCCTCTATAAGTAGCTTAACCCAAAACTTTTTTTAATCTTTTCTTTTTCAGAGTGTGGTGCCTAAACAATGAATCTTGGAACACTGAAAAAAAATTAAATTAACTTAAAAATAAAATAAAATAATTGTTTAAAAAAAAAGCCCAGCAAATTTTAAAATATATTCCCATGGTCTCTTACTAAACAGATGGTAGCATACCCTATCCATTGTCTTCCAACTTCTGTTTTTCCTTCTAACAGTGTATCTTGGAGATCGCTTCATCATAGTGGACAGTTTTCCTCATGCCCTTGGAATGTGTCCTCCACTCATAGCTACTTATTCCATTGTGTGGACATACCATAGTTTGTTCAGCCCATCCGCTTTCATTTTTTATTTTCTTTTAAAAGATTTTATTTATTTATTTATTTGACAGAGAGAAATTACAAGTACACTGAGAGGCAGGCAGAGAGAGAGAGAGAAGGAAGCAGGCTCCCTGCTGAGCAGAGACCCCGATGCGGGACTCGATCCCAGGACCCTGAGATCATGACCTGAGCCGAAGGCAGCGGCTTAACCCACTGAGCCACCCAGGCGCCCCAGCCCATCCGCTTTTAATATATAGTTGCGTTATTTCCAGTGTTTTGCTATAACAAATACTGCTGCAAGAAATAGCCAAAGTTGGGTTTCAAAAGAAACTACGGAAAAAGTAGAATGGCAGCCTGTAGTATGGCAGACGATATCTGCAAAGCATCTATGTGATGAAGGACTTCTGTCCCGTGTATATAAAAGGAGTAGAGGATCTGAACAGGTGTTGCTCCAAAAAACTTTTACAAAGAGCCACAAACACTTGAAAAGATGTGCAATATCCTTAGTCTTTAGGAAAATTTAGATCAAAACCCCCGTGAGCTGTTACGCTATCCCCGCTGGGATGGCTATAAGGAAAAGACAGTAACTGGTGTTTGCAAGGATGTGGAGAAATTGGAAGCCCCGTCCATTGCTGGTGGGAATACAGAACAGTGCTGCTGCTATGGAAAATGTGTTGTTTCACAGAAGTTTAAAGGTAGAGTTACTGTATGACACAGCACCCCCACGTATACAAGAGAAGAGACATGTATGTCCATAAAAAACGCAAATGTGAATGTTTATAACATTATTCATATTGGCCCCCAAATTGGGAATAACCCAAATGTCCATCCACTGACAAATGGATAAATAAAATGTGGTATGAGCCATACAACGGAATATTATTTGGCCATAAAAATACTGATACTGTAAACAATATGTAAAAGAGTGCAAGTTGTATGAGACCGTTTGTGTGAAATGTACATCACAGGCAAATCTATAGAGACAGAAAGTAGATGAATGGTTGCTGCAGCCCGTGTTGGGGAGGGGATGAAATGAGGAGTCACTGCTAATGGGTATGAGATGTCTTTTGGGATGATGAATGCATTCTAAAGTTAGATTGTGGGGATGATTGCACAACTTTGCAGTTGTGGTAAACTCCATTGAATTATATATTTTAAGTGGGTGAACTTAAAAATATATAAATTATACCTCAATAAAGCTGTTGGAAAATAAATAGCCAAAGAAAGGAGTTGGTGTGGGGCTCCTGGGTCACTCAGTGGGTTAAAGCCTCTGCCTTTGGCTTGGGTCGTGATGCCAGGGTCCTGGGATCGAGCCCCGCATCAGGCTCCTGATGCAGGGAGCCTGCTTCCCCCTCTCTGTCTCTGCCTGCCTCTCTACCTACTTGCAGTCTCTGTCCGTCAAATAAATAAATAAAATCTTAAAAAAAAAAAAAAAAGGAGTTGGTGTGGAATTGCTAGACAAACAAGAGGTGTCTGTCATGCCAGGATCATGGGATCATTTTGATTGAGAGGATTTTGTTACTTGTTACTTTGTTACTTGTTTCCAGTAGCTATTGAAATGTCTTTGAAATCCCATTAATGCAGACTGGGCCAATTCTTGAAGCCATCATTCATACTTCGGATGTTATTCCATTGCCATTCCTAAATGTTAATTTGGGGTTCAGAAGTTGGAGTCACTTTGGCTGTTTGGGGATCAAACACAGCTAACATTGGTCACTTTTGCCTTCTGTCCCTAACTTTATAGCTATGTCACTTAGGATAGATACTTTTGGCTGTAAGTAACAGTATGCCTGGCTAACAGTGGCTTAAGCCAGATTGATTTTCTCATCAGAAGAACTCTAGAGGTGTGGCAGTTTCAGGTTTAAGCAGTGGCTGATGAATGTCATAAAGGACTCAGACTCTTTTTCTCTCTCCATTCTGCTATCATGAGAATGCTGGCTTTTCATTCTTAGGTCCTTGGCCTCATGGTTGCAAGGTGGTTGCCTCAGTTCCAGACATCACATCTCATAACCATGTTCAAGACAAGTAGGAAGGAGAGTGAGGTGAAAATGCTCTTATATAAAAAATTGTTTTCCAGGCCCTCAGTAGATTTCCCGTTTATATCTTATTGGTTAAAATTGAGTTGTGTGGCTTTCCTCTGCTAAAGGGGTATTGGGAACTTGATTTTTCACCATCTTTTTGGAGCTGAGAAAGACAAAAGAAAGTAAATAATGACTTTTGGGAACTAAAAATTTTGTCTGTTGTCTGCCACACCAGCCACAGACTCAAGACCTGTGAGTCTAGATGCCTCCTCAGCCTTAGCATTTCGTTGTTGGTTTGAGAGAGAGAGAGAGAAAGAGACAGAATGAATGGGGGAGGAGCAGAGGGAGAGGAAGAGAAAGAATCCCAAGCAGGCTCCACACTCAGCATGGAGCCCGACATGGGGCTCTCAGTCCCTTGACACTTGAGATCATGACCTGGGCCAAAATCAAGCGTCTGACACTTAGGGGTGCCTGAGGGGCTCCGTCGGTTGGGGGTCTGCTTTCAGCAGGTCCCTCTGCCTGCTGCTCCCCCTGCTTGTGTGTGCTCTCTCTCTCTCTCTCAAATTTTATCTCAAATAAATCATATCTTTAAAAAAAAAAAAAAAGAATCTGATGCTTAACCTACTGAGCCACTCAGGTACCCTAGCATCCCTTCCTTTAAAACATTTTTGTTTGCCTTTTTTAATATATAGGTAATACATGAGTATACCACCATTGTAAAAAATCAAGCGATACTCTTCTTTCTTAGCAGTTTTCTTTTTCCGTAATAGAAAACAAGCCTCATACCCCAGTGAAACCAGCATATGCTCGCTGTCTGTCCTTTGAATATATTTTGGACTCCATTATTAAACCACTCAATTCTGAGTTTACTTGTCATCTTCCTGACGGCATTCTCGTGCTTCTCCCTGTCCCCATCTAGATCTTAGCCTTCCCTCGGAGGGCAACTCTACTCCCCCCTTCTCATTCAAGCCTTCCCTGATCATGTCAGCAGGAGCCCTCTGTCTGGCTACAGAACCTTGAACATATCTATATTGTCCGGACCGCCCAGTTCGTCCCCTTACTGGCTGGTTGCCTGTGTTGTGTTTGCGTTCTTTACATGCTGTTTTGTGACATTCCTCCGCTGACTGGGAAACTGTGATTGATGGCTCTCTGGGTTGCCCTTCCTTCCCCGGGGCAGGCTCCTAATAGGTGCCTGTTTGCTAACCTCTCTGCCTGTAGCAGCCATACCTCAAAACTAGGGGGGATAAACCCAGTTGGGGAAAATCCTCTCTGGAACTAGATTTTTGCCTGTGTCTTCCCCTGCTGCCATGGAGCAGAGTAGTTCTTAGGGTAGCAATGGTGACTATAAGAGAGAAAGAAACTCATTTGTTTCTGAGCCTTAAATAAATTATAAGCCTGTCAGGATGCAAGGCTTATATCAAGCTGCCAGGATAGCTCAGTGGCCACATACAAGGGGTGACCCCAAGCCTCTCCTGTGGCCTACTGTGCCATGTAGAGGGACAGTTCTCTTCTCCTTGTTGACATCCAGTTTGGCTCTTTGTGGAAGCAGAACACTGTTCTCTGAGCCTTGATCAGGCAGGACCCCCTTAAGAGACCAGTCTCCCGACGACAAGATGCTAGACACGCACATGTGCAGACATAAAGGGATTTCTTGGGCCATTCCCCGAGTTGATTCTGTTAGTACAGTTGTAGAAAGGGCAAAGTCAACTCTGAGAGGGGAAGGGGGTCCCCAAAGCAAAAGGAATGGGAACTAGTCATTTTCAGTCCCTCATTAGCCAGGCCCCAGGATGCCTGAATTCAATTTAGCAATTCCTATGTGACGAACAGCCCAGTTTGGCCAGCTGAGGGCCAAAGAAACTTTTTGTTTTCCTAACTATGTGTTTGGCGTCTCCAAGGAGGGGATGGTCACAATGGTTAGAGATCTGGGGGAGAACAGGTCCGTTCACTTGGCTTACGGTTCATTTAGACTACCTTTTCTTCGGCAGCCAAGTTTGGCAACTTGATGTTTGTTTTATCATTTATAGGACTATTTCCATCTTATTGTTGTGAGTCATTTATGGCTCATGTGTGTTTCCATTCATACTTCATACATTATCCAAGGGCCCTGTGTGGACTGTCTCCTGGTTTATCAAGGAAAGTAGACCCACTCTTGCCTTTTACTGTTAATTGAAATTTTTATGGAGGAAAATTAAAGATTCATGTGTAGTTCTAAGGAATAATACAGAGCAACCCTGTGTACACTTTACTCAGTTTCCCATTGGTACCATTTTGCAAAACTGGTAGAATATTAACATTAATATAATCCACTGATCCCATTAAGGTTTGCCCAGCTTTTTTTTTTTTTTAAGATTTTGTTTATTTATTTGACAGAGAGAGATCACAGGTAGGCAGAGAGGCAGGCAGAGAGAGAAGGGTGGGGAGCAGGCTCCCCGCTGAGCAGAGAGCCCGACTCAGGGCTTGATCCTAGGACCCTGAGATTGTGACCCAAGCTGAAGGCAGAGGCTTAACCCACTGAGCCACCCAGGCACCACCCCTGGCTTTACTTATACTCATTTACGTGTGTGCTTTTAGTCTAAATGGTTCATCACATGTGTGGGTTGCTCTTGTCACCTGACAGGAAAGATGCAGATCTGTTCCAGCACCACAAGGATCCATCCTGTTTCTTTTATAACCCCTTCCACCTCCTTCCTATCAACTGCCCCCCCACCGTGTCTCTGATTCCTGGCAACCCCTAATCTGTGCTCCATTTCTAAAACTTTTTAAGAAGATTTTACTTATTAATTTATTTGAGAGAGAGACTACAAGTGGGGAGGAGAAGCAGAGCAAGAGGGACAAGCCAATTCCCCACTTAGCATGGAGCTCATAGCAGGGCTGGATCTCATGATCCTGAGATCATGACCTGAGCCAAAATCAAGAGTCAGGTGCTAAACCTGAGCCACCCTGGGTCTCCCCCCTCAATTTTCATTACTTTGAAGATATTGCACGAAATGGAATTATACAGTATGTACCTTTTGGGATTATTATTTTTCACTTGACTTAATTTTTTGATGGCTTATCTAGCAAATTGTCCATGTCAGTTGTTCATTCATTTTTATTGCTGAGTAGTAGTCCATGTATGTGCCACAGTTTGTTTCACTGTTCACTTGCTGGAGAACATCTGGGTTGTTGCTAGTTTTTGGCTACGAGGGATGCAATCGCTATGGGCATTCATGTGCAGGTTTTTGTGTGGACACGTGCTTTCATTTTCCAAGATGAATGTCCAAGAGTGCAGCTGCTGGGTCATAATGGTAATTGCATGTTAAGTTTTTTGAAAAGATTTTATTTATTTCAGAGAGCGAGATAGAGAATGTATGAATGGGGGGTGAGGGGCAGAGACAGAATCTCAAGCAGACCGCACACTGAGCACAGGGCCCCAACGTGGGGGGGGGGGGGGGGGC
>NC_081575.1:85535159-85545180 GCF_022355385.1 Mustela nigripes
GGGGCTCGATCCCACAACCCATGAGATCATGACCTGAGCCAAAACCAAGAGTTAGATGTTCAAATGACTGAGGCACTGTGATGCCCCTGCATGTTTAGTTTAAAAAAAAAGAAAGAAAGAAAAAGCCTACCAAACTATTTGTGAGAGCGAATGTACCATTTTACGTTCCCCAGAGCAGTGTGTAAACGATCTAGTTTGTCCACATCCTAGTCAGCATTTAGTATTGTCACTATTTTTTATTTTAGCCAGTAGGTGTGTAGTGACATCTTATTGTGGGTTTAACTGCCATTTCTCTGATGGCTTATGTATGCATTGCATCTCTTTCCATGTGCTTATTTGCCATCTGTATATCCACCTTGGTGAAATGTCTGTTTATGTCTTTTGCCTGTTTCTAATTGGACTGTGTTTTTACTGTGGAGCTTTGAGAATTCTTTATATATTCTAGATACTAGCCCTTCAGCTAAGATGTGATTTGCACATATTTTCTCCCAGTCTGTAGCTCGTCTTCTCATCCTGTTAACTGTCTTTTGCATAGCAAAAAAGTTTCTAATTTTGTTGAGGTCCAATTTATCAATTTTTTCCTTTTATGGATCGTGCTTTTGACGTTAAGTCTAAGAACTCTCTGCCCAGCTCTAGAGACTGAAGTTTTTTTCCTAAAATTTTTATAGTTTTACATTTTATGTTCAAGTCTGTGATCCATTTTGAGTTGATTTTTTTTTTTTTAATGTAAGGTCAGATATTTAGGTCAGGATCCATTTGATTTTGTCTTTGACTATCCATTTGTTGAAAATACTGTCCTTCCTCTACTGAATTGCTTTTGCACCTTTGTAAAAACTCACTCGAGCATTTCTTAAAATTTTTATTTATTTATTTTAAAGATTTTATTTATTTATTTGAGAAAGAGAGAGAGAGATATCACAAGTAGGCAGAGAGACAGACGGAGAGGGGGAAGCAGGCTCCCCACTGCGCAGAGAGCCCAATGCCGGGCTCAATCCCAGGACACTGGGATCATGACCTGGGCCAAAGGGAGAGGCTTAACCCACTGAGCCACCCAGGTACCCCTCATTTGAGCATTTTTGAGTGGTGTTTTTGGTGTCTGTTCTGTTCTGTTGGTCTTTGTATCTGTCTTTCTGCCAATGCCAAACTTTTTATTACTATGGTAATATCATAAACCTTAATATCAGGTACAGTGATTCCTTCTACTTCAGTCTTCTTAAGATTCTTCTTTGTCTAGGGCCTGTACCTTCCATACGAATTTTAGAATCAGCTTGTCTATGTCTACAGGTAACTTTGCTGGGATATTGATAGGAATTGCATTAGACCTCTAGATCCTTTTGGAGGAGAATCGGCATCTTTACTATGTAGAGTCTTCTAACCCTTGAACTTGATATGGGTCTTCATTTCTTTAGGTCATTTTTGATTTTTTTAATTAGCATTTTATAATTTTCAACTCACATATCTTGTGTATGTTTCAAATTTCATTTTCTTTGGAGTGATTGTAAATGACATCATGTTTTAAATTTCAGTCTCACGTGTTCATTGTTAGTACATAGAAGTGTGATGGACTTACGTGTGTTGATCTTGTATCCTGTGACCCTGCTGAACTCAATTACTAGTGGTAGGATTTTTTTTTTTGGTAGATCCTATGAAGTTTTTTTATATAAAGAATCTTGAAACCTATAAATAGAGATAGTGCTTTTTCTTTCTTTCCAGTTTGTATCCCTTTAATTTATTTTTCTTGGCTTCCCATGGTGGGTAGAACTTCTACTAATGTGTTGAATGAGTAGAACAGACATTCTTGCTTTGTTCCTGATTTTGGGAGAGCATTTAGTCTTTAACTATTAAGTGTGAGGTTAGCTATAGATTTTTTGTAGATGGTCTTTATCAAGTAATTCCCCTATATTCTTAATTATTTGGGGGTCTTTAACATGAATGGGTGTTGCATTTAACAAATGTGTTTAACTTGTATTACTTGATATGATCATTTTTCTTCTCCATTTGTTGATATGGTAAATTACATTGATTTTGAAATGTTGACCTAGTCTTGCATAATAAATCTCAGGTGGTCATAGTGTATAATTCTTTTCATACAGTGCCAGACTCAATTTGCTAATTTTTTTGTGGAGGATTTTTACATCTATGTTGAAGAGAGATTTTGGTCTGTAGTTTTCTGATTTTGAACTGTCTTCTATGGTATGGTATCAAGATAATATTGACTTAATAAAATAAGCTGGGGATAGTTCCCTCCTCTTTATTTTCAGGAAGAGACTGCATAAACTTGGTGTTAATTCTTATTTAAATATCGGGCAAAATTCTCCAGTAAAGCCGGCTGGGCATAGGGATTTCTTTTTGGCTTTAGTTGTAAATTCAGGTTCTTTAAAGGTTACTCTTCAGATTATTTCATCTTGGCTGAGCTTTGGGAGTTTGTGGTTTTGAGAAATTGGTTCACTTTTTTAAGTTGTTCAATTTATGTGTGTAAAGTTGGTCAGAGTGTTCCCTTACTATCTTTTTAATGGCTATGGCATCTATTAAAATATCCTATTTCATTTCTATTATTGGTGATTTGTATCTTAACTCTTTTTAAAAGCTTTTTCAGTCTTGCTAGAGATGAATTTTATGAATATGTATTTTTTGAAGAACAAGTTTTGTGTTTGACTTTCTCGGTTTTACTGTTTTTTTTTTTTTTTTTAATTTTGCTGGTTTCTGCTCTAATCTTTATTATTCCCTTCTTTGGGCTTTTAAAAAAATTATTTTACTCTTCTTTTTCTAAGTAGGAACATAGGGGACTGATTTGAGACCTTTCCTCATTTCTTTCTTTTTTTTTTTCAGATTTACTTATTTTCTAGAGAGAGAGTGAGAGAGCAGTGTTGAGGGGCAAGGGCAGAGAGAGAGGGAGAGAGAACCTCAAGCAGATTCCTCACTGAGCGTGGAGCCTGACATGGGGCTGGATCCCACGACCCTGAGATCACGACTTGAGCTGAAACCAAAAGTCGGCCGCTTAACTGACTGGACCACCTGGGTGTCTCCTTTCCTTATTTCTAATGTAGGTATTTAGTGCAAATTTCCCCCTACTGTTTTAGGTGCGTTCCACATATTTTGATATGTTGCATTTTCATTTTCTTTCCATTCTACCTATTTTTAAAAAAATTTCTGAGCTTTCCTTCTTGACCCATATACCGTTGAAAAGTGTGTTGTTTGATTTCCAAACATTTAGAGGTTTTTCCTGTTGTTCTTCTGTTATTAATTTATAGTTCATTGCCATTATCATCAAATACAATCTGTATGATCTTAATTCTTTTGAATTTGCTAAAGTCGCTTTTATGGTCTGGAGTATGGTCTAACTTGGTTATTGTTCCACACACACTTGAAAAGAATATGTATTCTGCTCTTGTTGGGTAGAGGGTTCTATATAAGTCAATTAGGATCTGTTGGTTACATGTGTTGGTTGCCCAGAGGTTTGCTGAAGTCCCCAACTGTAATTGTGGATTTATCTATTTCTCCTTTAACTTTACTGGTTTTGCTTCATATATTTTGACGTTTTGTTATTTGGTGCATACACATTTAAGTTTGTTGTGTCTTTCTGGTGGATTGATTCTTTTATCATTATATAAAGGCTCTATTTTCTCTAGTAATTTTCTTTGCTCTGAAGTCTAGTGTATCAGTTACTGATAGAGCCACTTTTGCTTTTTTTAAATTAGTATTTGCCTTGTGTATCTTTTTCATATCTTTACTTTTAACTGATTTCTGTCCTTGAATTTGAAGTGAGTTCCCTGTGATCAGCAAGTAGTTGGTCATGCTTTATAAATTCACTCTGCAAATCTGCCTTTTGATTAATGTATTTGGTTATTTACATACAAGGTGGGTTTTGGTGTGTTAATGATTATGTCTGATATATTATTTCTGTTTGCTGTTTCTTTCCTCTGTTTCTTTTTTCTGCTCTTCCCATGGGATACCAGAACTTTTTTGTTGTTGTTGTTAGGTTTCCATCTTGATTTATTTATAGCGTTTTGGAGAGTATAGGCTTAAATTTTTTTTTTATTATGGAAGTATAATTGACATGCAATGTTATATTAGTTTCTGGTGTTCAATATAGTGACTAAGTGGTATAAATTTCCAGTTGTAAAATAAATAATGCACAGGGATGAAAAGTAGAGCATAGAGAATATAGTCAATAATACACTAATGACTGCGATGCCTGGGTGGCTCAGTCAGTTAAGCATCTACCTTCGGCTCCGATCATGATCCCAGTGTCCTGGGAGCCCCCACGTTGCGGTCCCTGCTTAGTAGAAGGCCTGCTTCTCCCTCTCCCTCTGTTGCTCCTCCTGCCTGTGTTCTCTCACTCCCTGTCTCTGTCAAATAAATAAAATCTTAAAAAAAATTATACTGTGATAACCTTGTATGGTGACCACACTGTGGTGACAGTTACATGATAAAATTGTCAAATCACTATGTTGAGGGTTTCTCTTAGTGTAGTTACATAGTGGTTGTTCTGGATCTTACAGTATTTATGGATGATTTACATAGACTGTGGTCTGTAACTATCAGCGTTCTACTACTACAAATGAAGCATGGAAACCTCACTTATGTTTAGGTTCCTATACCTTTCCCACTTCTCAATATTATTGTTACAAGTATTGGATTATAATTTTTGCTTCAGTCGTTGCTTTTGTGGGATCAGGGACTACTGAAGCAGATTTTCAGATGCTAGTCCCAAAACACACTCTGCACAACTGCACAATCACTACCCCCTCCCACCCTTGGGCCTCTATCTTCTACTGTCCTCACAGCTAGGGGACACATCTGCCTCTGCCCCCTGAAAGTCTTTATCAGTTCACCAAATCTAGCTGGAAGGTGTGCTTCCCTTGTATCTCACCCCTCTACTCTAACCCATCATTTTTGAATCCATGGCTATTACCCCCAGACTGCTGGGGGAAGGAGGGAAGTCTGTGTTGCAAGCACTTTGTTTTTTCATGCCATCTTCTTTGACCCTCAGCTTGCATCAGATACTGTGCTAGCTGGTGTGTTATTATAGGAGTGTTGAGCTTGGGGGTTGGGCGCTCAAGTCAGCGTTCTACCCCTAGCATGCTGACACATGCGCACACCCGCGCCCATGCATTCATGAACCTCCATTCCCTGAACAACTCTCTTGTTTTACCTTGAGGTAGACTTTCCTCCGTAATATCCTTTAAGAAGGTACCAGGCCAGGTCATGAACTCCTGGTTTCTGTCTCCAGGTACATTGCCCATGTGTATACCCCTCACAGCTGCCTTTGTATTTTCCATTCTTTCAGTCTTCTCAGTGGAACCAGTGGCTGCTCTTCATAAATTCAAGAATTAATTTCAGCTAGATCCCTTAGTTCAGTGAAGGTGATAAATTTTACTAATATTTGTTGTGCTCAGAGTTTGAGAAGAGATTTTTTTTTGTCAATGTATAAAGAAAATTACCCATTAGTTCACTTACTCCTCTTACTCTGTTTAAAAAAAAAAAAAAAACCAACTGCAGTCAAGCACAGCTTTTAGAAACTAAATGCATTAGTATGTTATGCTTTCTACTGTGAATAATGGAATACCTGATTAATAGAGGCTTAAAGAAGCAGGGATTTATTTATTTTTTCGCTGAGCCAGAAGTCTGGAGGTCAGTGGCTACTGGCACACATTTAAAGGCTCAATTTTGAGCCACCATTTCTGGTGTCCTCCCCATGATCCCAAGGTGGCTGCCGCAGCTCTAGGCATCATGTATACATCTCAAGGCAAAAAGGGATGAACTAGGGGTAGTGTCACTTGTCCCTTGGCTCAAGGGGACAAAATCCTTTTCCAGAATCCCAGAACAGACTTCTGAAAAGGAGGCTGAGGAAATAAGTGGAGTGTTTGGCTTTTCTGGCTTCTAAATGGAGATAGGCAAGGGAGAAGCAGTTTGGGTAGGATGTACTGATCAGCTATAATCAGCCAGTGATTTTAACCGACTTTGCTGGGGAAGCCTTTAGAATTCTTTTTATTGATTGGTGTTTTGAACTGAATTATTTAGAGGAAAAAAATCAGTTTTTTGAGGAAGGGGCTGCACCTTTCTTTAGATCTTATTGACCTTTATCTTCCACTCTACTGATTTAAATACCTTATTAAATATACTAAAGCAATGTCACTATTCTATTGAGCTGATGGCTGAGCACAATAATTTTCCAGCTTATGTTTGGAAAGAGAAGAAAATTAGCTGAAAAAAAAAAAACGTTTGAAGGTTACTTTAACTTGGCTTTTTTATTTTTACATTTGGGCTTTGTTTTTGAGTGATTTAGCTTTATTAATAAGTAATGATAGCTTTCCTGCTCTTTCATGCACTCCAAGATCCCACTCTGCCTGAGGCAATTTCGTTGTTATTTTCTCTGGGAGGTTCATAGCATCTACTGAGTGACTTTTTTGCTCTATAAAAGTACAGAAAAGAAGAAAATAGAAAATGTGTTCCTAAAATAAATATGATACGAAGGGAGGGGGAAAAAAACCCCCAAAACTATTCATGGAATAGAAGCAAACTAGAACCAAACTTGATCAAGCAGGAATATCTGAGAATGATCATTTTAGATAATTCTATATCCTATTTTCCATTAACCTCCGAAGGCAGAAAACTAAGTTGTCAAGAACGGACATGGAAATAGGAAATTCGAACTCGCTATCTTCAGTCCTTAGGTTTCCGGTAATTGTTGGTAACTGGGAAGGGCTTTCAACAGCACTCTCGAATACCTGTTCTGGTTTTGAGGAAGGGGTGATGAAAACTGCTATTAATGTTTAGGTCCCTTTAGCTCATCTCTTGGTGGTCCTGGTGGTCATTTGCGTTAGTGTATTTGTCAAATTAAAAGTGTTAATTCAGGGGTGCCTGGGTGGCTCAGTGGGTTAAAGCCTCTGCCTTCGGCTCAGGTCATGATCCCAGCGTCCTGGGATCGAGCCCCGCATCGGGCTATCTGCTCAGCAGGGAGCCTGCTTCCTCCTCTCTCACTGCCTGCCTTTCTGCCTACTTGGGATCTGTCAAATAAATAAAATTTTTAAAAAGTGTTAATTCAACCTTGGTGATGTAAACAAGGGGAGCTCTAGCACATTCCTTGAACAGGCACAAACAGCGCAAGGTCCCATGTTTAAAGGCTCACATCTTGAGTTTGCCTCCTGGACGAAGCACTTAACAGTCACCCACAGCAGCTGAGTGACCTTGGGCAAATGACTTAAACCACCCCCGCACCCCCAACGTGTCTGAGTATCCTCATCTACAAAATGGGAATAATGACAAAGCATTCTCCGAGATTCGCTCTGAAATGAAGAGGATCGAAGGCTTTTAAAGTACTTGAAATGGTGCTGGGCACGTTGGCTGTTACGGTCACAGGAATGATATTCATATCCGCGAAGACAGGCTTCCAGCTTAGGGTGGCCCTAATGAGCTGTCATTTTCTTACCAAGCACCTCACTCTTCCTTGACTTTGTCATGTGGTTGTCAAGCATCTGGGCTTCTCCAGGCAGCCCAGAAAGAAACAGCGAGATTCTGACATGCCGGAACTGAGAAGGAGAGATTAGAAATGGATAAACACTGGGTGTGGTGCATAAACAATGAATCTTGGAACACTGAAAAAAATAAAATAAAATTAAGATGTTAAAAAAAAGAGAAATGGATAAACAACTCACGATACTAATGACTAGAGGCTGCTTCTCAGTTTGGCTTAGCTTTATGGCTTCCGTCGTGGCCCTGACAATTCGCTGACTATTCAGTAATCAATCTGAGCGTGTGATAAAGTTGCTCTTCTAATTTTTAGCAACAGGGAAGGGGCTGGTGGTATCAGCTATTAATTTGAAGTGAAACATCAAGGTGAATCTGGATCTCGCAGCCATGGTGGGACCCGGGGAGTTGAGACACGAAGGGAGCATGGTTTCTGGGGATTATATATTCCTCACTTTGTCATTCACTAAGACCTTTGTCCAATTTGGGACTAAGTACCATATTGCAGTCACTGGGGCAAGGGACAGGTTAACAAGTGGTCCTATGAGATTACATCAGCAAATGTCAAGTGCATGTGCGCGTCAGGAGAAGCAGACATTTGAAACAAGTGCCGTATGGACTTTCACGTCATACCCAACAAATCCTCGAGCAATTAGTTTCTGATATATGCAGTTTTGAACTGAAATTTCTCTAACAGGAGCGCCTGGGCGGCTCAGTGGGTTGAGCCTCTGTCTTCGGCTCAGGTCATGATCCCAGGGTCGTGGGATGGAGAGCCCCGCATCGGGCTCTCTGCTCCGCGGGGAGCCTGCTTCCTCCTCTGCCTACTTGTGATCTGCCTGCCTCTCTGCCTACTTGTGATCTTTGTCTGTCAAATAAATAAATAAAATCCTTTAAATAATAAAAAAAGAAATTTCCCACTAACACTCTGATAATGCAGAAATGGCATTTTGCGTGCTATGTTGATGAGAATAACCATAGAAACCGATATTACTAAACTTTTGGGTTTGAGTGTATGAATTTACAACCCACAAGCCACAACTTTAGGAAAAATTTTAGTAATAGTTCCTTTCATACTCAAAGTATTCTTTTTAAGAGTTAGGTCTGGCCGATTTAATTGTATTCAGCAAAAGAATTGAAGTATTTGACAAGTATGTAGTTGGTACTCTTTGGATGGAGATGTTGCTCATCGATTTTTTTTTCTTTTCTTCAGTGTAACAGTATTCATTGTTTTTGCACCCCACCCAGTGCTCCATGCAATAGGTGCCCTCCCTAAGACTCACCACCTTGTTCCCCCAACCTCCCACCCCCCGCCCCTTCAAGACCCTCAGGTTGTTTTCCAGAGTCCATAGTCTCTCATGGTTCTCCTCCCCTTCCAATTTCCCTCAACTCCCTTCTCCTCTCCATCTCCCCATGTCCTCCATGCTATTTGTTATGCTCCGCAAATAAGTGATACCGTATGATAATTGACTCTCTCTGCTTGACTTATTACACTCAGCATAATCTCTTCCAGTCCCGTCCATGTTGCTACAAAAGTTGGGTATTCATCCTTTCTGATGGAGGCGTAATACTCCATAGTGTATATGGACCACATCTTCCTTATCCATTCGTCTGTTGAAGGGCATCTTACTTAGTTCTTTCCACAGTTTGGCGGCTGTGGCCATTGCTGCTATGAACATTGGGGTACAGATGGCCCTTCTTTTCACTACATCTGTATCTTTGGGGTAAATACCCAGTAGTGCAATTGCAGGGTCATAGGGAAGTTCTATTTCTAATTTCTTGAGGAATCTCCACACTGTTCTCCAAAGAGGCTATACCAACTTGCATTCCCACCAACAGTGTTAGAGGGTTCCCCTTTCTCCACATCCTCTCCAACACATGTAGTTTCCTGTCTTGCTAATTTTGGCCATTCTAACCGGTGTAAGGTGGTATCTCAATGTGGTTTTAATTTGAATCTCCCTGATGGCTAGTGATGATGAACATTTTTTCATGTGTCTGATAGCCATTTGTATGTCTTCATTGGAGAAGTGTCTGTTCATATCTTCTGCCCATTTTTTTTGATATGATTGTCTGTTTTGTGTGTGTTGAGTTTGAGGAGGGTTTTTTTTTTTTAAGATTTTATTTATGCATTTGACAGAGATCACAAGTAGGCAGAGAGGCAGGCAGAGAGAGAGGAGGAAGCAGGCTCTGCTGAGCAGAAAGCCTGATGCGGGGCTTGATCCCAGGACCCTGAGATCATGACCTGAGCCAAAGACAGAGGCTCAACCCACTGAGCCACCCAGGTGCCCTGAGTTTGAGGAGTTCTTTATAGATCCTGGATATCAACCTTTTGTCTGTACTGTCATTTGCAAATATCTTCTCCCATTCCGGGGGGTTGCTTCTTTGTTTTGTTGACTGTTTCCTTTGTTGTGCAGAAGCTTTTGGTCTTGATGAAGTACCAAGAGTTCATTTTCGCTTTTGTTTCCTTTGCCTTTGGAGACATATCTTTTTTTTTTTTTTTTAAAGATTTTATTTATTTATTTGACAGAGATCACAAGTAGGCAGAGAGGCAGGT
>NC_081575.1:85545280-85634667 GCF_022355385.1 Mustela nigripes
GAGAGAGGAGGAAGCAGGCTCCCTGCTGAGCAGAGAGCCCGATGTGGGGCTCGATCCCAGGACTCCGAGATCATGACCTGAGCCGAAGGCAGCGGCTTAACCCACTGAGCCACCCAGGTGCCCCTGGAGACCTATCTTGAAAGAAGTTGCTGTGGCGGATATCGAAGAGGTTACTGCCTATGTTTTCCTCTAGGATACTGATGGATTTAACAGGAACTCAATTGAATTATTTTCTGAATTTATGTATTGTAGTTTCTCAATGTTCACAGCATTGGTGGGTCTTATGTCATAAAATAAAAGGCTCTGGGATGCCTGGGATGGCTCAATGGGTTAAGCCTCTACGTTTGGCTGTGGTCATGATCCCAGGGTCTTGGGATCGAGTCCTGCATCCGGCTCCTTGTTCAGTGGGGAGCCTGATTCTCCCTCTGCCTGTTGATCCCCTGCTTGTGCATTCTCTCTGTGTCTGATAAATAAATAAAATATTTAAAAATAAAGGCTCTGTGGGTGCCTGGGTGGTGCAGTCGGTTAGGAGTGGACTCTTGGTTTCAGCTCAGGTTGTGATCTCAGTGTTGTGAGAGTGAGCCCTGCCTCGTGCTCTGCACTCAGCATGGAGTCTGCTTTAGTTTCTCCCTCTCCCTCTGCTCCTAGCCCCTAGCACTGTCACTGTCTCAAATTTTAAAAATATATCTAAGATATAAGGCTCAGTTTTTTGGTATTCTTAGTCACTGTCACTAGCTGGACAAAAATGTGCTAACAAGAGTTCATAGCAGTTGTGTATGTGTACATGTCTGGGGGTAGGGAGCCGGCACTCCTCCTCTACCCTCTCCCTCTTCTCTTTGCTGCTGTGGTGGTGGAAAGGAAGGACTAGACTCTCTGAAAGTGCTTCAGGTTTAATCTGCTGTTTTGGTCTCCACCAGAAATTTCAGAATGAGAAACTGAGCCCAGGAGCTGTGTCAATAGGTAGGCTAAGGGGTCAGCTGATGGAAGTCCTTCATCCTTTTTATATATTTATTTTTTAATTTTTAAAAAGCTTTATTTATTTGAGAAAGAGCATGAGAGGGAGGATCAGAGGCAGAAGTAGACTCCTTGCTGAGCAGGGAGCGTGTCGTGGGACTTGATCCTGGGACTCTGGGATCGTGACCAGATCCGAAGGCAAATGCTTAAGTGACTGAGCCAGCCAGGTTCCCTTCCTTCATCCTTTTTAGTGCTTTTCCTCTCTCATCTTCTGCTCCCCAACCCTTCCAAAGTGGAAGTGAGGCTTGCGTGAAACTTTCAAATCACCTCCCCTCACTCTTCCTTCTATAACACATCCAATCAGATGTTGGTTTCTTCACCTGATGGTGGCTATGGCAGTGCCACTCAAAATGTGGCATGTGTGTGTGAGACACTGGGAGTCTTTAGAAGCTTATATGGCAATTTGACATTGCTATGATTTCCAAGGGTGTGATCAGTGGGCTTGTAAGACTTTGTATGTCTTTGTATTTATTTCAATTTCTTGTAATTAATTTTATTGTATATTGGAAAGGTATTAGTCTGAAGCAGTTTTGGGAAAATCATCAACTTGCCCTTCTTCAAAGATAGTTCGAGGCCCCCTGTTCTATATCTAGAATGTCCCTTCCTTCCCATTCTCATTGTGCCTCCCTTGTGCTGTCATTTCTCATTTGTGCCTGCTCATGCACTAACAGCTCGCTAAGTCTGCCTGCCTCTCACATTTCTTTCCAACCCACCTTTGTTTGTTGGTTTTTTAATGTCTGGCACAAAGAGGTGAATTCATTATATTCGTCTATTTCTGGCATTACGTCATTGATCTGTGCAAGGTCCATCTCTGGTTTTAGGTATTTTTATTCCGTATATGTCCTTAACCTTAATCTCATTCTTTTGCCGCTTTACATAAGCTTCCATATAAATATCTCTGATGCACATTCTGGAACCTGTATGTTTCCTTGCAAAATATATAACACTGTGTGTGTGTGTGTGTGTGTGTGTGTATTTTTAGAAACAAATGTAATTATTATTATAGATAATCATTTTTTTTTCAACCAACAATGTTTGAAGGATATGTGTTGCTGTGTGTACATTTGATGCTATGGACTGAAATGTGCCCTCCCCGGATTCTTGTGTTGAAGCCTCAACCCCCAATGTGAAGGTATTTGGAGATGGGGCCTTGGGAGGGAATGAGGTGTAGAGGAGGTCATGAGGATGGGGCCCCCATGAAGAGATTAGTACCCTTTAAAGAAGAGACACCAGAGAGCTTGCTGTCTGTTTCAGTACCCTGTGAGGACAAACTGAGAAGCCAGTTTCTGTTGTTTCAACCACCCAGTGTATGGTATTTTGTTGTGGCACCGTGAGCTAATGCATCTGGTTTAGTGCTTGGTTTATTGCTTCAAGCAGTGAGGTGAAATTAACATCCACCATTAAACCATATTTTCTTGTTGATTTCATCAACACAGATCTCTAGATTACCTTCCACTTCCCCAAAACACCATGACACATTCTCCTATTTAACCACTTATTGACTACTGTGAGAATTTCTCTGAGATATATATCCAGGGGTGAGATTCTTGATTATTTTATTTTCATTTCAGATGTATGCAGTAGTTAAATGTGAGGCTTTCCATAGTATAGACCTCCTTATGTATTCTACTGTCTTACCCTCTTTCTAAACTTGAACTTGTCCTTTTTTATTAGACTCACTACTCTCTTGCCCCTCCTGCTGGGTGCTGTCAGCTCAGCTGCTGTGTATTACATGTAACCTTGTCCCCAACATCCTTACCTGTCCTTTGCTGTCCGATTCATCCCGTTCCTCCCTGCCCAGGACAGGATCCATTTACCCATGGGACCTCACCACTGCTCCTCCAGCCTGGCTGACCAGAGCTTAAGGTCACATGAACTTAAGTTCAGAGGCAGGCTTCACTAGTTCCAGCGTCCCTGTGGGTATGCTAGTCTACTTCCCTCTACTTTGGTTTCCTCATTGGTAAAAATGGCAATAATAAAACCTATCAGATAGTTCGGTGATGGTGAAATGAGATAATGTACAGAAAGCCCTCTGGAGTCTAGCTCACAATGAGTGGTCAGAAATGGTACCTGTACTATTTTCTAGTTTTCTAGTTGTTCCTTAGATCTGAATAGTATCTCACCAGCAAGACTGTGGGTTTCTTCTTAGGGTGGAGGCTGCGTCTTATGCTTATTTTAACTAGTAAATCTGGCATACAGCTTGGAGTACAGTAGATGCTTAAGAAACATGTGTTGGTTTGACCTGAGGTGAGTTTGTGATTGCCTGAAAGGACTTGCTTTATTTTATTTATTTTTATGTATTTATTTTTTCAAAGAGTGAATGCACAGAGTTGTAATACACAATGCGAGGCAGAATGGCATGAGAGCTGAAGGGGCAGTGGGTATGTGCAGGGAGCAGCCACTGGAATTCCTTGGAGCCTCTGAGGTTACTTGCTTTAAAAGAGGAAACAATGCTGGGTGTCTGGGTGGCTCAGTTGGTTAAGTACTGCCTTCAACTCAGGTTGTCATCCTGGAGCCCGAGGATTGAGTCGAGGGCGGGGGGGGGGGGGGGTGCGTCACTGCTTAGCAGGAAGTCTGTTTCTCTCTTTGACCCTCCCCCCTCTCAAGTTCTCCCTCCCTATCTCATTCTCTTTCTCAAATAAATAAAAGCTTAAAAAAAAATAAAAGAGGGAGCATTCATGGAAATGCGGGAGGAAACTCCAGCATTCGTTTTAACCAACCCAGTTTTTGCTTTGCTTTGGTGATTTGGGATTGACTTGTGGTAATCTGAACGTGTATGAGTGGCAGGTTTGTGGGGGAGGGGAGGTCAGAGCTTGGTAGAGGTCATGACAATGGATTCTCCAAGGGACAGAGCCAGGCTGCAGCTCACCATCTTAACCACCGCCTCTGGCCTCCCCGTCATAGCCTTTGAGCTGGGTTGTTCATCTGCCCAGGGCAGCTGTTGTGGCCTTGTCTCCCATGGGTGGGGCTGCTCAGGCCCTTCCTGATTATTCCAGGCTGCCTTCATTTACAAGAGGAAACTGGGTCTTTTCTTTTTCTCTTCATTCTTTCTAACATTGAGTATTGTATTTTTTATTTTGATTGAGGTATAATTGACACATTATATTAGTTTTGGGTATACAAATGATTCTGTATTTGTATATATTGCAAAATGATTAAGTCTAGTTAGCATCTGCCACCACACGTAGAAAGTTTTTTTTCTTGGGATGAGAACTTTTTAAAATTTAGTTTCAGTGAGCCAACATATAGTACATTAGTGTCAGATGTAGTGTGCAAGAATTCATCAGTTACATACAACACCCAGTGCTTGATGAGAACTTTTAAGATTTACTCTCTTCGAGACTTTCAAATAATACAGTACAATATGAATTATAGTAACCATGTTATACATTACATTCTAGAACTTATTTTATAACTAGATAATTATTCCTTTTGACCCCCTCACCCATTCTCCCTCCCACCCCCACCTGTGAACAACCACCAATCTGTTCTCAGTATCTGTGAGCCCGTGGTGTTTTGTTGTTTGTTTGTTCGTTTGTTTTTTGTTTTTAAGATTCTACATATAAATGAGCTCAGATGATATTTATCTTTTCCTGTCTCATTTCACTTAGCGTAGTGCCTTCAAGGTCCATCCATGTTGTCACAAATGGCAAGGTTTCATTCATTTTTTTATGGCTGAATAATTGTGTGTGTGTGTATCTTGTGTTTTCTTTATCCATTGATTCATTGGTGGACACTTACGTTTTTATCATGTTTTAGAAGCTATTGTAAATAATGCTGCAGCGAACACAGAGGTGAATATATTGTTTTGAGTGATATTTTTATAGATAAATACCCAGAGGACTTGCTGGATTGTGTGGTAGGTAGTTCTGTTTGTAATATTTTCAGGACCTCCACACTGTCTTCTCCCATGTCTGCACCAATTCCCACTCCCACCAACAGGGCACGAGGGCTCCAAGATTTTATTTATTTATTTGATAGAGAGAGAGAGATCACAAGTAGACAGAGAGGCAGGCAGAGGGGTAGTAGGAAGCAGGCTCCCTGCTGAACAGAGAGCCCGCCGCGGGGCTCGATCCCAGGACCCCGAGATCATGACCTGAGCCGAAGGCAGAGGGTTAACCCACTGAGCCACCCAGGTGCCCCACGTCTTGTCTTTTTGAACAGGAACTATTGTCACAGGTGTGAGGTGATATCTCACTGGGCTTTTGATTCCCATTTCCCTGAGGCTGAGTGATACTGAGCCATTTGTGTGTCGTCTTTAGAAAAATAACTGTTCAGACGCTCTGCTCATTTTCTCATTTTATTGTTTGTGTTTGTGCTTTTGAGTTGTAGGAGTTCTTTATATATTTTGTATATTAGCCCCTTATCAGATAGAAGATTGGCAAGTATTTCCTGCTGTTCATAGGTTGCCTTGAAATGAGGTCTTTTCAGACCTCTGGTCAGAATTCTCTGAGTCATGCTTTTGCAAAAGACGGTTGCCCCGACAAAAAATGTTAAAACTCCAGCGACAAATTCAGGGTAATGGTTACCCACAGGCGAGGCAGGGAGGGGAGCAAGAGATGGCTTTGCTGTAATCGGAGTTGTTTTATTTTTTTTATTCAGGGCTGCGGCTGGATGTTCACCATGTATGACATGTAGCACAATAAATATTTATTTACATTTGTTATAGATATATTTATTATTTATATTTAGTTCCTTGTGCACAGAGGCAAAGGATATTTGCAAATGGACTTGCTAGGCCAGACGGCATCTGCACTTGTCACTTTCCTGGGTATTGCTGGATTTCTTCTCCGAGGGACTCTTTCTTTTACTTCCCTGCTGCATAGCACGCGAGCTGACGTCGGCCCACATCTTTGCCAACCCTCGGTAGCCTCGTCCAGGCTTTTCTCTCTCTGCCCAGATCCCCAGAAAAGACAGGAGGGGAGTGAGGAAAAGGAAAGGCAAATTTTTAAAATGAGGATGAGAATGTCAGCTCTGAGGAATTTCCTGTTACATTCATTTTAATGAGGAAAAGATTTTATTTTCTGTGTCAGTGCAACGTTTAGACTTACGTAGGAAAACTTACATTTTCACTCTGAAGTAGAGGATCCCCCCCCACCAACCCCGCGCCGTTTGCATTCTTGGCAAATAAGTAGAATAGACCAATTAGCAAGCTAATGTTCTAAATGTTCACTTGCAGTAATCGTTATTTTTAACCATTTTAAATAGCATGGAGCATCGGGTTTCTTCTTGATTGCTTTTCAAAGTTTTGAATTTGCTAAAGTGAATTGAATTTAAAAATGTGACCCAACTTTCTGGGTGAAGGTGGATCATAATTATTTGCCACTAGAAGGTGCATTTTGTAATGGGAAAAATAAACCGTGGGGGATGTGTTTACCTTTTAAAAAAACGAGTAGGACAAGACAGAAAGCCATACTTCAGCCATTTTATGTTGTGGCTTGCATTCACAGGTGGGAAAGGAGAAGTTCCACAAATCTCAACATTGGGGCTTTTGCAACAATGTGAGCATGCTGGTGAGTGAAGATAAACCTGGAATTGGTGGAGAACTGCTTTTCGGGCAAAAGATGAAGCCTAAATATAGTGCATTTCCTAAAGGAATTGGAAGTGATGCTCCATCCTGGGTAGCTTTCGATAAGCAGGTAAGTCCCATGGCACTGGGAAAAATGCAATTGTAAAATGTGACATGTATGATATAGTAAATATTGGAGAAAATTTGAGCCCTCGATGTAAATGTTCAGGCTCGTTCTTTTGTAAAGACACATTGCAGAAGAAAAATACCCCACGGCTCCTCTTTCTGACCAGGCCCACTGGTTTCAGGACACTGAATGTTTATCTTTCTTGGCTAATGCTTATCAACCTTTCTCCCTTCTCCTCCCCTGGACAGGATAATCTGTCCTCCCGTAGACGCTTAGAGTCTGGTCAGTGTCACTGTTGGTTCGTGAGTTGCCATTAGTGAAATCATGTTGTTTGATTTGGAACATGCCATTAAATAGCAACAGAAAGATGTATTCTCTTTTCTGCATATTAATCATGGTTCCCCATCTCTCAGAACCAAAGGGTGATGGGGTATGAATTGTAGAAGTGAATGAAAGAGGCGCCATTGTTAGACAAGAACCTGAACTGAACGTATATGTGTACATAACACACACATATCATGGAGTATTGATAATTGAAAAAGGTGATCCATTTGAATATCTTTAAAAGGAACTAAGATTAAAGGGAAGAAAACTGCAGGATGACCAATTATTGCCCATAAGACAGCACAATGGATGTGTTGGGTTTACGAGACAACCTTGTATTGCGGCTCACGTTCTGTTTTCCAAAAAGGAACCTGTTACTAGATTATTTAAATTCTGTAATTAAAAATTAATTCAGGACTGTGGGGCACCTGGGTCGCTCAGGTGAGTGTCCGACTCTTGGTTTTGGCTCAGGTTGTGATCTTGGTGTTGTGAGATTGAGCCCTGTGTCAGGCTTTGCGCTGAGCAGGGAGTCTGCCTGGGATTCACTTTTTCTCTCCTCTGGCCCCTCCCCCCAGCTTGAGCATGTGTGTGTTCTCTCTTGCTCTCTCTCTCTCTCTCTGCCCAAAATAAATCTTAATACAAGTAATTCAGGACTAGATAAAGAATTCAGACCTTAATACCCTAAGTTTACCAGGTGGTTTTTAGCAGCTTTAGCATGGATTAGTTGGCAATACTTTGGTTCCAATTAAAATGTCTCAAATTTGATAGAAATGACATATTCTGTGTCATCTGTTTTAGGGTTGATCAATTAGAGCACATATTTTTTTTTGAAGCCCATTTCTGACACTTATGGAGATCTAACAGACTGCATAGGAAGCTTCTTTCCAGGGAAATCATCTCTACTTTGAACATGGACCATTGTTTCTCTCTCTCTCTGTCTTTAAAAAAAAATTTTTTTTAATTATTTTCAGTACCTGGCCCAATGTTGGACCTGGAGTTCAGAAGCAATTTCTGGGCTAACTTACATGGCTGGCTCGTTCATGGTTTCCTGTTAATATCAATCTTATAGGTGTTTGCACATCATCATTCTAGAATATTTAATTTGCAAGTGACAAAGAAAGATTCTATTTTTACTTTTTGTGTCAAAAAGAGGGTATTGACAATAGTTTAAACTCATCCACTACTGAATAAAAGTAATGTTGGAGGTGACAGTATATTAAACTATTCTTTTGCACTGAAAGTTGAAAATTCATTTTATTTCCTGTTTTTCTCAATATTTAATATGTGCCTTTCAAACCTATTTTGCAGCCCTTTAATTACTTATAAAATTATGTAGAATATTTCATGAAGTTGGAATGATTTTAGCTTCAAACTTCTTGAGAAAATGAAGAGCTTGCTCATTTTAGGCCTAACTAAATGCAACATAATTCTTTCAGTTATTTTGTTGGTCAACTTCAATTAAATATTCATTGAGCTTTCAATGAGACACTAAGACTATGAAATATTTACGTGCTCTGATGAGATTGTGAACTACAGCCTGGATCCTGGTTAATACCCAGAGCAAATTATAAAGTGCTTTCCTGTTCGTGGTTCAACAAAACAAGTCAACACCTGTTAATCATTTTTCTTAAAAATGAGACATCTTTAACTCGTTGCCAGTTCTCTAATGACTTTTAATCATAGCAGTATATCCAGGCTTATATTCTCAAACAGTGCAAGATAGAAATAAAGGCAGTTCTTTGGAAAGTGTATCAAACTCTACTCTTTGTCACAGATGCCCTGGTGCCCACCCAGGTCCATGTTAGGGGTGGGGCACCCAGCTCCCCCAGCTGTAGCACGTGCTTTGGCAAACAGCTCATACCCATAGCCCTTCACGGAGTGGTGTTCTTGGCCGATGGACATTGCATTACCCAGAGAAACCTGGATGGTTGCACTGGCCCCATCACCGTGAGAGGAGGTGGCAGATGGCTAACTGATTTATCAAGGGTGAAAAAGCTGAGCTGCTTCAAGGCTAGACAACTCTGTATTGTGGATTTCGGCTCATGGCCCCTTGCGCATCAGGCCCAGGCAAAACTTCACGTGTGATTGCATCCTTGCTTGGCTCATTTCCCTTCCCTTGGGTGCTCCCCTCACTGCTTAAAAGTTTCTCCTAAGAAGGTGCCCTTGGGGGCACCTGGGTGGCTTAATCAGTTGACTTAGTCCTACTCTTGGTTTCAGCTCAGGTCATAGTCTCACGGTGCTGGGGTGCACCCCCATTTGGGCTCCGTGCTCAGTGCAGAGCTGCCTCACATTCTCATTCTTCTGCCCTCTGCTCCTTCCCTGCTCGCTCATGCCTTCTCTGTCTCTCTCTCTCTTTCTCAAATAAATATACAAAATCTTGAAAAAGAAAGAAAAGAGTGTGCCTTCCATAAATCCCATGCACCTGAATCCCTGTTTCAAATATGGAGCCCAACCTAAGATGACATTCTGGGTTTTATCCGGAATTCTAGAAGTGACCATAATATTGCTCTGCCCAGGCAGACCATCTGATCACCAGCAGAGAAAAGGTGATTTGTGATCACCAGGAAGAGCCGGCCTTTACTATGTTGCATGGGCCCCATGGCAGACATTTCTAGCTGTTTCTCTTTCACTCACCACCACCCCCCCTTCTTCTTATAGAGGGAACCCTGGTGTTATTGTGGCTGCACTTGTGCCCACACAACCGAAAAGGGTTCAGCTGCTCAGGCTACTTGCGGCTATGGGCTGGTCAGGGGATTCACTTCTGGCCAGTGGTATTTGGGTGAAGGTTTACTGGGTAGGGTTCCTGGGAAATCTGTTTTTTTTCCCTAATTAAAAGAGGCTCGGCTGATAATACTTCCCCTGCGCTTCGCCATATCTGTGTTTTCTTGTCTGGAACTAGGACCTAATTCTGCAGCCATCTTGGCATCATGGAGGCCCGGGGCTGCCTGTCTTTGTTGTATGAGAAAAATCAGCCCCCATTTCAGAGGTTCTCCGAACCTAGGGAGGCCTTTGCAAATGTGGGCAGGTGTTTTGGGTTGTCATAGTGACGGGGACTAGGTGGAAGCAAGTGAGGCCCTTAACTTGGTGGCAGAACTCACGGGGCACCAGAACCTCAGTGATCAAGCGGGATAGTATTCTAATGAACTATCGTCAAGAATCAAAATGAATGCCAACATTCATGATAACCGAACTAGCAGTATTTTAAATGAAGACAAGATCCATGAACTGCCATGCTGGGCCATATTGGAGGCGGAGGCAAAAGGAAAAAAAAAAATCAGTAGTACTGATTCCATCTTTATTTACCATTTTTGGAATTTTGATATATTGTTTCCCATGGCTCATTGGCATTCATCTGGATGTTTTAAATGGCCTTGCCTAGGGCGGTGCCTGGTCCAGAGGCACCTTCCCGTGTTGAGTACTAGTGATGGGCCAGCTAGTACCACCATGTGGAGAGGGCCACCCTGGATGGGGGACAACGTCCTCCCTAAGATACCAGTCCTGCTGCCGTTGAGAAACACAGTCCTAACTGGCCCTGGGAGGGTTTATGCTGATGGCCGGTTTTGCATGATACTGCATCCGCCCCCCGCACCGCACCCCGAATTCGTCGAATTCACGTGAATACAAGCAAGTGCATGCATACTCACACCAGTTAGTTCGAGCCATCATTCCAGCATGACAGCGAGGAAGAAGCAGGCTTGGGTGATTGTTCTCACTCTGTAAGTGAGGAGTCATTGGTAAGAAGTGGGGCAGGGACCAGGAGCCTGAGGCTCTGCGTTGGGCGGTGCTCCTCACGAATGGCCCGTGTGACTGTGGCTTTAGTCACTTTCCCTCTCTGAGCCTCAGTTACCTGGACCTTGATGAGGGTCTCGGCGGGCTGATCTCAAAAGCCCTTTCACCGCTAGCAGTCTGTGCTTCAGACTTTGGTCTTAGTAGGCATAACATTTAGTCTGTGACTCAAAGAAAATTCCAACTTGTTCATCCTAGAACAGAGCCCAGATCTTGGATCTTTCGGCCTTGGGGTTCTTTCTAATGACACCAGGTACCTACATGTTTCATTGGAATATGGCATTTACTAATTTATCATCTGCTGCTGTGGTTACTGTATATGATCTGTCATTAGCCGCTTTTATAAAAAGATTAGTTTAAAATACCCAAATAACTGAATGTTTTTATATGACTTTTATCTGGATGTTAAGTACCATTTGCATTGACTCTATAATTACACTCTCATTTCTTTTCATTTGGCAGTGACTCCTAGTTAGCCTAATTTGTTTGCTGTTTTGCAAATGACTCTATTATAGTAAATGGCAGGATAAAGGTTGATCCTATGGGGTATGCATGCATTTAAAAATATTATTTCATTTTTTCCATCTATAGTAAACATAATAATTATAATCAGAACTACTGGCCACAGAATTAGAATTTTAATAACTTTGCATTCATTGACATTGGGTTTGTGGTAAGCTGATTATGTAGTACTGTGTGAATCTTTATGCTTTGAGCAATATAAACATAACTTTTTAAAACATAATTTGATCTCTTGGGTCACCTTGATTTTTTTAAGAGAGTTAAAAAAAATTTTTTTAAGATTTGTTTATTTGTCAGAGAGAGAGAGAGAGAAAGGGAGCACAAGCAGGGAGGGTAGCAGGCAGAGGGAGAAGCAGGCTCCCCAGTGAGCAGAGAGCCCCATGCGGGGCTCCATCCCAGGACCCTGGGATCATGACCTCAGCCGAAGACAGATGCTTAACTGACTGAGCCACCCAGGTGCCCCTAAAAAAGTTTTAAATTTTTTATTTATTTATTGTTGGCATGCAGTTGAAACACAATGTTTTGTTAGTTTTGGGTTTACAACATTTATGCTGTAATATATATATTATAATATATAATATATAAACTATATGTATTGGGAAGTGATCATCATAATAAATCTAGCTACTATTTGTCACCATACAAAATTGTACAATATTATTATTATTTTTTAACATTTAATTTTATTTTATTTTTCAGTGTCCCAAGAGTTATAATATTATTAACTGTGCTGTACATTGCATCCCCGCGTCTTATTTATTTTATAACTGGAAGTTTGTGCATTTTAACCCACTTTCTTTATTTTGACCCTCCCTCTATTCTGTCCCCTCTGGCAACCCCCAGGTTGTTCTTTGTATCTAAGAGTCTGTTTCTGTTTTGTATTGTTTGTTCATTTGTTCTGTTTTTTAGATTCCACATAGAAATGAAGTCATACATGGGACACCTGGGTGGCTCAGTGGATTAAGCCTCTGCCTTCAGCTCAGGTCATGATCCCAGGGTCCTGGGATCGAGCCCCACATTGGGCTCTCTGCTCGGGAGGGAGCCTGCTTCCCCCCTCTGTCTCTGCCTACTTCTCTGCCTACTTGTGATCTCTGTCTGTTAAATAAATAAACAAAATCTTATTAAAAAAAGAAATGAAGTCATACAGTGTTTGTCTTTCTCTGAATTATGTCACTTACTTAGCAGAATGCCCTCTAGGCTCATCCATAGTGTTGCCAATAGCAAGATCTCCTTTTTTATGGATGAATAACATTCCATCGTATATACAGGGCATCTTCTTCTTCTTCTTTTTTTTTTTAAATGCTGGATTTTTTTTCAAAGATTTTATTTATTTATTTGATAGATAGAGATCACAAGTAGGCAGAGAGGCAGGCAGAGAGGGTGGGGGAAGCAATCTCCCTGCTGAGCAGAGAGCCCAATGCGGGGCTCGATCCCAGGACCCCAGGACCACGACCTGAGCCAAAGGCAGAGGCCCAAACCCACTGAGCCACCCAGGCGCCCCTGTTGGGTATCTTCTTTATCCATTCACCCATTGGTAGACACATAGGTTGCTTCCATATCCTGACTCTTCTGAGTAATGCTACAGTGAGCACAGGGGTACATATAGTTTTTTGAATTCGTGTTTTCATATTCTTCAGATTAATATTTAGAAGTGGAATTGCTGAATCATATATGGTAGTTCTAGTTTTAATTTTTTGAGACACCTCCATGCTGTTTTTCATAGTGCTGCACCATTTTGCATTCCTACCAACAGTGCACGAGGGTTCCCTTTTCTCCACATCTTCGCCAGCACTTGTTTCTTGTCTTTTTGGTACTAGCTGTTCTGACAGGTGTGATACCTTGATGTGGTTTTGATCTGTGTCTCCCTGATGATGAGTTAAGTTGAGGATCATCCACTGTCTGTGGGTCATTTATATGTCTTTTTTGGAGAATTCTGTTTAGGTCCTCTGCCCAGTTGTATGTTGGATTTTTAAAAAAAATAATGAGTTATGTGAATTTTTTTAAATGTACTTTGGATATTAATTCCTTATCAGTTATATTATTTGTAAGTATCTTCTCTCTTTCAGTATTTTGGGATTTTGTTTTGTTGATGGTTTCCTTCACTGCGCAAAAGCTTCTTGGTTTTATGTGGCTCTGCTTATTTTTGCTTTTGTTGCCTTTGCCTGAGGAAACCCATTCAGAAAAATACTGCTCAGACTGATGTCAAAGAACTTACTACCTATGTTTTCTCCTAGGAGTTGTATGGTTTCTGGTCTTACCTTTAAGTATTTAATTCACTTTGAGTTTATTTTTATATAAGGTATAAGAAACTGGTCCAGCTTCATTCTTTTGCATGTAGCTGACCAGTTTCCCAGGCACCATTGGTCGAAGAGATGGTCTTTTTCCCATTGGATATTTCTGTCTCCTTTGTTGAAGATTGATTAACTATATACGCGTGGGTTTATTTTTGGATTCTGTTCTCTTCTATTGATCTATGTGTCTGTTTTTGTGCCAGTAGCGTACTGATTACTGTAGCTTTGTAGTATAGTTTGAAATCATGGAGCATGATACCTCCAGCTTTGTTATTCTTTCTCAAGATTACTTTGGCTAATCAGGGTCTTTGGTGGTTCCAGGCATATTTTAGGACCATTCTGTTTTTGTGAAAAATGCACCATTGGTATTTTGATAGGAATTTCATTGAATCTATATAGGTTGCTTTGGGTAGTATGAACTTTTTAACAATAGTTATTCGTCCAATTCATGACCCTGTATGTCTTTTCATTTATTTTGGGTCTTCTTCAGTTTCTTTCATCCGTGTCTTATAGTTTTCAGAGTATAGGTCTTTTACCTCCTAGGTTAAATTTATTCCTAAGTATTTTTTAATTAAGTTTTAACTTTAATTCCAGTATACTTTTAACATATAGTATTATATTCATTTCAGGTGTACAATGTAGTGATTTAACAATTCTATACATTACTCAGTGATCATCACCATGAGTGTGCCTTTTTTTTTTTTTTTTAAAGTAGTCCCCAGGGGGTGCCTGGGTGGCTCAGTGGGTTAAAGCCTCTGCCGTTGGCTCAGGTCATGATCCCAGGATCCTGGGATCGAGCTCCGCATGGGGCTCTCTGCTCAGCGGGGAGCCTGCTTCCTCCTGTCTCTCTGCCTGCCTCTCTGCCTACTTGTGATTTCTGTCAAATAAATAAATTTAAATCTTTAAAAAAAAATAAAGTAGTCCCCAGGCCCAGTGTGGAGCTCAGTGCTGTGGGGCTTGAACTCATAACCCTGAGATCAAGACCTGAGTTAAGATCAAGAGTCAGACACTTAACTGACTAAGCCACCCAGGCACCCCATGATGAGTGTGCTCCTTAATCACCAGGGTTTTCTATGTAAAATATAATGTTATATGCAAATGGTAGCAGTTTAAATTCTTCCTATCCAATTTGGATGCCTTTTATTTCTTTTTCTTGCCCACTTGCTCCAGCTAGGATTTGTTACTATGTTGAATAGAAGAGGCAAGAGTGAGCATCCTTGTGTTGCTTTCAGCTTTTCACCATTGGATATGTTAGTCATGTGTTTGTCATATATGGCCTTTAATCTGGTGTATCACGTTGATTGATTTGCGGCTACTGAACCATTCTTGTGTTCCTGGGAAAAATCCCACTTGATCATAGTGTATGGTCCTTTTAATGTATTATTGAATTCTGTTTGCTGATATTTTGTTGAAACTTTTTTGCTTTTATGTCTATCAGGGATATTGCCTGTAACTTTTCTTTTGTGTGTGTGTGTGTGTGTGTGTGTGTGTGTGTCTTTGGTTTTAGTATTAGGGTAATGCTAGCCTGATAAAATGAGTTTGGAAATGTTTCTTCAAATTTTTGAGAGAGTTTGAGGATAGGTACTTACTCTTCCTTAAAGATTTTTAAAAATTCATTTATTTGAGACACAAAGTGTGTGAGAGAGAACATGAGCAAGAGGTAGGGGCAGAAGGAGAGGGAGAAAGAGAAACAGACTTCTTACTGAGCAGGGAACCTGATGCTGGACCCTCAGATCTTGACCTGAGCTGAAGGCAGATGCTTAACAGACTGAGCTACCCAGGTGCCCCTTAACTCTTCTTTAAATGTTTGGTAGAATTAACCTGGGAAGCGGTGTGATCCTGGACTTCTGTTTGTTGGGAGTTTTTGTTTGTTTGTTTTTTACTGATTCAATTTGATTACTAGTAATTGGCTTGTTCAAATTTTTCTATTTCTTTTTGATTCAGTCTTAGAAAATTGTGTTTTAGGAATTTATCTGTTTCTTCTAAGTTTCCCTACTTGCTGGCATAAAATTCTTTGTAGTAGTCTCCTACAATCTTTTGTATTTCTGTGTATACTTCTCTTTTATTTGTTTTATTTATTTGGGTCCTCTTTCTTTTTTTCTTGCTGAGTCTGGTTGAAGATTAATCGATGTTGTTTATCTTTTCAGTGAATCAGCTCAGAGTTTCATTATTCCTTTCTGTTCTTTTTAGTCTGTATTTCATTTATTTCAGTTCTGATCTTTAGTATTTCCTGCCTTCTACTAACTTTGTTTCCTGTTAGTATTTGTTTTAAAGTTTATTTTCTCTGATACAAGTTTTGTTACCCCAGCTTCACATTTCCATTTGCACAGAATATCTTTTTTCTATCCCTTCACTTTTAGTCTGTGTCTTTAGATCTGGAGGGACTCTTTTGTGGGCAACATATATATGGATATTCTTTTTTTATTTGTTTAGTCACCCTATGTCTTCTGATTGGAACAGAATAAATTTAAGTAATTATTGACAGGTATGTATTTACTGCTATTTTGTTGATTTTGCTTTTGTTTTTGTTTTTACAGCTCTCTTCTATTTCTTCTTTTTTTACTCTCCTCCCTTGTGGCTTGGTGACTTTCCTTAGTGTTTTGTTTGAATTCCTTTCTCTTTATTTTTTTGTGTATCTATTATAGATATTTGGTTTGTGGTGGCCATGTGGTTCGTATATAACCATCCTATGTATATAGCCATCTATTTTAAGCTGGTGGCAAATAAGTTTAAGCGTGTTCTAAAAGCACTATATTTTTATGGCTCCCATGTTTTATATTTCTGATATCATATTTTATATCATATTATTTTGTGTATCCCTTGACTAATTACTGTAGGTTTAGATGATTTTACTACTTTTCTCTTTTAACCTTCATACTAGCTATGTAGTTGATTGATCTACGACTTTTATTATATGTTTTCCTTAACCAGTGAGATTTTTTTCTTTCTTAATTTTCTTATTTCTAGTTATGGCTTTTTCTATTTAAAGATTTTTAAAATTAATTTATTTGTCAGAGAGCAAGAGAGAGAGCACAAGCAGAGAGAGCAGCAGGCAAGAGGCAGAGGGAGAAGCAGTTTCCTCACCAAGCAAGTAGCCCAAAGCGGGATTTGATTCCAGGACCCTGGGATCATGACCTAAGCTGAAGGGAGATGCTTAGCTGACTGAGCCATCCAGGCGCCCCTCTTTTCTATTTAAATTCATTGTTTTAACATCTCTTGTAAGGCTTGTTTGGTGTTGTGAACTCCTTTAGCTTTTGCTTGTCCAGGAAATTCTTTTTTTTTTTTTTTATTTTTTTTTTTTTAGATTTTTTTTTTTTAATTTATTTAGTCAGAGAGAGTGAGAGCGAGCACAGGCAGACAGAGTGGCAGGCAGAGTCAGAGGGAGAAGCAGGCTCCCCATGGAGCAAGGAGCCCGATGTAGGACTCGATCCCAGGACACTGGGATCATGACCTGAGCCTAAGGCAGTTGCTTAACCAACTGAGCCACCCAGGCGTCCCCAGGAAATTCTTCATCTCCTTCAATTCTGAGTGATAAACTTGCTGGGTAAAGTATTATTAATTGTTAAGTTTTTCCTTTCCCCAATTTAAGTATATCATGCTACTGCCTTCTTCCCTGTAAAGTTTCTTCTGAAAAGTCAGTTGATACTCGTATGGGGTTCCCTTGTGTGTAATTTGTTTCCTCTTGCTGCTTCTAAGATTCTCACTTTATCTTCACCTGTTCACACTTTGATAATAATGTGTCCCGATGTGGATCCCTTTGGGTACATTTTGTTTAGGACTGTCTGTGCTTTCTGGACTTGGATATCTATTTTCTTTGCCAGTTTGGGAGTCATTTCTTCAAATAGGATTTTTGTCCCTTTCTTTCTCTTTTCTCCTTCTGGGACCCCTAGAATGCGAATGTTGTTAGTACACTTGGTGTTGTCCCAGAGGTCTCTTAAACAATCCTTATTTAAATTAATTAATGGGCTGCTCTGATGGGGTGATTTCTATTTTGTCTTCCAGATTGCTGAGCCATTCTTCTGCATCCTCTAATCTGCTGTTGATTCTGTTGAGGGTATTTGCATGCTTTGTGTACCTGCTTGTTGTGGCTGGGTTGTGATTGTTTGATACTTGCTGGTGCTGTGGGGCTGGCTACCAGGCCCAGCTGGGACAGCTGTGGAAGCACTGGTGGGTGGGGCTGGCCCCCTGAGGTGGAGGCACTGGGGAGGGACTCCGTAGCCTGCCAACTGTGCCTGCTGGGAGTGATGGGATAGGAACCAGTTGAGGGGAGCTTTGGTGTAGGCTAAGTACACCCATAGATGGTGACAGGGTGGGGTGCTGCTTGGGATGGGTTCCTGGCCAGGGCAGGCGAGTCAAATGGGGTGAGTCTGGAATGTGGCGAGGGAGTGGCGCTAGCACAGCAGATGGAGAGGTAAAAGATAGTACCTGCAAGTGCCTGGCCTGCTAGGTAGAAGGGAATTAACAACAACAACAACAACAAAAAATGGTGTTTTCCACTGCTTGTGTTCCCAGAGAATGTTCTAACAGATCTCTGCCCCGCAGGACACACCCTCCAATTAGTCAGTGGCTCTTCATTAGTCACCTTGCTGCTTTTCTTTTTTTCTTTTTTTAAAGGGTTTTTCCTTATTTAAGAGAGAGAGAGAGAGCGAGCAGAGAGAGTGACAGAGTACACGAGTTGGGGGACGGGGCAGAGGGAGAGGGAGAAGCCGACTCCCCACTGAGCAGGGAGCCTAACTCAGGGCTCAATTCCAGGACCCTAAGATCATGAGCTGAGCTGAAGGCAGATGCTTAAGTGAGATTGTACCTGTCCCTTTAAGAGCAGTCTCCGTTCATTTCTGCCCTCCAGGCTCTCCTGGACATAAGCCCCACTGGTATTCGAAGCCAGATATTATGGGGACACATTTTCAAGTTCAGGTCCCCTGGGCAGTGGAGCCTAATTAGGGGCTTGGACTCTTTGTTCCTGGGGGCACGCCTCTGTGGTCGTGACAATGCTTCCACTTATGGGTCACTGTGCTGGCAGTGTGGGTTCTCTGACTGACCTGCATCTCTGCCCTTCCTTCCTTCCTTCCAAGATTTTATTTATTTATTTGAAAGGGAGAGACAGTGAGAGAGGGAACACAAGCAGGGGGAGCAGGAGAGGGAGAAGCAGGCTTCCTGCCATGCAGGGATTCTGACACAGGGCTCAATCCCAGGACCCCGGGATCATGACTGGAGCCGAAGGGAGATGCTTAATGACCCAACCACCCAGGCACCCCTCCTCCTATCTTTCTTGATGTGGCCTTTTCTCTCTTTTGTTGTGTATGATCTGTTCTGCTTGTCTTCAATTTGTTCACAGAGATAGTTCTTCTACATGTAGTTGTAGATTCTGGTGTGTCTGTGGGAGGAATCTTTTTACTCTGCCATCTTGATATACTGTCTCTTGATTCTGTTTTTATTGGGACAAGTTGGTTTATTACTCATTGTAATACCCTGAGTAACTGTAGGATGTCTTAAGTAAGCAGATGTTAGAAAAGACTTACTATAGGATTTGGATTTGTTTTAGTTAATTTGGGGGAGGGCTTAAGGAAATGGGGTCTTGCTCTGGATTGGGTGCTGTCAAGAAGATGGGTACTTGTATGATTGTATATCTTAATAAATTTGATTTATAGTGACAGCAGGCCACATTGTGGCTGCAGATGTCAATGGAAGTGAGGAAGCCCCTACCGCTACGATCTAGGGGAGGAGGTTGTTTGGCCTTTTGTTGTTTGGAGAGTGTTCATGTTCTGCCTGCATTCACGTGTAATTATGGACTGGACTTGTTTCTGTCTTGATCCATCACCAGACACAGAGTGGCCTTGTCTGAGGTTGGCATCTTCTGAGAAGCGTTCTCTGAAAGTGTCCATGTGCTGCAGGACGACACAAGGCCTAGCTGTGGCTACCGGCCCAGCCCATAGCAGCACCAAAGCCAGTGCACACTGCCCGGCTGGCTCCTGGAGGTCAGGGGCTGATTTTTCCTGCTCATCCAGTGCCGGCAAAAGTTTTCATTTTCCTACCGGGTGATCAAGGAGCGACCAAACACGTTAGAATTTCATATGATTAGCAAAGAACAACACATGAATACTAATTCTGGAAGTTTTGCCTAAAGGCAATTAGGAATGTTATAACCTATCATTAGAATCTATAAAAACAAAACGTAATTCTGTTTTAAAAAATAACTAGAAAATGTGTTAGTTATTATACCTGTAAACCATACCCCAAATTTTGAATGAAAAATTTTCAGTGGGTTTATGTAATTTTCAGATTATCTGAGTCCTGTTAGAATCATTCCATAAAGGACATCAATATGTATCATTATAGCACAATGTGATTATAATACGTTGTAATTTAAATCCTATGCTTTATATCATGATTACATTAATCTTCAGCCATTCTTAGAAAAGAAATTAAAAGGCTTGCCTGAAATCAAACATGTCTTATCCCAAATTTCCAACTATGTATTCTGCATTTATCATTAAGTGTAAAACACAAAATTGCATCCTTTAAACTTATGTTAAAGTGATAGTTACACGTTTCATCATACAATATGGGTTTCTCTAATATTTTGAAATTCAAAAGAGATTTAATAAAAAAAAATCCAAATTTGGAATAAATGGTTTTGGAATAAAAACAATGAGATTCACAGATGTTTCTCTTAGTAACAAGAGAGTTATTTTCCCCTCCTGTTTTCTGAAAGCTAAAATAAAATTACTTATGATTTATAATAGTAATAACTAATTATTTATAATAATTTAGTTATTAGATAAAATTTTAAGACCATCCCCTCAGGCCTAAGCTTTTTATCTGTAATTAGGCCTGTGGCTTGTTCTCATTAGCACAAAGTTAGAATTGTCTTTTTGAGCTTAAACTTGGAGTGAATTACTACACACACATCAGAACGGCTGTAGTTGAGAAGGACTGGCAGTAGCAAGTGTTGGCAAAAATGTGGAGAAACAGGGAGCCTGGGTGACTCAGTGTTAAGCATCTACCTTGGGCTCAGGTCATGATCCCAGGGTCCTGGGATTGAGCCCCGCCTCAGGCTCCCTGCTTCTCCCTCTCCCACTCCTCCTGCTTGTGTTCCCTCTCTTGCTGTGTCTCTCTCTGTCAAATAAATTAAAAAAAAAATCTTTAAAAAATGTGGAGAAAATAGAATTTTCATACATACCTGGTAGAAATGTAAAATGATAATGCCATTTTGAAACAGTTTGGCAGTTTCTCAAATAGTTAAACATAGACTTACCATGTGACTCCATAATTCCTTTCCTACATATCTTTTTTTTTTTTTAAATTTTATTTATTTGAGAGACAGAGATAGCAAGAGCAAGCGTGAGCCAGGAGGAGAGGGAGAAGCAGGCTCCTTGCTGAGCAGGGAGCCAGACGTGGGGCTTGATCCCAGGACCCTAACATCCTGAGCTGAAGTCAGATGCTTAACTGACTGAGCCATCCAAACACCCCACTACATATCTAAGAGAAATTAAAACATAATTGGTTAAACATTATGTGAATGATTACAGCATTATTATTCATAATAGCTCCAAACAGGGAATAACCCAAATGCTCATTAACTGATGAATGGATAAATAAGATGTGGTATAGCCATTCAGGGGAAACTCTTCAGTAATAAAAAGAAACTACTGGTACATATTACAACATAGATGAACCTCAGGAACATACTAAGCAGACACAGAAGCCTTTATATTGTATGATTCCATCTTTCTGAAATCCTGGAAAAGGCAAGTATATCAGAGAAAGCAGATCAGTAGTTGCCAGGGCTGGTGGGGGGGGGGGGGGGGGAGGTTTTTGGGAGGTGACGGATATGTCCTAAACTAGATTGTGATGAAGACTGCACAACTCTATAAATTTATAAAGAGTCAGTGAACTGTGTACCCACAAGAAGTAAATTTTATGGTATATAAGTTATAGTCTAAAATATTAGTTTGCTGGGACAGTCATAACAAAATACCATAGACTTGGCGCCTTAAACCACAGAAATTTATTTTCTCTCAGTTCTGGAGGTTAGAAGTCCAAAAACAAACATGCTATCAGTGTTCCTCTTAAGGCTTTCTCCTTAGCTTCCAAATGGCTAGACTCTCTTGCTCCCTCGTCATGTGACTGTTCCCCGTGCACATCAGTTTGTTTTTAAAATACAATCTCGCTTATATGTAACATTTGATTTCACAAGGTAGGAATTCTTAGGTTCAGTTTGTTGACATATTTTTAGTGGATTTTTATTTTTTTATTATTTTATTTTATTTTTTTTCTACTTTTATTTATTTATTTCACAGACAGAGATCACAAGTAGGCAGAGAGTCAGGCAGAGAGAGGGGGCAAGCATGCTCCCTGACGAGCAGAGAGCCCGACACGGGGCTCGATCCCAGGACCCTGAGACCATGACCTGAGCCGAAGGCAGTGGCTCAATCCACTGAGCCACCCAGGTGCCCCAGTGGATTTTTATTTTGTTCTGAAGTTTTAATCTGTTGAGTCCTTTTCATTTTATGTACTTTCTCCCTCTGACAATGGACTACGGGCACCTGGGTGGTTCAGTCCATTAAGCATCTGCCTTTGGCTCAGGTTGTGATCCCAGGGTCTTGGGAACGAGCCCCACAGTGGGCTCGCTACTCAGCGGGGACTCTGCTTCTTCCTCTTCCTCCTGACCCCGCACCGCCCCCGCCCCGCCTCCCCCACCCCACGCTCATGTTCACTTGCTCTCTTTCTCTCTCTCTGGTTCTCAAAAATAAAAAAATAATCTTTTTAAAAAATGAATAGACACTAGCTGCAGGTTTATTAGAAACAGTTACAAAGTTATTTCCCTTCCGCAATTTTTGTATTTGCAGGATTATGTTGTATAATAAACTCCTCCCTTTGTACCGTTGATGGTGGGTTATAGTAAAAAAATACTGACTATATAATTTTTGTTCTTTTTTAAGAAAAATTTTTTCAAATAACTTTTGACTTATGAGATACTACAAAATTGATACAAGATAGTTCTTTTGTTTTGTTTTCCCAATGATATCATCTTATCAAAACCAAGAAATCGACATTGGTTCAAAATACTAAACTTGTGGACCTTACTTGAATTTCACCAGTTTTTATATGCACTCCTATTTTCTTCCTAGTTTATGTTTCTCTGAAGCTTTAGCACATGTATATGTTTGTGTAACAGCCACCACAATCAGGATACAGAAAAATTGTATTTTTCTAGGATTTTGCTGTTTGAGTCTTCATTTTAATCAACCTTGTTGAGGTAAACCTTACTTTAATTTTTTTTTAAATCAACTTTATTGGGGCGCCTGGGTGGCTCAGTGGGTTAGAGCCTCTGCCTTTGGTTCAGGTCATGGTCTCAGGGTCCTGGATCGAGCCCTGCGTCAGGCTCTCTGCTCAGCGGGGAGCCTGCGTCCCCCCTTTCTCTCTGCCTGCCTCTTTGCCTGCTTGTGATCTCTCTCTCTCTGTGTCAAATAAATTAATAAAATATTAAAAAAATAAAATCAACTTTATTAAGGGAAGTATAATTTATATAAGATGCAATGTGCCCATTTTAAGCATAAAGTTCCAGGAATTCTGACGAAAGTATGCATCTGTGTAACCACCACCCAGACACCGTACAGAGTATCTCTACCACCTCAGAATATGCCCTCATGCCCCCTTCCATTCTGTCTTCCTCCATTGCTCTGACTTCCATGACTGTAGACTAGGGTTTTATTTATTTATTCTTTTTTTTTTTTGAAGGTTTTTATTTATTTATTTGACAGAGAGAGAAAGAGTGAGTATAGGCAGGGGGAGCAGCAGGCAGAGGAAGATGGAGAAGCAGGAAGAGTTAGAGGAAGAAGCAGGCTCCCTGCTGAGCAGAGAGCCCCACTCGGGGCTTGAAATCAGGACTCCAGGATCATGACCTGAGCCAAAGGCAAATGCTTAACCAACTGAGCCACCGAGGTGCCCTACCATGGATTAGTTTTGTCTCTTCTTAAACTTCATGTAAATGGAGTGTTACCGGGTATCCTCTTTGGAGTCTGACTCACTGCTTGGGATTTAAGATTTGAGGGACAGCTTTGAAAATACCATGTATATAAAGAATGCCGCCAGTTCATGTCATAATCCACCATGGCGATCTCTGGGTGTTTGTGTAATCATTTCTCATCATCCGGATTGATGGTCCTTTATTTTTAACCATGCTGGTTTTATGTTTTCAAATAAATTACTCTCCTGACCCCCTTCAGAGGTTTTTAAACATTTTAAGGATTTAGAATTATCCATATCTTTCTATTTATTTTAATTACACTCCTCCATTTAAATTTTTGTTCTGCCTATGAAATTCGCCGTGCTATTTAGTGTGGTAATAGTTCTTTTAATAAAGAGGATTCTCCAGGGACACATGTCATTATCATACCTTTTATCAGAGAGGTAAGTAATTGGGGAAGCATGGCGGTTTCTAGGACAGTAGAAACGGAGAGGTGGCAGGTAGGGCCCGAACACCACATTATGCAGGGGGGTGGGGACGCATTATCTCCACTCTGTTTTCAATGTTTCCCCTTGCTTTTCTTTCATCCCTTCTATCAGCCTTTTTATCCCTTCCACTTCCATTCTTTTGACCTCTTCTCTTTCTTTTTCTCTTTTACAGAACTTCAGTCTCTTCCTTCTCATGCTCTTTACTTTGATTCATTTTCATTCCTCTTCTGTTGTGAAGGTTCCGTATAACTTTCTTCCCTCTCCCTTGGTCTTTCTCCATTTCAGGCTTTGCGATTGCTGACACCTTTTCTTAGGAGAGTATAACCATCACTGCCATTGTCATCATCAGTGTTGTTACAGCAGGTGTCTTCCCTTTTCCCCTTGGGTTGGACCCCGGGTGTGTATGTCATCCCAAATGAAGTGTTGTTTGAAATGAACTCTGTGTATGGGTCAGGTATCCCTTGGGAACACGGTGCTCCTGCAACACCCCCCACCCCCGCCCCCACCATTGGGAGGCTCTTCGGGGTAGAGGGGAGAGCAAGGCTTTTCAGACACATGGGTTCGGAACCTGGATTTATCATTTATTACTTATTTCTTCCTGGCTATGTTTTTTTAAAAAGTTATTTATTTATTTGAGAGAGAGAGAGATCATAAGTAGGCAGAGAGGCAGGCAGAAAGAGAAGGGGAAGCAGGCTCCCTGCCGAGCAGAGAGCCCGATTCGGGGCTCGATCCCAGGACCCTGAGATCATGACCTGGGCCGAAGGCAGAGGCTTAACCCGCTGAGCCACCCAGGCGCCCCCCTGGCTATGTTTTTAACCTCTTTTGGTTCCAACTCCCTTATCTGTCAAGGAAGACTAACAAAACTACCTTAGAGTTACTGTAAGCATCGGGTGAACAATGCATGTCAAGGGCCCAGCTCATAGTAAATAGTCAGGAAAATTTAAGTCCCCCACCCCCCACCCCTTTGCCAAGATTTGGCTTCTTTCCTTTCTTTTTTCTTTTTCTTTTTTTAAAGATTTATTTATTTTAGAGCGAGAATATAGGGTTGGGGGGGGGTAGGTGGGGGCGAAGGGGAGGAGAGAGAGAATCTCAAGCAGACTCGCCACTGTGCACAGAGCCTGATGTAGGGCTCAGTCTCATGACTCTCAGATCATGACCTGAGCTGAAATCAAGAGTTGGATGCTTAACTAACTGAGCCCCCCAGGCGCCCTGGCTTATATTCTTAAGATGAGGTAGAGGGGGTGGTGTTTCTCGGGGAAAGGAAGCATAAACAGGGGCTGTGCTAGTCATCAATTGTGCTGCAGGTCTCTTGTATTCTTTTTGGCACAAATTGTGGCATATTCCAGAAGAATGTTTGGAGATGCTGCCGGTGAGACCAGGGAGTTCTAAAAAGTGACCATTAAACTATTCATGTGTTTCTCTTCCTAGGTGTTTCTTAGTATTCCACTTATGTTGTGAGTATTGGGATAGTTTTTAAAAGTCTTCTCTTACTTAAATAAGAGATTTTGTTGTGTCTGTTCTATTTTAGCAAATTCACTTAATGGTCTCTTAGCAGGAAAGGTGATAAATAACTACCTATATAATTATTTTATTTTTTCATTATTCAGAACCAATAGCAGTCAGTAATAGACTACTACAACTGTGTTTACATTCTGACTATTCTGAACTTATACTCAAAGATTTTACACCATCATCATCTGGGTTGTAGAAACTTCTTATAGGCCCTTTATTTCCTTTGCAGTCTACCCTGTTCTTTTCTTTTCTTTTTAGCTTAAAATATGAAACCATTTTGGGTACATGTTAATTCTCTCTCTCTCTCTCTCTCTGTCTCTGGTTCTACTGTTGATTTTTTTCATCTAGTATTTCAGGGAATTTATTGTTGCATTTGTGTTTGTTAAAAATAAATGATTCTCTCTCTCTTTCTTAAAAGGTTTTATTTATTTATCTGACACACACAGAGAGAGAGATCACAAGTAGGCAGAGAGGCCGACAGAGAGAGAGGGGGAAGCAGGCTCCCTGAGGAGCATAGAGCCTGAAGTGGAGCTTGATCCCAGGACCCTAAGATCATGGCCTGAGCCGAAGGCCCAGGCTTAACTCACTGAGCCACCAAGGTGCCCCCAAAATAAAACTATTTTCAATTCTGGCCTAGTTGCCTTTTACAATTAGACTTATTAATTAAAACTTTGGTTTTTACTGACATGTAGTGGAGATAATACTCTTTTTAAAAAATGTTTCATTTATTTATTTTAGAGAGAGAGAGTGCTCATGCAGGTGTGTGTGTGAGTGAGGGGAGGGGCACCAGGAGAGGGGGAGAATCTCCAGCAGACTCTGTGCAGAGCATGGAGCCTGATGCAGGCCTGAACCCATGACCCTGAGATCATGACTTGAGCTGAACCAAGCATCGGATGCTTAGCTGACAGCCACTGAGGCCCCCTGGGATAATATTCTTGTTTTTTGTTTTTGTTTTTTTTTTTAGATTTTATTTATTTATTTGAGAGAGAGAACACAAGCAGGGGAAGAAAAGAAGCAGACTCCCTGCTAAGCAGGGAGTCTGACGTGAGTCTTGATCCCAGGACCCTGGGATCATGACCTGAGTCAGAAGCAGATGCTTAAACAACTGAGCCACCCAGGGGCCCCCTGGAATAATATTCTTCATGTGTGCTCTCAGCTTTCTCTTTTTTCCCCCATGCCCTGTGTGCTGAACAAAACTTTGTCTTTGCTCATTCCTATTCTCCCCCATCCTCTATCTGCTGAGGATTATTCTGAGTCTTTCAGTTAGACTCTTGGGTTTTGGGGATGTAAGAAATGAAGACGCCTAGAGTGGGGGTGGGTTGAGAGAGAGAAAGCTCACGGACAGAAACAATGGTGAGGAAGTGAAGAGACTATTGAAAATTGGAAAAGAAGAGGAAAGGCATTTTGGAGGACGTGTATGTACAGCATAAATTTGGATCACCTGTACAGTTTCTTCAGAGATCTCAGACGAGATGGACTTTTCAGTTGCTAGTGGGTCGCTCCGTCTTCTCTTGGAATAAACCATCATGCTGAGAGTATGCACGTTTGGCTTATTATCTAAATGCTACATCATGATGTTACATATTTTTATGTATAAGCAAATAAGAGAATCACCATTGTGCTCCCTCTGTCACTGTCGACCCAAGTTTTCTCTCATCTCCCTCTGAAATCTTTATTCCATCCGCTTCTTTTCAAGGCTATCACTGCTCTCCTAGTTCACGTCTCTCCCCTGGAGAGCAGCCTCTTCGGTGGTGTCCCTGCTTCCAATCTGATCCTCTCACTCAACTGTCCATGCTGCTACAGAGTTAACTTTCCAAAACGTCTACAGTCCTTTGACTCAACTTTGCGTGACCCAAGGACCACCAGTCTTTTGACTCTTGTGCTTTGCTAATCTCATCACCTCTGCCCTCCCTTTCCCATTCAGCTTTTGGCCACACAGAAAGACTTCCCATCTGGGAGCACTAACATGGTCCTGTAACTTTGCACATGCTGTTCCCTCTGCAGAGAATGCCCTTACCCACTTGTCCGTATGTGGAGTTCTTCCATCTCTCAACCTTGAAGACCCATTTCGGATGCCACCTGGACGTGCTGCCTTCTTCTTGATGCTCTTGGGTGGTTAGGCACATCTCCTACTGGAGCACCTTGAAACGCTATTACAATAGCCCCATTAGGCTTCTCTGTGTCTTCCGTGGAGCTGAAGTGTACTGGGGTTTTGTGGCAGTTTGGGAGATTGTGATTAGTTTGTGGCCTCTGAAGCTAGGCAGTTTCAGTTCTTTTCCTTTTCTCTTTTTTTGTTTTAGGATTTTGTTTATGCATTTGACAGAGAGAGCCTGAGTGGTGGGGAGAGGCAGAGGGAGAGGGAGAAGAAGACAGCCCCCTTCTCCACGCTAAGCAGGGAGCCCATGTGGGGCTAGATCCCAGGACCCGGAGATCATGACCTGAACCGAAGGCGGCCGCTTAACCATCTGAGGCACCCAGGCAACCAGGAAGTTTGATTTCTAACCCCAGCTATCCCATTCTCTTATTTTGAGTTCTTCAGTAAATTATTTAGCATCCTAAACCTCGATTTCTATAAAGCAATGATCACAATATCCCCTATGTTGTTGATGTGTTGTGAGGGATAAATGAGGTAGAGCATAAAAGCACCAAACACATTGTCTGATCCATTCTGACTACTTGACCAATGCTGCCAATTTCTCATTTATTTTTGAATCTCAAGAGTCTAGCACAGTGCCTGACACATAGCAGGACTCAGCAAGGTACACCAAATGGATTTTTAAAAATATTATTGAGGGGTACCTGGGTGGCTCAGTGGGTTAAAGTCTCTGCCTTCGGCTCAGGTGACGGTCTCAGGGTCCTGAGATCAAGCCCCGCATTGGGCTCTCTGCTCAGCAGGGAGCCTGCTTTTCCACCCCTCTCTCTCTGCCTGCTTCCCTGCCTACTTGTGATCTCTCTCTCTCTGTCAAATAAGTAAAATCTTTTTTTAAAAAAATTAAAAATATTATTGAATCTCTAATGGCTTTTTGCTTTATAGCCAATGCATTATAATTATTTGGAGATACCATACCCTGCTTTGGAGTTATTTGCATGTAATCTCATCTCCCTTATTTGACTATACAATCCTGAGAGCTGGAGAGACTGTCTTGAGACATTTACCCTCCACACACAGGTTTGAATTTGGCAGGTGCTCTGTAACTCACTTGGTCTGTATTACTTTGCTTTTGATAAAGGAGCCTTTCTTGTATTGAGTATCCATTTTGTAGTCTCAGCTGTTGATGTACTTGTGGGAAGTAAAAATCACAAACTTTGAAACCCGTAGGGCAGTCCAGTGTACTGGGGAGTCCAGTTTATTGGGTAATTACTAGAATTACAGAATGGATTATTTTGATTGGAAGAGAACACACAAGTCATCCTTCCTAAGCATCTTTTTTCTGACTCTTTAAGGTAGAAGCCCACCTGGAAAGCATGTATCTCAATATGGTGGCAGAAGGGTGCATGTTTGCCTCAGTTCTCATATTATTCCCTCTGGGAGAAAAAAAAATTCGTACACACACACACACACACACACACACACACACACATTTGGTAAATGTCAATTATATGTATTTTTTACCAAATATATTTTCCCTTTATTTTTTATATTGTAGGTGCTGTTTTTCTTTTGTATATTTTATACTGAATATTTCGATATTCAGTTTTCTCTATTCAGTTAATGAAACTCCATGATTCACAACATGATTTCTTTTGGATGAGGTGTGATCCCTTCTAGTTTTAATTATTTTCCCAGGATGTCTGACTTAAAGCAGTGAATATGAACCTTTTCTCTTAGTAATATCAAGTGTTTTTTTAATTGCCTTGCTCAATAGATTCCATAAGGATGTGAAAAGACTATTTTAGATGTGGTTTTGACAGTATTTTTAAGCTTCCAGCTTTGCATCCTACACTGATTTATATATTATTCAGTATTTTTATACATTCATTTTCTCTCCAAAGCTCTGTTATATATACATAATTTTCTTGGTCCTTTAAATAGTGTTGCACTGTCCTGTGGTTAGGAAGTGTTGATTTTCTAATTTTTTGCTGAAAGGTTAACCAGCAAACAAAGGAATTTCAGTGGTTTGCACCAGTTATATGGTTAATTAGTGATAAAGCCACAAGAAGAATGTTCTGATATTCTAGCCACATCTTTTTTCCCTTTTATTCATCATAAAATCAGGTCTTAAGAAGCAGCAGACAAGTAAAAATAAATTTGATGGATGCTTACACTGTCCATATAGGTGTGTTTCATCTTAAACCCTAGATTTAGTTATGAAAGATTTGAGCACAGATCATAAGTAGATTTATGATGATAATATTTTTGTAATAAAAAATTCTTTAGAAGTCATCTCTCTCTATTTTGTATTTTTTGTCATTCAACTTACCTTTACTGACCCTCTTCTGTGTTCAGCAAGCTAAATGAGATTCAGAATTGTATAAGTTGAATTTTCCTAAAATAAGATATGCCTATTTAAACACAGTATCCATAGGAACATAAATTTATCAAAAAAAAAAAGTGAGAGGAAAAAATTGAGAATTTGGAGTGAGATTCTAACTTGAGCTTTGATATTTAGATGAACCTCTTCACCTTCGCAGTCCCAATTAAAATGACTGCAACATTTTAAAATATGGAGAAATCCTATTAGTGTTGGAGGTTGGGGGTGGTAGGTCCATCTTTATGCTGAAATCTTGGAGGAATTTCCACTAGGTGTAGTGCAGATGGGCTCATATTGAGGAAATGTACTTAAGCCAACAACGTGGCAGTTTCACTTCATTAAAAAAAAAAAAGTGTCAAGAATTGAGGTGGGGGGCGGTTAGGACCACCTGTAGGGGCTTGCACACGGCTCACTTACACAGCCATAGGTGGCTTAGGAGTGTCAGGAGGAGCCCCAGGAATAGTTGCATTAGGGTATGGCTCTGTCGCCACAGGCGGTTTGCAGGAAAGACTGGCTCTGTTCCTGGAATAGACAGAGGTCAGGTCAATTTAGAAAATGTTTATATGGAAAATGGGAAAGTTTTCCCCCTAGGGAACTACTCTCGGCCGCCACCTCCCTCCCTACTTCTCTTAACCTGCTGTATGTGAATTTCTATCAACCAGCCTCCCAGTGGAAGGAGGAATCAAAAAACCTCAGAATGGCTGGTGAAGGAAGGGAGAGGGGAATCCTACCCACCCTGTTTTGGGGGGAAACACCAGTCTGGATAGATGGCTCTTTGTTCAAGAATGAACAAAGAAAGCCAACATAAGGTTTCCGAAAAGCCCGCGATGTAAATATAGGAGAGTAGAGTATTTAAGAGGCAGAGGAAGAAAAATATTTTCTATAGGAAAAATGAATACTTTTAATAACAATTTGCTCTGTGCTTTCTGTTGAGTGCACGGAAGTAACAGAATGAAGGAAGCAGTGAAAGCAATCTCTGGGGGGTGAAAGCTGGAGGAAGAAAATAGAGCGAGAGAATAAATTTAAAATATTGCTGAATAAGACTCTAGGCAGAAAGGCAAAGGAGCTCGCTTAAGAAGGAAGTGTGAGGGAACTCAAAGATGCATTATATTGGTAAAGAAAAAAGTGAACGTTGGAGAAAATGAGATGAATGATGGTAAAGGCAAACCTGAGAAATTCTCCCTCAATGTGAAGCAAGGTCAGCTCTAAGAGCACGAGATGCGTAATGGAAGGCCGGACAAATAGCAGAGTTCTCATATACAGACAGTTCTGAAAGAATTAGAAGCTAGATTAAAAGCAGCCAAAGCAATTAAGCATATTATACGAAAATAATAAAAACAGATCCCACCTTCTTGACTTTAAAAAAACATAGACCTGAAGACTGAGTCCTTACCATGTACCAGAGAACGTAGCAGAAGAGAGAAAAATAATTTGATACAGTTTGGCAATTTTTTTGTTAATTTCATGGATAAAGCAAAGAAATTACCAAACATCCTGATCAGAAAAAGTAGTTTAACCCCCAAAGCAGAAGTTAGCATTAGAATTCTCTGCAACATTAAATGCCAGAAGACAATGAAGCAATGTCTGTAACTTTTACAGGAAAATGTTTGTGACCCAGAAATACTAGACTCGGCCGAGGTGTTATTCATTAGTGAAAGCAGTGGAAAGATATTCTCAGATATGTGATTTCTCATAAATACGCCATCCGCGTACTTTTCCTGAGGAAGTCGCTCGAAGATGCACTCCAGCCAATTATAAAGCAAATTAAACAGTTCAACCATGGTGAAGTTATGAAATAAAAGGATTAGTGATGAGCAATAGAAACCTTATGATTATAAAATAAAAACTTCAAAACATGACAACATTTTAAAATGTTTATTGAAAGATAAAATTATAATGAACAACGATGAGATGAAATGAGCCCCAAATACAATACAGGGATTAAAAAAAGAAAAACCTATTACTTTTCTCTACTTAGATAAGTTGCAGTAGATACTAATCTTTGGAATTAATACTTCAATTAAAAATTCTTTAAAAATAATGAATACAGGGAAACTCTCCCTCAGTCAAAAGAAAAAAAAAAAAAGCTTATCTTTATATTGTCTTTCCCTAGGACCTGCACATGTTCTTTCTTTAGCTTTGCTTAAAAAAAATACAAGATTTGTGTTTCTAGCTACATTAAAAAAGAAAGAAAGAAAGAAAAATACACCAGATCCCACTGTGGGGGGATGTTATAGCATGTAAATCTTCAGTAAGTATGGGCATGAAACCATATGCATTTTTTTTTAAAGTACATATAATTTGACATAGCTATATAATCACAGTTACCTTAAGGGGAAGACATTAACAAAACAGTGGGCTCCAGGTAGCAGAAAAACCTGTACTTTCTGTTCTTCTCTGTTCATATATTGGTAATACTTTATATATGAATCTTTACAGTGGAAAAGTAAATTTCATGAAAATAAAAAATCCTATAGATAGAACAGAGTTACAATTAGAGGCAGATTTATAGTATTGGATGGCCTTGTTCTTTCCCCCCAAATTAAAAATAAACTAAGCATTTAATGTAAGGCATTAGGGGAAAAAAACCAACACAATAAAACAGATCATCCAGCAATTGAAGGGGAGTGGGGTCAGGATTTCATAAAAACCATAAACAGAATAGATTTGAATAAAAAGTCTAAGAGTTGAATCTTTAGAACAGACAGCAGAATTAGTAAACTTGTAGCTCATTTGCTCAGGATAGCAAACCAAGATGTACAAAATAATGTATTTAAATCACAAATTCAGAGGAAATAAAATGTCTAACTTATGCTAACTATGAAATGAAAGTTCTAGTAAACATTAGCAAAACTGATTCAAAGACTACAATACTGGAATTGGCAATAACTACAGAAATACCAAGAACACTGCCACGGAGCCACTCCGGTTGTTAAAGTGACTGTCTCTAAGTATTATGGCCTATTTTTTATTCTACTTTGTGCTCTTGAGTTGTCACAAAAATCCTATTATAAGCAGGGACTAATTTTGCATATGAATAAAGACTAACTAAAACAACAAAATCTTTCTCTAAGTAGGGAGTTCGTTCTTGTGGAGCTTTTTTAAAGGTAGAAAAGAGCTGCCTTTCTAAAATTTAAGAGCAGCAAAATATTGACATGCAGTCAAAGGAGTGCCAGGGTTCAGGGAGCCTGGTAATGGGCCCAAGAGGCCTTGTGACTCTGGGCTGACCAATAGCCCAGAGACCACTAACGGCAAATTGAATTTCTAGATCACCGGTTGCCTTCATGGCTCTCTGAAGCCTCTAGAATGTGAGAGCAGACCCACCAATTTTGAAGAGCCATGCAAACATACGAATTCTAATCATTCTTTGAGGTTCAATGGAATCTCTATCACTAGAAAGCCATTTATAGAGTGCCCCAAATTTTGCACATCTCCATCACAAGATTTTGATAGTTTGTTTTTACTAGTAACATGAATAGACGAAGTGCTCTTTAGTACATTCATGAAATAAGGAAGATCTGGATTTTTGATTTGGGCCACTCTGGATCTACTACACTCACAAAAACAAACAAACAAACAAACAAACAAAAAACAACAAAAAAAACTACATTGCTCACTCTCATTCCCAATGAAATAAAGCTGAATTATGGCAAGGCTCTCTCCTGTGTGTTAGAAACACAGCCGAATATAATCTATGCAGGTAAGAAGATTGTCTTTTCTCCATTTCTTTTTGGAGAGGAAAATTCATTGCTATATACATACGATCTCTTTATCTTGTGGAATGTGTACTTAGATATGCTGTTGTTCACTCGGACCCACTGTTAAAATGCCCGCTTGGTAACATCACTTTGCTAGGATCAGATTAAATGATGTTTTGTTCTTGGTGGATCTTATACAGTGAGAGAGGGAAATGAAAGAAGATGTGAGAAATAGAGGCACATCCACAATGTGACAAGGGGACCGCAACAGCAGAAGTGTGACCTGAAGTCACGTTTTCCAAGCTGGCGTGCCCAAAGAATTTAGCTTGTTGAATTGTACCTCAACTTAATCCAACGAATTAACTTTGAGGAAGTTGAGGATTTGTGGCTCACACTAGCTTATCAAAGGGCATGTGAGTTTCCTCCCCCCTCCACCAAAATCTAAATTTTGTAGTACTCAGTGTTTCCCCATTACGTGTGTCCACAGAACCTTCTTTCCGGCAATCCTTTATGAAAAGGTCAGGGCTCCTGTGGGTCGAAGGACACACTTTGTGCAAAGTCTATTTACAGTGTACATTAAATGGGGAAAAGAAAAAACAACTTCTTCAAACACCGGCTTCGTTTCTGAAGGTTTGCTGTCATGAAAATATAATCAACTTGCACCTTTTTCATCGCATCAACTTCTTTTGGTCCTACTAAAGCAAAGTAAAGCACTTACAGCTTTCTTACACTGATAAGTCCTCCTTCTCCGAATGGATTCCCAGCAAAGGGGAAATGTCTGTGACCTACTCAGTGTTATTTTTCGGAAAGCTGAACTGTCAAGTTCCTGGTAGGGCCTCACCTTGATATTTTTTCTCTTTAATGGAGGACCTCTAAACAGCAGAATATGGCTGCCTTTTAATCCTTGCCTTTTAAGTTAGAGAGGGGTGCTAGAAATAAGATGGTTTCTTTCTCTCTTCTCTCCCTAATATCTGACCCCCTGCTTAAATATTGTCATTAACTCACAGGGGTCGGTGGAGTCTGTTGTTCACTCATAGGTTAACTCAAGAAATCTTTGCTGGGTGCCTGCACTGTTCCAGGCACTATTCTAACATTGGGTATATGTACAAGGTGTATGGGGTGTGAACAAGACTTATAAACCTAGTGGGGAAGATAACCAACAAACACACAGGTAAATACACAATTTGCAGACAGTGCTGAGTGCTAGGATTAAATCAAAACAGGAAGCCAAGCAGTTTTTTTTCTCCCCAGGTGAGGGGAGCACTATGTACATGGTAGTCTGGGAAGGCTTCTCTGTGGAGGAGACTTCTGAGCTAAGAACCAGATGGTGAGGAGCCGGCAGATTTTTCTGGAACTGGATAAATGGGCCCACGGGAATCTAGAGAAGTCTGGAGTATGCTGGGCCTATTTTCATCAAGAGACTCCTGGATTTAGGTGTGTGCTTTGGCTTGCAGAGTTAGATTTTGGAACTCAAATATGTGGGCTCCTTTTAATCTCACAGGAAGGACGGCTGTTTGCCCAGTGGGCACCTGAAGCTCTTCTCCGTTTCTGTCCTTCGGGAGAACAGCATTTCTCAGTGGTATACAGTTGGGCCTTGTTAAGAGTCAGAGCAATCTGAATAACAGTTGCTATTAATATACTGGTTACGTGAGAGGGGTGCGGTTATACAAGCGTCGGGAGTTCAGCTCAGATATGAAACTCATCTCAGTGCTGCTCTGAGATTCGACTGCTCTGGCTCCCATCACTCCAAGCTCCTCCATGGAGAGCTCCCCCCATCACACACCCGGCCCATTCTGACTATTAACAGACTAATTTTTATCTAAATCGATTTCCTTTGCGACGAAATGCTAGTGTTGGTTTATCTTTAGAAATAAGAAATTGCAAATTGCACAGCCACTGAATTATGAACTTAAGAACAAACCATATGGGTTCTAGAATTCCTATAATAACAAATACATTGTGGGAATCAACAGAACAAATTACCTAGCTTACTTTTAAAATTCATCCTTCTTTGCTGTTTGTTTGTTTCTGGAAGGGCAAGTAGGAAGCAGGGTGACTTTATGCGCTAACTGCTCAAAAACCCAGGCGGCAGAGAACAGGGATTTGGATTAGTCAACCCACTGACCCTATGGAACACTTTCTTCTTTGCTGCCTACCCTGGCACAATTTGGCTGGGAGGAGAAAAACCTTGATAACGTTGAGAGCAGTTCCCCCCTACCCTCCTTCCACTCTTTTGCACCCCACCCTACCAGCCGGAAGCAGAAGTCTCATGAAAAGGTTTTGAAGCCAGCATCCTATTATGGTCTCTTTCTGTCCCAGTGGACTCGCTGAACACGTCCTTGACCTTGGGACACAGGCAGAGTTCAAACCAAGTCTGTGCTGTTGGGCTGTTCATCCCCCTTTCCTGGAAGACTCCTGACGATACCCTCTTTGCTTAAAGATTGTAAAGGTAACTAGTGTTCTTGCGCAAGATGGCCAAGGTGTAGGAGAGAGGCTGACCTTTGACTCTGGCAATCTCTCGAACCGTATGCAGGGCCAGGCCCGGGTGGGCATACTGGCAGACGCTTTTGGGAACCCCACGAGGCAGGAAGTAGGGCGCATCAGTTTCCACAACGATTCTGTCCAGTGGGATCATTTTCAGAGCCTCGCGGGTCTCCCAGGCAGAAGAGTAGGTCAGGACCGCTGTGAACCCCACAGACATGTTGGGAAAATACTTCAAGAGGGGCTCGATGAGCGGGTAGGTGCCCGTGAAGCAATGCCTATGGATCTTGTAGTCAGGGGGCACTCTTCTTTTCATGATGCCCAGCAGATCTTCATCAGCTTCTCGGCAGTGGATCACCAGGGGCTTCTTCAGAGACACGGCCAGCTGCAGCTGCCTCTCAAATACCCTGTGCTGCTGTGGAACTGGGGTGGTACACTTGTAAGAGTAATCTAAGCCCATCTCTCCAAACGCTATGGCCTTGGGGTGCCGTAAGGCGTACAGAAGCTTTCTTTCTTGAGTGTCATTGTAGTAACGTGCAAAATGGGGGTGACAGCCGAAGGCCCCCCAAACCAGATCATCTTTCAGCAGCTCCTCCCAGAGGCCATCCCTTAGTGTGCGAGGATCACAAAAATCAGAGATGCAGCCCTGAAATTCCTTAGGAAAGGTATAGTTGTATATTTCTGTGAACTTGCTAAAGGTCCCTTTGAAAGACAGCTTGGAGTAGAGAATATCCAAGTGGCAATGGGTGTCAATGAAACCATGACCTAGGCCTCGATTCCAGTGGCATCTGGGCCCCAAATTAGACACATATTCTCCAAAAGGATATGATGCGGTCTCCTCTTGGACGGTTTGCTCCCGGGCTTCTAAACTTCTGGAGAAACGAGAGGCATGAAAGTTCGGGGATGGACCTTCCTCTAATGCCTTCCAGTCTCTGGACCAGTTTTGGAAGTGCATTTCTGAGCCGGAAGGATAATCACTGAGAAAGCTGCGGCTGTTCCTCCCGGCCTGGGGTGTGCTGTCGCTGCTGCTGCCCACAGAGAGAGAGTAAGAAGGCTGGGGACTGCTGCTCCAGTAGCTGGTATAGGCCTGCCGCAGACCCCTGTGCAAATGAGGTTGGTCCGGGACACCACCAGTGGTGAAGGATGGAGGCTTTGAAACTCTTGAGAAACCCAAGGAGACTGGCTTCTCCTGAGGGAATCTGGCTGCAGCTAGCTCTTCTACACCAGGCGGGTGACTAAGTGAAAAGGGGCGCTCAGCGATTGCCTCCCTTTCTTGATGCTTTTGGATCTCTGAACAACAGTCACGTCTGTCTAGAAATTTGGGGACCGGACAGCCTTTTTCCAAATTGAGCACCGTTCTGTCACCTGGCAACTTCTTACAGGGTTTCTCCTGCGGATCCATAATCACTCTCCTATTACCAAAACTGTTGACTTCTATCGCTATCATTTCCTTCTCCACTCTGACCTCGGGGGCTGGCAGCTGCTTTTTCGGAGGAGCAGAGAAGGTGACGACCCTGGCAGGTCTTTGTCCAGGGCTGAGATGCTCTCTTCTGCTGGGTTTTGCACCAACAGCTTCCTCTGCTTCTGGCATCAGTTTTCCCTGGGTGCCCTGGATACCCTTCCCATAGATGAATGGAGCGCTTTGGTCATGCAGTGTAGCACTCTTTCTCCTGACATTGTTTGGGTCCTCAGACTTATCACTGTGACCCTCAGCCTGGGCTGCAAATTCAGAGTTAGTGGAGTTACTGGCACTCTGTCTGGAACTGCTCCTAAAGCGGTAGGCCTCCTCGAAAGAAGCCATTTCCTCTAGGGAGGGGCTGAGCCCAGGAGAGTTGGAGCAGAGGGGAGTCCGCCGATGGGAGGAGCCCCAAGTGCTCCCTCGAATCAGGCGTTTTTTAGAGGCTCCACCCACACCTGGTCCTGAGGAATGGGGTGGTTGGGGAGTTGGCGGGAGGAATTTCCCTTGGCAGGCTGCACCCCCTGAAAAACCTCAGCTTGAAAGCTGTAAGTCTCTTTCTGTGTTCTCAGGCGGTGGGGGACACTGGCCTCTCCTGAAGGAAATACAGAGTTAGGAGGTGGCTAGTTGGAGGGGACACATCAGTGGGCTCCCAGAGGCCTCCGCATTAACCGGGGGGCCTGGGTGTTGCCCTCGCTACTTAACTTCGCGCCGCTCCAGCCACTTCGTGACCTCGTCCCCACTCTTTCAGCTGCCCATGATGGTTCTCAGTGTTCCAGAGATGGCAAAGCCCTGCAACAGAGTGCGTGACCTCAAAGCGCTCTGAAAAAATCGCGAAGATCCAAGATTTGGGGAAAGCTTGGTCTGGCGCCCAAGCCACACCTTGCTTCCGAGATTTCTGAGCACTCGTTCTCACAGAGCTACTTCCGGGGGGCATCGAAGCACTTCCGGGACTACAGAGCGCTTCCGTTTGGTTTGGAAAACAAGGCCCTTCTGATGTTAAAGCCCTTGAAAAGACGGTAGGGTGCTTTGGGGACCACACACAGGGCGCCTGGAGCCTAGGCTAGGACCCAACACAGCCCTGGAGCAAAAGGAGAGGCTTATCCCCCTCTCCCCCGACTAGTTTTGGCCAGTGGAAATACTCTCCCCCTCCACACACAAGGGACTGTGCTCCTGCCCCCGCCAGCACCCTCTTGCCTCTTCCACCTTGCCTCCGTGGTCCAGAAGCCCACTTCTATCTGTGGCCCAGCCAGGCTTCTCTAGGAACTGCCACCATCATTTGCTGTTTGCTCCTTTTCTTCCCCCCATTCTTTTAGAAAACATGGTTGTTAAAACATAGTTTAAATATACATGCTTTTAAGAAACATAGTTATAATTATAGCATATTACCATTTTCAGTTCTGTGGTTTTTTTTCTCTCAACATTTCTGCGTATCCTAAGTATTTTTCTTACTGCTCTGTAGTTTTCGAAAACATCATACTAGTGCCTTCATAATATTCCACAGAGTACATAGATGTGCCATAATTCACCAAACCCTTCCCTTTCTGTTAACTTTTTAGGCTCCCTCACTTGAGTTTTTTCTATTTAAAAAAAAGGAAAAAAAGACTGCAAAGAACATCTCTGCACATATGTTTCTCCATATTTTGGTTTGTTTCTTTGGGCTACATGCCCAGAAATGGAGTTCCTGAGAAGTATAGGAATTTAAAAATGGTTCCTCATAGCAGTACATTGCCTAGAAGAATTGTAGTAGTTTAAAATCCCATCCATGATGAATAATCCCACCAGGCCCATTTTATAGGAGAAACAAAACTGCTGCCTCATTTTAATTCGCTCTCATCTGATAATATCTTAGAGCAAACATTTTTCCTTTTTTATTGACCCTCTGGTGAATTTTAAGTCCTTTTTTTCATCTTTTTAAGGGTCTTTTCAAAGTTAACTAAATATATTTTTATAAAATAAATAATCATGTTCAGGTTTTTTTGTTAGTGTGTTTATTTTTTACTTACATTTTCTTTTTTTGAGGTTATAACTTGTTTTTCTACTCAAATCTTAATTTATTTCTTTCATAGTTTTCTTTTTCCTCCTAAACCTAGGATGGTCATCCTCCCTTTCAAGGCTTTAACACACACACACACACACACACACACGTTTGGAGGGTGGTTACATGGGTGGATCTGTTATATTTAAGCTGGTAATCCCATCTGGTATGTATTTGGGATTATAATTTATTTTAGGTTGGGATATACTTGCTGCTATTCCAAGTTAGCACTTTTTTCACTTACTGATACGTGGTTCCTTTTTCATGTGTTAAATTCCTATATGTGGAGAGCCTGGGTGGCTCAGTCACTTAAGCATCTGCCTTCCGCTCAGGTCATAATCCCAGGGTCTTGGGATCGAGTCCTGCATTGGGCTCCCTGCTCAGTGGGTAGTCTGCTTCTTCCTCTCCCTTTCCCCCATGCTATTCCTCTGCTTGTGCTTTCTCAGGTTCTCTCTCTCAAATAAATGAATAAAATCTTTTAAAAAAAATTCTGTATGTAATAAGGTCTATTTCCAAACCACTTCTTTTTCACATACTATTATGATTTTTCTTACTGAGGTGTTGTACTATTTTAGTAATTGAAGCATTAAATTGTAGTAAGGTATAAAATCTGGGAGACTTAGGTCCCCTCCATTACCCTGACGTTGTATTATTTTCTTTAATAGGCAGACTTGTTTATTTTATCAGGTGGACCTAGAATTATTTTTTTTTCAAATACCTCCAAAACACCAATGAACTTCAAATATGTTATTTTAGTCTGCTTATCCAGAATATATTCCACTATTTGTCAAGTTCATCTCTATTTTTGAGTGTTTGTAGGGTTTTATATGGGTCACAGAGTCTTCATTACAACTATTTTTAAGTGTTCTGTAATTTTTATTCTATTGTGAACATACTCTTCTCTCTCACCATATTTTCAGCTGGTTAGTTCTAGTACATGAGAATATTTTTAAAATTTTTTTAAATTTAAGTAGACTCCACGCCCAGCATGGAGCCCAAGGTGGGGCTTAAACTCACCACCCTGAGATCAAGACCCAAGCTGAGATCAAGGGTCAGATGCTTAACCAACAGTGCCCCTAAGAATATTTTTGATTCATTTGTGGTCATGCTGAAATCTTTTATTTATTCTTAGGTACCCAGCCTTTGCTTAATGCCATTATTTTATCAGCCTATAGTACTTTGGTCTCTTTCTTGCTAGTATTTTTATTTCATGCCTTCTGACATTGTCCAGAATTCCTCAAAATGATATTAAATAATGTCGTCAGTAGGGGCATTTTTGTTCCATCCCTGATTGTAGCAGGTGCACAGTTTACCTGACTATAATGCCGGATAGTTAGGGCATTGTTTCAGAGCAGATGTTTTTCAGTCTTGTTAAGGAATCACTCTTGTGTTTTAAAATGCATGGGGAAGGAAAATGCTGCCCTTCGTGCAGGTGGCTTATAACTGTTACAGGGCTATTGAATTCTGTTTGCCTGTATCTTGCATCCTAAGTAGTGAAATAGTCTGGAGCAAGCTTGCACACTCCTATCCCCTGGGGAGCTATAAAAATCAGTATTCTTGGACCTGCCCTGAAAGATTCGGATTTCACTGTGTGTGGGTGTGGATACCGCCCAAGCAACAGGAGTTTTATCTGTAGGTGATTCTCATGGGTAGCTGAGGTGAGGACTCCTGTTCCATAGTTGACTTTTTTAATGGTCTGTCAGGCATTGGAATTCACTTTGTGGCTTTCCATCTGTTCGGGTATCCAGGGGAGTTGTGTAATGGGGTAATTTTCTTTTCCTTGAAAGTTAGAAAGAATCCATTTGTAAATCATCCAGGCTGGAGGTTTTTGTTGAGACAATTCTTTGGTAATTTTTTTTCCACTTCTTACTTGGTTATGGTTCATTCATTGCGTTTTGATAATTCACAGTTTTTACAAAAATCACTAATTGGGGTTTTATTTTTATTTATTTTTTAAAGATTTTATTCATTTGACAGACAGAGATCACAAGTAGGCAGAGAGGCAGGCAGAGAGCGGGGGTCGGTGGGGGGGGGGGGTTGGAGCAGGCTCCCCGCTGAGCAGAGAGCCCAATGCAGGGCTCTATCCCAGGACTCTGGGATCATGACCTGAGCTGAAGGCAGAGGCTTTAACCCACTGAGCCATCCCGGTGCCCCAACTAATTGGGGTTTTAAAAGCTATTACTATTTTTTAAAGCTTTATTTATTTATTTCTTATTTGACACAGAGATAGAGAGTGCAAGTTTGTAGAGCAGTAGGCAGAGGGAGAGGCTATCCGCTGAGCAGGGCGCCTGATGTGGGGCTGGATCCCAGGACCCTGGGATCATGACCTGAGCCAAAGGCAGCCGCTTAACCAACTAAGCCACCCAGGCGCCCCTAAAAGTTATTTTCATAAAAGCTTGCATGATATTTTAAGATGATTTATATCTTATAATTTATTAAATTTTTATGTTATACCATCTCTTCTTTCTGAATTTATACTTTCTTGATTATCTTTGCTAGAATTTTATCTTATTTATTAAAGAAGCTCTTGGATCTATGTATTGTAGTTGCTTTTTTTTTCCTTTCAAGTTCTTCTATTTATGCTCTTATCCTGTTGTTTTTTACTTGTGTTCTTTATGACAAATTTTTACACTTCTGAAAAGTTTTGCTCAGTTCATTGCTCATGGAATCAAAACTCTTGACTGCATTTCAGAATTACCTGGGTTGCTCTTAAAAAAAAAATGCCCCTCCGACCTAATGCAATGTGGGCTGGGGAAGAAGGGTCATTTTTGGTGGAAAAAAGGTATTTTGATTAAAGCAGGGGGACAGGACTTACGGGCAGGAAAAGCTGCACTGGGGTTGTGGGGAACAGTCTATGATTTACTTGTAAGTTGGGCGTGTGTGTGCAGAGATAAAGGATGTTTCTGGAAGGATTTTCATATGTTAGAGAAGACTTAGAAGATCCTGGAGGTCTGGTTATTGTCAGGCTAAGGTTGCTTTTTGCCTGTAGCAAAACATTAGTGATTTTTTTGTTTTTTGTTTTAAACCTTTTTGTTATGTTCAGTGCAGAGAAAGACAATTATTGTATGATGTCACTCATGAGCAGAACAGAAGCAAAGCCCGAGTGTTAAGGCAGTTGTGAGTTCCTGGAGGAATGTCACACTCCGCCTGTTTCAAGTATTTTTCAATAGACTGCAAGTCGTGAGATTTAATTTTATCTTCATTTCTTTTGCCTTTGTTCTCCTCATCATTACCTGCCCTCAAGATTCTAATTTAATTCATTTAAGCTTGGGTCTGGTTGTTGTCACCATTATCTTCTTCTGCTGCTTCCTTTTTTTTTTTTTTTTCTAAGTTTCCGATTCAATTTACTTGGGCTTGGGTCTGGTTCATTTGTTCTTTCTCTCTCTGTCTCTCTTTCTTTTTCTTTTTTTCTTATTTCATAATGCAGAGCCAAGGCTGAGAATAGCTGAGTTAGAACATTGAACTGAGTAAGCTCTCTTCAATGCTAAGTTCTTTTATGTAATCATCTAAACCCAGTAGCTCACCCAAGATGATGGATTTACCTAAGTTTTATAGGTTTGTACATCTTTAAATTTTATTAGGTTCTATACTTAGCATTTTTATTTTTATTTTATTTATTTGTCAGAGAGAGGGAGAGTACAGGGAGGCAGAGTGGCAGGCAGAGGAGGCAAAGAGAGAAGCAGGCTCCCCACTGAGCAGGGAACCCCATGCGGGACTCCATCCCAGGACCCTGGGATCATGACCTGCGCCCAAGGCAGCTGCCCAATGTACTGAGTCACCCAGGTGTCCCCTAGTATTTGTATTTTAAAATTTACCTTTAGCACAATAATCATTAGTGAGAATTTCTGTTTATACTTCCATAATACATTTCTAGTTGTATTTGTGATTTGTGACTAGAACTTACATAATTTCTCTCTGTCCAATTTATTAGAATTTTTTGTGAATTAGCTTGTGTAGGGGAGGAAAAATCATTTTCCCTTTACCTGTCTAGGTGCTTGAGCTAAGATGCCCCTGTAATACAACCCAGAATAACAAGAAAAAAAACCAAAAAGTAGTTTAGTAACCTGTATACTTTTTGTGTACATGGGAGAGACGCAGGAAAACAGAGTAACAAATGGCCCAAGCCAGTGCCTTAAATACCATCTCCAGCTAAAGATGGGGAAGAGGGTATTGGGGGTGGAGAGTCAGTCGTTGTGGGAGTGGGGGGCTGGGAGGCTGAGGAAATGGTGGGGAGGTTATCAGGCAAAGCACAGTACACAGGGGTAGCGTTGTTTTGCAGACTTAAGTCCCTGCCTTCTCCTCTGATTGGAGTTTCTAGAGGTGTTTGTTGCTCATCTATTTCTGGGTACAGAGGAGGAGACACCCTTACAAATGGAGATCCCCCTTATACCTGTAAATGTCTCTTACTGATGGGTCACTTTTACTTGGATATCAGAGCAGGTCTGCTGCTTTTTTTTTTTTTAAACTATTTATTTGAGAGCTGTTTCTTAAAATGAATCAGTTTAAGGTAAGTCTTAGGCCAAAGAAGCATTTTTTGGGGGGTGTCATATTCTGTTTCTCTTCCTGCATAATAAATTTCTATAAATATTTCATTGCCATGTATAAGGGAGCCATCCTTTATATGCAGTACCAGATCTCTTACAGTTTATATTCTTAATTCTAAGACTCTATAATCGTAAAAGAAATCACTGGCTTAATCACAGCTCTTGCAGGAAGAACAAACACCACCACATGAAATGTATAGAATTTGTATTGTCTACCAACCTTTAACAGCTATGCATTTATCTGTACTATTATATACCTTCTTCTTTAGGACCCCATGATTTGTCTGAGCATTTTTCATCAAACAGAACCCAAGCATCATTTTCAACTTAGACTAGTGATGCTGGTCTCTTTATAGACTGTTGAGCCTTATTGAACATTACTGGTGTTTCATCTCTTTCCTGACAGTTTCTCTCGAAATTCAGCTGTAAATTTTTGACACTTCGATGTTGAGTTTCTGAGTAATACAGACTTTATGACTCATGCATTGGTCACACCAACCTCACCACCTTTAAAAATTCTCTGATTTATTTAGAACGATTCGGCTCCGGCTTTTGCCTCGGGATTGCATTGCGTAGCCTGTGACGGACAATCTTCTACATGCAATTATTTTGTGTGGCAGGGCTGCATCAGACAATAATCATTCTGAAAACAATTTAAGTGGAAATTAGGAATCCAAATCGATGTTAAAATCCAGCTATTTGGGATATGCAATGCAAAATGAGCAGCTCAATTCACACAAAATAGGATTAACTCTTTCCCCGCCAGGCAAAATTTACACTTTACATCTAGTTAGAACCAGGAGCTCAGCAGCTGGAACACACTCCTGGCTGCTCAGAGCTCCTTCTGCCTTTTGTTGTAAGAAGATCCTGATTTCCAAAATCTTAACATTTCCAATGTTTCCTTTATAATGAAGAAATGCCTTGTATCTATTATTTAAAACTAATTGATTTCAGATTTTATATCCTCTAGGCTAGCATCAGATATTCAAATTGCCGTGGGGGCTCAGGCAGGTAACCTTGTATAATAACAGTAGGGCTTGCAGAAGCCTGTGGGGAACTGAGGATCACATGCTCTGCCAACTGATATTTACATTCCGTTTCCAAGAAAATTACAGCCAATTACATCCTGTAGGACCTTATTTATCTAATCTCTGCTTGACATCATAAATTATGATGAAACCCTGTATCATAATTATGTTTCTATAAATTGTTATTTCTAGCAGGTTTTTATTTTAGGTCCTCTTCTCCGAAGACTCTGGTACTTCGCGTTCCTCTGTGATGAGGTGTTTTATCTGGGTGAGATCACTTTTAACCTATTTGGTGTCTCTTCCTTGGTATTCTACTTCGCTACATTTTACTAGTTCGCTCTCTTCCTTTTCTATCTTTTAGTCTCTTCTGCTCCTGACTTGCTCTCTGCCTTTTGTAGGGGAGGAAAAGTCCTATTCCCTCCACCTTCTAGGTTCTTAGCCAAGACACCCCTGTAATAAAGAGATTAGCAGGAGAAAAAACAAACAAACAAACAAACAAAAGCTTAAGAAAGTGTACACCTGGAGGAGGCCCAAGAAAACTGAGTAGCTCCTCAAGATGGCCCAAGCCCCCCCCACCTTAAATACCATGAAAACAAAACTGGGGAGTCAGTTACAGGAGGTTACCAGAAAAGGCACACAGTAAATAAGGGTAAAGTTGTTATGTAGCTTTTAAAAAAAAAGACTTATTTATTTGAGAAAGGGAGCTAGTGAGCACAAGTTGCGGGGGGAGGAGGGCAGAGGGAGAGAATCTCCAGCAGATTCCCCACTGAGTGCAGAGCCCTAGCTGGGGCTAGGTCTCACCATCTGTGAAATCAGGACCCTATCGGAAATCAGGAGTCAGCTGCTCAGCCAGCTGAGCCACCAGGTGCCCTGGTTATGCAGATTTAAGTTGTTGTCTTCTCCTTTGATAGGCCTTCCTAGAGATTTAGGGTCTTTTCTTCTGGGTACAGAGAGGGAGACAACCTTACAGATGGAGATTTCCTGCATAAATGTAAATGTCTCTTACAGAAGCTTTGCTTTCAGAGCTGCTCCTGTGTTTGCAGTTTTTGTTTTTTGTTTTTTTTTAAAATAATGAGTCTAAAATAATTGTCATGCCAAAGAGGTGAATTCTGACAAATTCTGCTGTCCTTCAGTTTTCATGCTGGAGTCTGGTGGCCCTGTGTTCTTGGGGGACCAGAACATGAAATAGCAGTCCATCCCTCTTCCATTGAAGCCCAGCCTAAAATAATGTCTTTTATTCTCTCTTCCTTTTTATTTAGCATCCTTTATTCTCTTTTACCGTGTTATTTGACTGTTAAATATTTAATGATTATGTAAATGACAGTGTTGTCAACTAATCTATGCCAGTTTGCTCATTCACAAATTTATACCAATGATATTCAATATATAGAGGTAGGTGAAAGTGATGAATATTCCCTCCATGCTTTCCTATCCAACTACAAAGCAAAAAAAAAAAAAAAAAAAAAAAAAAAAAAAGTTTCAGATGGAATCTAAGGGGGCAGAATCCAGATTCTTTGTCTGGTCTAATGATTAGATTGCCATAAGATAGGTCAACAAGAGAAAAAAAAATTGATTATATACCTATGAGAGCCCCACAGAGATGTGGAGACTCAGGCAGTCAGGTAACTGAGGCTTGTCTACCATCCAGAACTAAGGAAGAAGGTGTAGGGGGTCTGAGACTTCAAAGAGGAGGAAGACAATTGACAATATGAGAAGAGCAAATGTTTGGTAAGCAAATGTTTGCCATGCCATCCAGATAAGTCTTTCTGAGAGAAAAAGTTTTCTCTGGTAACAGCTTGTTTGCTGGTACAGGGTTCCTATCTAAATTCTTGGAAGCAGTTAAGGGGGAGGTAAAAAGTTCATCTGGAGTCTGCTGGGCCCCAGTTGTCTTCAGGTTGAAATAACCCACAGGCCAAAGTGGCACATTCTGGAATGGCCTGTTTTGCTCCGTGTCACTCCCTTTACTGCAAGCTCAGAGAAGCTCCAGCTCTTTTGCCCTTTTAGGTCTTCCAGTATTTTTTTTCTCCTTTACTTTTTAAAAATTGAGATACAGATTTGCCATTTTAATATGTCCAGCACAATTCAGTGTCCGACATCTTTTTCTTTTAAAGATTTATTTATTTATTGGAGAGAGAGAGAGCACGAGAGGAAATGAGAGTAAGGGGAGAAGCAAGGGGAGGGGGGAGGATCCCAAACAAGATCATGATGTTAGCCAAAATTGAGAGTCGGACACTCAACCATCTGAGCCACTCATGCACCCCAACATCTTTGTTATTAATTGAGGCAAAATTGACATAACATAAAATCAATCATTAGCCATTTTAAAGTGTGCAATTTAATACCATCTAGTATATTTACAGTGTTGTGTAACCATCACTTCTAACCAGTTCCAAGACATTTTCATCACCCCCGAAGGAAACCCTATATCCATCCAACAGCATCTTACCAGAAATACTCACTCAACACAAATAGGACAGCATTTTAGAAATGGGTTTAGCTCACCTTCTAACTGGAGGCAGGCCTGTTGAATTTTCCAAGAAAACAACTAAACATAGGACCATTTTGGAATTAAGTCAAAGGTACCATTTTGAAAGGGAAGAGATCTCTGGGTTCACTAGATTCTTAGAACCTATTATAATAAAGACGGTGCCTCCTTTTTAACTGATCCATTCATTTTTGAATATAGTCATTTAAGTACAACTCATTTCTCACATTCTATGTGGTAATTAACAACATTTCCTGTGTTGATCAAATATAAATTACTGAGGCATTTTGTCAGCTGCTTCTGAAGTGTGGGCTTCTGATAGAAATTTGCTACTCCTGGAGCATATATTCCTAATTAGGGTAACTTAGCACCCTGAGAGGGTAGATGATACCAAACAGACTGACTTGTATATAGGACATTGTCCATGTTGAATTACTATAGTATTACATCATATACACCATTAACTTTTGCAACTCTAATTACAAAAATTGATTAAAAAAATGAGTGTAGAGGGAATATTAAAATGGAGATCTGAAGGAACATGTGTCCCAAAGCATGCTTGAAAGCATGATCGGGTTGCTATGTTGAGAGTGATTCCAATGGTTAAAGATAAGTATTACTCATACAACATGGCACCTAAGCCTAAGAAATCTATCTCACCTGGAAGAAAAATGGGCTGTGTTATACTTACTGAGAGGCCCAGTTTTCCAAAATGGTTAAAGAATTGTTTTTGATGATCTCTGATTTTTATTCTACTTCATTTTGTTTTTTTAAAGATATAATGATTTGAGAGAGAAAGAATGAGAAATGGAGGGCATGAGCAGGAGGAGGGGGAGAGGGAGAAGGAGAGAAGTAGATTCCCCAATGAACGCAGAGCCCGACATGGGACTCAACGTGGGGCTCCATCTCACGACCCTGGAATCATAACCTGAGCTCAAATCAAGAGTCAGCCACTCAGCTAACTGAGCAACCCTGATTTTTACTGTAATTACTTGAGAAACCACCTCTGCCACCTGAGTCCCTCTCCAACACTCCCCTCCCCCTGCCCCCCAGCACATACACAGTGTAAGATGAGACTCGCCGGCATTAAGCTAGGCTCTTTGAATTTCCTGAAGAAGTTTAAGGTGGGCTCTCCAGCGCACTGAAAGAATTTCAGATCTACCTATTGAGGGAATATTCAGAAAGAATATTATCTTCTCTGTATAGTAGTACCCTCCCATCTATGGGCTATATGTTCCAAAACCCCCAGTGGATGCCTGAAACCATAAGTAATACTGAACCCTATATACACTGTTTTTTTTCTTATGCATACATACCTATGATGAAGATCAATTGGTAAAATAAGCATGGTAAGAGATTAATAATAATAAGTAATAAAAAAACCATTATAACAATGTACTGTAATAAGTTATGTGAACTTGGTCTCTCCCTCAAAATATTTTACTGTACTCACCCTTCTTCTTGTGATGACATAAGATGATGAAACACCTACATGAGATGAAGTGAGGTGGATGGTGTAAGCATTGTGATGTAGTGGTAGGCTCCTATTTTTTTTTAAAGATTTTTTTTATTTATTTGAGGGGGAGAGAGACAGGGCAGGAGTGTGTGTGGGGGGAGGGGCAGAGTAAGAGAGAGAAGCAGACTCCCCACTGAGCAGGGAGCCTGATGCAGGGCTCCATCCCAGGACCCTGGGATCATGACCTGAGCTGAAAGCAGCGACCCAGGTGCCCTAGTGATAGGCTCCTTTTGACCTGAACATATGGCAGAGGGAGGGTCATCTGCTTCTGGACCCAGCTGACTGCCCGTATCTGAAATTGCAGGATGTAAAACCATGGCTAAGGGCGGAGCCTACCGCAACCTACATCTAGAATCCCATTGTGAAATTCCAAAGCCAGAAACTAGATCAGTTTATAGTAGAACTGAATGATGGATTTGTGGTTTGAATATCATTTCCTTATTCTAACTAGGCAGTGATGCAAATATAATCTTTATATATGGTAACTTAGATTGTGTGTCTGTTCTCAGAGCTGATGTGTAAAATGTCTTTGTAAAAATCTCAGCTTTTTGCTTTTAAATTAACAAGTATGCAGGCAAAAGCTGTATTGATTCTGAGTTTGCTGAAATTTTTTCATTTCTTAGTTTCTAATTATGATTCCAACAGGTATTATCTTTTGATGCCTATTTAGAAGATGAAGTACCTGATAAAAGCCAAGAAAACTACAGAATAAGACGCTATAAAATCTACTTCTACCTTGAAGATGACACAATTCAAGTAAACGAACCAGAGTTGAAAAATAGTGGAATGCCTCAAGGTATCTATTTAAAGCAGAGTTATGCTTCTCTTACTTCCGATGCCTGCCTTTGTATACTGTCTTTCTCTAGCTTTTCAGAAAATACTGTGTACCGCTTAGGTATCTAACTTGTTGGTGACAATGAACATAAACATGCTGGTAGCTTCTGGTCATTGATAGTGACTTCCCTCCTTTTTACCCCCCAACACCTCTCCATGGGCCATTTCACTCACTCTTGTACAGCATATTTGTTTTCTGTCAGGCATTGCTCTAGTTGGACCAGACTTTTCCTGTGTATCTGGTCTTTTCACTATGACCATATTACTGCCTTCACAACACTTTCCAGGCGAAGAGAGGAGGCTGTTGTCCACTGCCCCTTCCAGATCTGTATTCTTTCTTCTTTCTTTTTTTTTTTTTTTTTTAAAGAATTTATTTATTTGACAGAGAGAGATCACAAGTAGGCAGAGAGGGAAAGGAGGAAGCAGGCTCCCCGCTGAGCAGAGAGCCCGATGTGGGACTCGATCCCAGGACCCTGGGATCATGACCCGAGCCGAAGGCAGTGGCTTAACCCACTGAGCCACCCAGGCGCCCCTCTTTCTTCTTTCTTGAATTTGCTGCTGTTGGCTTCGGCCACCCTCTCCTCATACCTGTTCTCTTGAGACTTTGATGGTTCTTCAGGAACAGAGGGTCATTGCTCCTTCACCCCCGTATGCCAGTCACCTTTGTCCATGGTCCTTTTCAGCCAGACAAGAGTTAATTCTGTGACATGGGCACCAGAGAAACTAATCCTAAATTGCATTATTAGAAATAGGATGGAGATCAGGGGAGATGACTGATCTCTTCTGTTTGTGCTCTGAGTCCTTCACTTGGGACAGTGCTGAGATCTGGATGCATTCAGGGGACAGCAACCATGGTGGTAAAAGGACTGAAAATTTGTGTGTGAGGCAGAAGAGTGAAAGGATATTTGTCCATAAAGGGAAGACTCCAGTTTGCCTGGTTAATGTCCTCAGGAACCTGAAGGGCTGCTATGGGGAGGAAGGGTGACCTAATTTTCTGTATCCTCAATGCTAGGATCTAGGGGGTCAGAATTTAGGTCGGTAAGAAGAAGAATTTTCTGGCAGAGAGCTGCCAGAGGTTGTGGTGGGTGGTTCTGGATGAGCATGAGGGGTCAGTGTTGGGGTGTAGGGGAGGGGAGGGATGGACTAATTTGTTTGGTCCTAGGTATACATGGATACTTGGGGGGCAGGTCAGGGGTTCTTCTTCACGGATAGCTTAATAGAGGCATGGTGGAGGGGAGTCAGGTGTTCGTTTGGTGTTCACACTGCTGGAGAGACAAGGGGATAAGTGGGCCTGGCCACAGCTGTAGCTCACCAGTAAGCCTGCTGAATAGTCATGGGTTTTGTTTGTTTCTTGGGGAAAGGACACATGGGGCCAGAATGGGTGTCACCAATGAATGAGTGGCCGAATTAAGGCCTCATGAATACTGAGTACTCATGAATATTTACTGCTTTTGTATATTTAGTGCATCATGAATATTCAGAGACCAGGTGCCTCATATATATTTAATACATATGGAAAATTAATTATCTCCTGGTCTTTCCATCCCTTTCTTTATATGTTTGACATACGCATGTTCTATTTTCTACCTACTTATTGTTTAACACATCTCAGGAGTTTTGACCAATGCTGAATAAATTTTTTCCTTAGTAATGACTTGTCTGGGCCCATTGCGTCCATGTTGATATACCACAGTGGGTTCGACGGGGGAGAAACAGAAAAATTTGTGGACCGTGGGCCTCTGAGTACAAGGTTTGATGAGGCAGTATGCAAAGGACTTCCTTCAGTGCTCATGAGATTGAGGTTTTCTTGGTATGTAGCCCCATTGCGTCTGGATGATGAATCTGGGGTCAGTCACCATGGCCAAGAAGTGTCTGTTGAATTATCTACTCTGTGCCAGGCACTGTGCTGGGTTTTGGTAAGAAGACCTCCATCTCATAGAGCTTATGGGCAAGCAGTTGGGAGAGGGAAGGGAGCAAGGTGACTAGTCCCAAGAATTTTGCAATTATTCTGGTTAGAACAAACAAAGACAGTGATGGTAGGAATAGGAAACAGAGGAAAGATTTTAGAGACATTTGGTTGGCAGACTTGATAGGCCTTGACCAACAGTTAAATATAGAGAATGAGGAAGGGGAATATCTAATGATAAAAGTATCTACTTGATCATTATCTCATTTAATCCCCCAACGACCATCTAAAGTAGGTCATTGTTAGCGTTTACAGAAAAAGAAACAGGTTTAGAGAGGTAATTTGCTTCATCTAAATCTTAACTGATTGCCTCAGAGCTCACTCTGTGGTTGAGGTTTTCAGTCACTTTATGGTTCCAAGGATGGTGATGTGTTTGCAAAACCCAGAAGCATGGAGCAAGGAGCAACACTGGGGATAGAGGTTGGTGATGTTTGTTTGGACACATGAAGCCTTGGAACGTGGGTTGGGACATCTGTATGGTGATGCCCACCAGGCAGGTAGAATCTTGGGATGTGTTTTCAGAAAGAAAGTCACGACTGGAGATGTGGACCGGGAATCAAGGGTGCCCAGATCATGAACAGAATCATTTGGCTTATTCTGCCACATTAGAAGAGAGGCACTGTTGAGGTGGTAGAAGAAGGAAGAAGATTGGACATAGCGTCTGTAGTTGGTTTTACTAGTGGAGGGAGAAAGTGAGGATTGGTCAAAGGAGATGATATGAGGTATCCTCATTGTTTTTTGTCCCCCGACATACTATCCACTCACAGGTCTTTTAATTTGGATGGAAGTAGGATGCTTTGTAAAGGAATAAGAAGTCTTTAGATCCTTCAGAGTCATTTTTTAAAAAAAGATTATTTATTTAAGAGAGAGACGGCGAGAGCACAAGCAGAGTATGGCCTAGGTGGCTCAGTCAATTAAGTGTCTGCCTTTGGCTCAGGTCACGATCCCAGGGTCTTGGAATCAAGTCCCTGCATCGGGCTCCCTGATCAGCAGGTAATCTGCTTCTGCCTCTGCCCCTCCCATCTGCTGTGCTCTCTCTCTCTGTGTCAAATAAATAAATAAAATCATAAAAAAAGGCAAGAAGCCTAGTAAGGGAATATCAGAGTAAAGCATTTAAGTGAACATAAATATGATACATTTTTATAAATATATATTCTTACTAATATAAAATATTTATAAGAAAATATGTTCTCCTAAGGCAATACTGTCACTTACATAATTAAACACACTTAGGTAAAAGATGTTCATTGAATTTAAAAGTTCTGAATTTTCTTTCTGTTCAGAAGTAATTCTTCTTACCTGTCAGAGAGAGAGAGAGAGAGAAAGAGAGAGTGCGAGCGCGTGCATGGTTGGGGCGTGGTGAGAGGCAGAGGGAGAAGCAAGCTCCCACTGAACAAAAAACCTGATGCGGCATTCGATCCCATGACCCTGGGATCATGATCTGAGCTGAAGGCAGATGCCCAACCAGCTGAGCAACCAGGGGGCCCATCTTGCTTACTTTGTGATGACCTTCCTCACATGACTTCAGATGTACACAAATGACAGACAGGAGGTCACAGAACATCCTGAACATTTATCAGTGACTTACATTTTTTTCTTATTATCCTTTTAATTGAAAGCTCATATTCCTGCAGCTTACCAGCCCTGTCTAGTGAGTCTTTAGTTTTATTACACCATCCAAGAAGAAAAACGAAATGCAACCTTGATGAGGATCTTGGAAAGGCTTTTATAAGACTTTCCAGTTCCCTCAGCCTCTTGATTTCATATCTCGCATTGGCAGATTCCAGAGGTAAACCGGAGTTAGTCATAATGATTTATTTGAAATTAATTCTTAGGTGAGTAGGGGGGATTGTGATTCATAAAGACTCATGGGGGGGGGGGAAGAAAATGAACTCTGAGTAAAAGACAACTTTAAAGCCTCTTGAAAATTTGAGAATTTCTGATTGAGTCCCTGATCAGGCTCTCTCTGACCAGTTTCCCTGAGGGAAGGCGCAATTCGAGGGATAGGTCAATATATGGTCATCGCGGTATGTCTAACAAGACTGAATTTGTTAGCGAGATACTTGGCAGGCCGTAGCACGTGCTGTGGAGAAGGCAAACACAAATAACCACTCTATCATCAAGCTCTTTTTATTCAGCAAGAAACCGGTCTTTCTTGAAATACTTAATATGATGAATCTTGCTAAGGAAGGTCCATGAGGACAGAGGATACTTTGGAAAATCACTTAAGGGGTGCCTGGGTGGTTCAGTGGGTTAAGCATCTGCCTTCGGCTCAGGTCATGATCCCAGGGTCCTGGGATGGAGCCCTGCATTGGGCTCTCTGCTCATCAGGGATCTTGCTTCTTCCCCTCTCTCTCTCTGCCTGCCTCTCTGTTAAAAAAAATAGGAAAAATTGGGGGGGGGGGAAAGGAGAATCACTTAAACCCCTTCTTCAGGCTTTCCTAAATGAAATGATTGGGGAAAAAAGAACAAATAAGTGCAATAGGCCAGTGGCTCAGACTTCAGTGGAATGGGGTAGGGTTGTTTCTTTCATTTGTGTCTTGAGTGGCCTAGGACTGCTTCCCATGCACCCACGGGCCCTGAGAAGGGGCTAGGGATCATATTTAGGGGCCGCTGCACTCTGATGATATCCCTGTCACTTCCATGGGGTTTCTGTATTTTCCAGATGGAAAGGGAGGTCAGATGCATTTGTTCTTTTGTATAACTGATCATTCAGAAATTAGTGCATGTGGAAGAATTAGCCTCCTTTTTAGCTGCCTCTCCTATCCTGTTAGTTTGTTTGTTTTGGAGTTTTTTGTTGTTGTTGTTGTTGTTTTGTTTTGGGGAGTGGGGGAGTTTGGAATAAGCCAGAAACAAAAGAGGCATGATGCCAAAATAAGCATTCAGTTACATGCAGCTTCTAATCAGAACAACATATTTTTAATGTTCACGAATCCTTGCTGGCAGAGAGATCTATGTACGTTATAAGTCAAGTCACTGTTGCACTTCCAGGCTTGCTTTTATTTCTTGCCAGAACATCACTCTCTTTTTGGTTAGATGTGTCATTTGTATAGAATTTGTTGCTGTTCTGTTGGAATGTAGTTAAAACAATGTTACACCAAGCCAAGAATGTCAGAGGTTAATCCCAGTAGTTCTACTTGTAATTGTCTAAAAGAATCACTGTTTGTCAAATACTACCAAATCCAAACTAATCTATGCTAAAGAAAGGCTGATGATGAAAAACCTGCCATAAATTTCTGGTGAGGGCAATACCAGTTGTTGTCAGCTGAGAGCGACCATTAGAACCTCGTGGCCTGCTACAAGAATTTCTGATTCTATAGGCCTGGGGCCAGGTTATAAATTGGCTTCTGCTTCCTAGTGAGTCCTTGGTTGAGAACACTGATTTCCACTGGGCACTTGTGTTGGCGCTTCAACGTAGTACTTTCTTAATGTTTTTTATACTCTAAGATAATCTGACCAAGCAAATGTAATCACAAAATGTGGCATTCGTATGTCATTCACTCATAGTGACCATGTACCACATCTTAGTACTGCATCCCACAAAGTGAAGGAGGCATGGTCATAAGGTTGCCAGAGAAAATACAAGCTGCCTAGCTAAATCTGATTCTCAGATAAGCAATGAAGTTTTTCATATGTCCCCAAATATTGCATGGGCTGTAGTTATATTAAAATTACACACTGTTTATCTAGAATTCAGATGTAACTGTGCATCTTCTATTTCAGTGGGTTAAATCTGGCAACCCCAGAGGGTGGATCCTGGGGAAGGGGTGGTCATTGAATGGAGAAGAGGAGAATTTCAGAGTGGAGGTAAGTCAGTGGCCTGTGATGACAGGTGTTTGGTGCATGGTGGCCATGGAGAAGGAGGGAGGAAAGAATCGAGGAGAGGAAATGTGGTAGACAACATCTAGAACACAACACAGGTATCAGAAATGATACCAGGTACTTTGAGGGATCAGAAGAGGAAATACCAGTATCCACCAGAGAAGACATTTGAGTGGTACCTCCGAAGTTCCTCCAGATAAAGATGGATGATGAAGATATAATAGCCAAAAGGAACAGCATAAGATGAAGGAGGGTAGGAAAGCAGTAGGGTGTGGACTTGGGAGGTATGTGGGAGCAGATCCTAAGGTGTGTAAAGGAAGTGAGGCAAGAAAGCAGTAATGTAAGAGAACGTTAGAGCATAACATGCGTGCATTTGGGTCTCATCCAGTGGCGGGGGGAGGGCAGATAGGACTATTCTTTCTTATGATCAGAGATGTGGAATTTTAAGTTTTGTATTCTTTTGCTACAAGACAGATGTCAGGCTCTCTATATGGAAAAAGTTATTCTTACGAAAACAAAACTCCGAAGAGGACCTTTTGTAAAAATACAAATGGAGTAGTTATTTGACCGAAGGAATAATTGTAAACAACAAGAGGAGGAAAAGATACTCTTTCGTGTCTGATCCCAGTGAAGAGTCTTTGTATTTTTAGGATACAGACTTAGTAGACACAGTAACAGGTGGCAATTCCAGTTGAACCTTCATTCACCTAAGAAATACCGGTCTCTAGGCTCAGATGGATCCTAGGTCTGCAGCGGTACTAAAATGAACTAAATATATGGAAAATTAAGATAGAGGTAAGAGGTTGGAGTCTTAATTCTGGAAGGTGAATTTCTAAAAGCCAAATTTAGTGGTATGAGCAAAGATCTAAAGCAAGTCCCAACTGAATGAAAGGAAAATGCATTAAACATAAATGGATATATCGTCATTTTGATCTAAACCACAGGGAAATGTTAGAAAGTTAAAGCTTGCAGAGTATAATCAGATAGCAGGGCCTTTAAAAAGGAAGAGAGATTTAAAATAGGAAGATCAGGAGGAGCTTAAAAGCAGGCACCCGATGCCTGGACATCTGCCCAAATTGTCTTTACGGGGCAGTCAGGAAGGCAAATGTTTAAAAATTTAAAGGTTAGATATGGTACTTCTGTTCTTGGTTTTCCATTTTATAGCATTATTTTTATTTATATAATTGATGATCTCAGGTTCTTTTCAGTGCATGCCAAATACGTGCCATCCTGTCCATTTCTTTGATACTCCAGATCACATTCTTGCTGGTGGAGTTTCTGCCGTTTATCCTGGAGGACTATAAACACACAAATATCAATAAATAGAAATTTTCGACCCCCCAAAGGACACAGTGGAGAGATGGCCACGAAGACACCATTGAAAGCTCTCAGGTGCCACTGTCCATTTCAAATGGCCCACATTAGTTTTCTGATTAACATGGCCTTGTGAATTTGGATTTCTTATTATTAAAAATTGTCTTGTTTAGTTAGGTTTGCCTTCTCTTCTCAGCCCGTGAGTGGTGACGGAGCTTCTCTGGCCTCTTCGGAGAACCATCTCTAGGAAAAATGTGGGAGCATACATAAGGAAGCGTGAGGGCATGCAGGCCTCGGGGGTGGAGGAGGGATAGGTGTTGGCCCTGGAGGGGGTGTTGCTACAGTGGCCAAGTGTGCCCCTCTCCAGAAAATTGCCTTCAGAGAACAGAGAGGCTGGTCTTTGGGAAGAGCAGCTCCATCTTCTCTCTCTCTCCTTTTCATGGTGGCTGTCAGCTCTTCTCCCCACTTCTATCCTGTTTTGCCTCTAACACTCCCTCCTCTCCTTCACTTAAGTAATCTGTGGCTGTAGTTCAGTGAAACATAGTTCAGTGCGATATAGTTCAGTGCAAACTGTGGAAAATGCTGGTTTTTATTTATTTTGTTAAGAGTTTATTTTTAAATAGTCTTTGCACCCAAGATGGGGCTCAAACTCCTGCCCCAAGATGGAGTCACGTGCTCTTCTGACTGAGACAGCCGGGCACCCTGGAAAGGGCTGGTATTTACTTAGAGCTTGAAAATCCAGGTCCAGGATCTTCTGCCATTTGTTAGAGTGTGACCTTGAGCACGTTACTTAACAACGCCGAACCTTGCTTTTCTCGGCCATAAACTGAATATTTATATTTCATGCATTATCTGCCTCATGGGATTAGTGAAGATTAAATGAGAAAAATGTATATGAAAGCATATCCTAGGGCTCTGATGATGATTCTGATTATTATTATTTGAAAGCTCTGTAGGTGGGCCGGTTCTTTCCACCTAGAAAAATAGAAGATTCTTATTCAAAGTCTTACTGAACGGAAATCAGCACCAACTTGCTTATTTGAATTTTTATAATTAAGTACAAATACAAAGTAGATGGAATTTCTGAACAAGCTCCTGGCTGTTGAATAAATTTTATATATCTTAAAAACTGTCACAATATAAGTATTTTTAAAGAGATATATAATGGTTTCTGAAAATACCTGAAATTCCCATGCTTTTATAGATGTTTAAGTATGCAATTTGTTCTAAATGTCTAATCTTGAATGATTAAATAATTTGCATACTGTTTTCAGTGGCATGAATTAAAGGCTAATTGAAGTACAATTTTTTGCAGTAAAATTATATCATCTTTTATGTAGTACATTTAAAAATATTCTAGGCCAGTTCTAATTTTATAGTTTTATTATTTTAATTTAATGTACCAAGTAATTAAAAATTGCTACAGAGAAAAGAAGATGAAAATGATTTTAGTTCATTTTGCCTGAACAGAGTGAAAAGATGATGAAGAGAAAAATGGAACAGAGTTCAACACAGTTACTGGCACATAAAGATACTCATTAAATTTCTGTAAGAATAGCAATGAATAATTTCTAAGTATTTCTAGATGTCAGGAAAAGGTGCCATTCTCGGAGCTATAGAAAATAGGAACAAGATTGCTTGACCTCATTATCCTAAAATGCTTCCATACAGAGGTCCCACAGGCCACTTGGACTTGAACCATTAGTCCCTCAGTTTGCTCTGCTCACGTTTTCTCTTCTTCCCTTTACTCTTGGAGTAGATTCTCAGGCCAAAGTTGGTCACAGATGTTGAGAGAGCATTCTCTGTGGGTATCTTGCATTTGGGTAGATTTTGCAAGTAGAGGCACTGTCTGCTCTTTGTTCTGGACTGTCTCTTCAGGGATGTCTCTATAGCAAACAGCTTTTGAAGATAAAGGGGAGGTTTGCTCATGGCCATGGGAGAAAGAGGTGGTGTCTCCTTCCAGAACAGAGGGAGGACAAGACATGCTTACTGTCCAGTCTAATAAAGGTCTTGTCTCCCTATGAGACAAAAAGCAGGAGGGGCACCTGGATGGCTCAGTGGGTTAAACCTCTGCCTTCGGCTCAGGTCATGATCTCAGGGTCCTGGGATCGAGCCCTGCATCGGGCTCTCTGCTCAGTGGAGAGCCCGCTTCCTCCTCTCTCTCTCTCTCTCTCTCTGCATGCCTCTCCACCTACTTGAGATTGAAATAAATAATATTTTTTTAAAAAAAAAGCAGGAATGCTTACTATCCATTTTAAGGCTTGGGTTTCCTACACTTAGGGCTCCTCTCCTGTAACATACCCCACCACGTGGGCAGGAGTTACTCAGACCTTCTTGGGTCATCCCGTGGGAATCGAGGCTCAGGAAACTGGTGTGAAACATGCTGGTGTTCTGGCTGCTGTTATTGCTGTGAATTTATCTCTAACCAAGGCAATCTATGCCTTCTACCAACATCCATGAACCTGCAACAGGCTACCTTGTTAGTTTGCAAGTAGAATAAAATTTCATCTCAAACTCTAAACAGTTCTTGACAACAGGTTTCAACAGGGTTTGGGTAAGTTGGCTGGTATGGTGTGGTGTAGTTCGCATGCTCATCTGGGAGCAAACCCTTTCAGTGCCAGTGGCTAACCACCACTTGGGGACCCTGGGTCCATATTCTCAAGAGTAGAAGTGAAGGGGCACCATAGGGTTAGCAGTAAAAGATAGAATGAGATCCAGAACATTTGGCAAAAACGCTATCTAAAACAATGAAGCCTCTGATAACCAGAGGCTTGTAGGGGTGGTTGGGGGTAGGAGGAGAAGAGGTTGGTAGAGCAAAGAAGATGCCATGCAGTTTCCGAGCAGCATGAAGTCTTTCATGTTTATAGAATCTACAAATCATGGTGCTGGCACCTACCATACTGAAGCTGATAAGCTTTTTTTTTTTTTTTTTTTGAGCCAAGAGGATGCATTTTCATGAGTACTTTGCTTTGCGGTCATAGTGCCTTGTTCATTGTACTCACATTGAGTGCTTGTTCTGGAAGAAGACAGGATGGCAGTGTCTGGCCCATTAGGTCACCCTCTCTGTGCCCCTCTTCCTTTCCTAGTCTTTATGGCTCATTAAAGTACGTTAGTACCACTTAGGCAACTTTAATAACAAACATGCAAGGCTGGTCAGTACCTATGGACCTCAGAAATCTCAGCTCCCTCAGGTACCCTCAGAGTCTGAACATAATCATGCCGCCTCCAAGAACCAGCCCTTTGCCCCCTTCCCTGTTGTGGGACGGCATTCAGGGCTGTTACGGAGACGTGCTGTGACCTTTTCTTCATTAGCCGCCTGATGAAACAGCTACGTTTGGTTCCATACCATAGGGACTTTCATCCGGCGTCATCGGATTTCACTCCCTCCTCCTGATGAAGATCAGTTTTATACTGTGCATCATTTCAATATCAACATAGACATCATCTTCTATGGCCGGACATTCAAGATTTATGACTGTGATACGTTCACAAAAAACTTTTTGAGGAAAATGGGAGTCAAATTAAACCCCCCGGGACAGTGTCCAGAAGATCCTTACATGAAGTTACGGAGAGAGGTAAGGAGTTGATGATCTATCTGTGAGCTGGTATCTTCCGAATGAGAAACCAAAAAGGAGAGTCAGTAAAGGGTATCTGCACTCCTGACGCAGACGTGAAAGAATGTTCGGGGTCATAGTCACTGGAGTTGTCCTAATCCCCTTTAGGCTGGAAGGAATTCTAGGTGTTGACCTCAGGGCAGGAGAGCCTCACTCACTGCCCCTGCCCCCACTTCTCTCCATGGAGAGTCTCCCTTCCAGACAGACAGTAGGAGTCTTCAATGAGCCACCCACATGGGACAAGCTCTAAGGCCCACTCTTACCTGGCCTGTCTTTCCCCATTTTGGTTGCCTAACCCTGGGAATATGTTTGCTTCTGATCTACTGATTTATTGCAGCACACCTTGGGTATACCTTTTTTCTTCTTCCCCAGGACTCCCAGCTCTAGCGATGATGGCATCAGGTGTAGGAATATTCTAGCAGAACGGAGAGGGCCATGATTCTGATGTACCCTATTGTAAAAGGACGTTTGTCTTCCAAGTCTGACCCCAGTTAGTATAGGGAGGCAGGAACAGTGTTCATAGTAGTACTGTTGTCTTTCTAAAGTTGTCTTTTTTTTTTAATGATCCCTTGGCCCGAATTTTGTGTTTTTTTTTGTTTTTGTTTTTGTTTTTGTTTTTTTTTACAGAAGAATCTGAACACGCAGAAGGGCAGGTTGTCAGGTGGAAGGTCACATACCCAGCCAGTCTTCTTATGAGGATTTCAATTCAAATCTTTTGCTGCCTACCCAGAATTTCTTTATTGTCATTCTCTTTTTTTATGGAAGTATGGTTAGACAGAGTAAAATACACAGAAATGAAGCACACAGTTGGAAGAGTCTTCACAAATGCATATGCCCATGTAATCCACAGTCCAAATCGAGACACAGAATGTGTCCTTTTCCCCAGAAACTTCCCTCTTGGCTTTTTCCAATGAATCACTCTTCCCACCCAGGGAGAGATAACCACTGTTCTCACTTCTATCCCTATAGATCAGTTTAGTCTCATTCCTGTTGTTTCTTAAACTTGTAATTAATTTCCTTGCAGAAAGATAACATGAAATTTAGAATAAAATCCTCCTTTAATTCTGCTCTGAGCTCTTGTTGAAAGCTGCGCTGTGGGGTCATTCATCTCTTCCCACCTCCTGGCCCCAGCAGAGTTATCCTTTAATGTTGTAGGCATGCAGCTCTCCTGAGAAATATGTATTGTTGCTCCTGGAACATTTAAGGTGAAGTTCCTTTGGAATTATACCTGTGTATATTGGCATACGAGCAGATTTATAGTTTGGGTTTATTTTTATTTTTTTCCAAATGCTCTAGATGACAGAGCCTAGATAAACATGAAGTCTCTACAATGAGAAGAGAGAACCTGAAAGAACAGGTCCATATGAATTACCACCTTTTGCATATGGCTTCGCTCGTTTGCTAACAGTTGGCATTATACAATAGTGATTATGGATGGTGATGCATTATATTAAATACAGAGAGCCCTGTGCCATTTCATAAATTTATGAAGAAAAAAAAAAACTTTTGTGCCAGGAACTGAGAATAAATACCACAAACAGCCAAGAAATGTTTTAACTAATTTCCTTTCAGGTTGAGAAAATCATTTTCGCATTTACTCCCTCAGGGAGAAAGCTCTTCAATAAATATAGCAATCTGTGGAAAATTAGGAGTTTAATAAGAGGATTTTATATTGACTCTAATGCATTTACTTCTCCAGTGCTTGCTGCCTTCAAATATAAAGTTAAAATTAAACAATTTAACTTAAACTGAAAAGAGCCCCAATGGTGTATAATCAATAATGCATTTCTTAAAGGCCTTATAATGCCAAAGAAACATTTTTCAGTTAATGAAAGTAGAGGTCCCATAATTTCATTTAAATATCCAGGATAAGGAAGAAGGATAAGAGCCTCTGGAAGGCCATAATGTCTCCCCGCAATCTTGGAGTAGGTGTCTCTCTAGACTGCCCCAGACAGATACTGAGTTTTGAGAATGGACAAATATGATCACATAAGCCGATATGGGACTACTTCTCCCTTGCCACTGAGTGCTCCTTTATATAACGATTCTGTTTCGCTACAGCAGATAGAATGGGAGCAATTTTGCTCCAAGACAGGGCTGAGAACATGCAAATAGAGCTCCACCAGGAAACCCGCAGAAGTGGGGATACCTGGGCCGGGGAACATTCTGTGTGGCTGGGTAAGTTCTCCATTTGCTCTGTTTCTGTTTCCATGCCCTTCCAGATCCTTGATAGGAAAAGCTTTGAAGCAAAATAAACTGGGACTATGTTTCTTCCCTTTTACTTTTACAAAAATCTTTGGATGAATGAGGATATACAGATATGAATTCTCAGTGGAAAGACAACAGGTTTTTTAGGGGGTTGAGATAAAATTAACATATGCTCAGACGTATAAATCTTAAGCATACAAATCAACAAGTTTTGGAAAATGTATGTTTAGTAAGTGACACAAAAATCAAGATATGGAATATTTCCATCACCCCAGAAAATTTCCTTCTCCCCCTTTCTGGTCAGTCCCCTACCCAAAGAGGAAATTACCCTTCTAATTTCTGTCACCACATGTTAGTTTTGTGTGTTCTTAAGCATTTTAAGTCTTGGAGAAAAGCCAGGTTTTTTTTTGTTTTTGTTTTTGTTTTTTAAATTTTTTACTTTTTATAAACATATATTTTTATCCCCAGGGGTACAGGTCTGTGAATCACCAGGTTTACACACTTCACAGCACTCACCAAAGCACATACCCTCCCCAATGTCCATAACCCCACCCCTCTTCTCCCAATCGAAAAGCCAGTTTTCAAAGACATCACAAAGTGTATTTTAGTGTTTCAGATTACTGTTTGATCTTAAATGCTTCCTACTACTTGATTGTCTATTTTTAAGGTGAAAACTTGCTGTAGGTGTATCTACATGTATGTCATTAGTGTGTTGACATTTAAAAAAAAAGAAATATCCCGTCATAGTCAATGGGCAAGATATCTTTACATTCTCTGATAGCTTGCATCTCAGAAGTGGTTGCGTAGAAGTGCTATTCTTGACATTTTTTTTTTCTGTTTTCAGACTCTAGACTGCATGGACCCCTTACGTCCCTATGAGTCCTTTGACACCCTGAAACAGTTCCTTGAATACGATAGGAAGGTGTTACGTTTTTTCTGCCTGTGGGACGACTCCGCCTCGCTGTTTGGGGACCGTAGGGAACTCATTCTGCATTACTTTCTGTCTGATGATACCATTGAAGTCAAAGAAGTGATACCACACAACTCAGGCCGGGATGCTATGTCATTGTTCCTCCAGAGAAGAAAGCTCCCTAAGGTGAGCAGCGGACACAGAACCCCTTTCCGCATTTGCCTGTGACCTCAAAGACTCTCGTCACTCCCTGTCTGGAATGTCGGGCCTAGGTATCAGTCACCATATGTTAGTACAGGTGTCTAGAAAAGCTTGATTTTGTGCTCTCTCCTAAGATACATCTGTGAAAGTACCATAGAGGATATGACAAATTGAGGTAGGAATATTTTGGGTTTAATTAAGGCAAGTAAAGGAAGAAAGTCAAATGTAAGAGAAAGCACATATTCATTACAGAGTTCATAATCAGTCTTCTGAATGTAAAAGACTCTCTAGTTAGAATTGCTCGTGGGGTGCCTGGGGGGGCGCAGTCAACTCTCTTGATTTCAACTCAGGTCATAATCTTGGGGTCCTCCACTCAGTGCAGAGTCTGCTTGAGGGTCTCTCTTCTTCTGCCCTCTCACCAATACAAAAATAATTCTTAAAAAATAATTTAAAAAGTTGCTCATGCCCTTCGGTAGGGCACTGGCCTCTGGCCTCTATATTCTACTGAGGAAGATGCATGGTTTTGGTCCATGTTGTGAATGTACAAATATGCACATGCACACATGCATACATACATACACACACACACACACACACACACACACACTCCTATAAGCGTATGCACAAGAGTGACTCTTAGAAGAGTAGCCATCAGTCACTAACTAGCCATTGGCTAGCATCAATGACAGCTTTTACATTTTGTTACTATTAAAAGAGAGTTGTGAGACTGATCTCTACACATTCACGGCCATGTGAGAGCTAATGTAACTTGGGTGCAGCAGAAACATCACAGAGACAAAAGTCCTAGGTTAGAATTATGGGTCTCCCACTTAAAAGCTGTCTGAACTTCACGTCACGTCACTTCTCTGAGTGTATTTCCCTATCTCTAAAATGCTGGTAACAAGGCCTCCCCCTGGAAGTAACTGTAAAAGGATAGTATAGTAAAAGACACCCACTAAGAACCTAAAAACACTATAAGGACAAATGAAAACATAAAATCCTTTGCACAGCTCTGTGTTATGTTTCCTTTGTTACTTGGATAAAATATTTTTTAAAAAATATTTTTTAAATGTATTTATTTGAGAGAGAGAGAGAGAAAGAGAGCATATGTAAGCATGTGCTTAGGAGCGGGAAGGGCAGAGGGAGAGGGCGGAAACAGGCTCCCTGCTGAGCTGGGAGCTTAACACCAGGCTCAATCCTTCCATCCAGAGATCATGACAGGAGCTGAAGGCAGATGCTTAACTGACTGAACTACCCAGGCGTCCCTGGTTAAAATAGATTTTAACTTCATTCTTATTGTGACTGAGGAGGTTACCGTGACACTTATTTCTGATGCAAACAACCTCATGGGAGGTTATCCCAGATTCTCGGAGCCCACTGCCAGAAACCATGCTGTGTTGCTTGGGCTGCAGGGAAGAGACAGGATTTGTCCCAGACGGAACTCGGGTATGCACAGCGGGCAGCCAAGAGGTACATGGGAAGCCCATTTTTAGAATGGCTCTGACTGATACACTAATTATAAGATAATAATGACACACCTGACATTTGCAGTGTGTCTTGACGTCATTTGATTCATTTATTCATTCATTCAGCAAATATTTATCAAGTGTCAACTGTGTGCCGGCTCTGAGGTTACAGTGTGAAAGAAAATGGATTAAGTCCTGATTCGTGGAACTTACGATCTCATAGGGGAGAGAGAAAATAGCAGTAGGTATTCCCTCGACACTCAAACATCCTTTGCGAAAGCAAGGAGTCAGTACTATTATCACAGCTAGATGACAAAACTGAAGTTCCCAGAAGGTAAATATCTGGCTCCAAGTCCTGTAGCTAGTAAGCGGTGAAGACAGAATGCGCTCCAAGAGCGCTGGTTTTCTCTGTTACGTGGCTTACTTGCACCCCACATCTCCTAAATTCACACATTTGAACTTGGCATTTTATGTCGCACGTATCAGGGATGATTCAGATTTCTCATCTGTATATGATTTGAGAAACTGATCACTATCAATTTGCGTAAGTTAGTTAGGAGATTTCCCAAAGCTCCCGCAACTGCTGGGACCCCCCCCCCCCCCACCCCAGTGCACGGAACCGAGGAGCATTGAGGGTCGCTCCGGGCTGCAGTTTCTGGTAAAGGCTGACTGTGCTCTGTTGTTCTTGTGCCTCGCCACGCTGCCTCTGTCTCACCGCCAGCTAGTGCTTCCTGAGCTCAGGACTGGGCAGGATGCTAAGCTGAGTAAAGACGGCAAGGCACGGTTTCTTCCTCAGGGCATTTCGTAGTTGAGTGCAGAGAAAAGATGTCTGCCGATGAGGCATTTAGAGAACCGCAAGGACTGCTTTAACCCTGTGGTAGGTGCTGTGGAGGTGTGACTGGGGATAGGCCAGGAGCACGGGAAGGGTCAGGGGAATAATGGGTCTTGATCAGGGCCTTGAAGGATGGGTGTGGAAGTATAGAGAAACGTACATGGAGTGTGATGGCCGAGAAGAGCTGTGTTAGGGAGAGGATAGCTACATTTCTCTCTGCCCTTCTATTCTAGGTTCTTGCCTGAGACCATGCGCCCCCCCCGCCCGACCCCAGAATACAGATTAACAGGAGAAAAACCAACAAATATTTAATTACCTGCATACCTCCTGTAAGGAAAGGAAAATGGAGTAACTCCCTGAAATGGCCAAAGCCACCATCTTAAACATCATCTCCTCTTAAAGATGGAACAGACTGCCAGGGGAAGTGGGAAGGAGACCAGTTATAGGGGGTCATGGAGAAAAGCACAGTAAACAAGAGGAAGGTTGTTACGTAGATTTATATGGTCTTTTCCATTAATCAGAGGTTTTAGAGAGTACAAGTCTTCTTTCTTTTCTTGGTACACAGAGGGAGATACTCTTACAAATGGAGATTTCTTTATAGATGTACATTTTTTTATACAGAAGGATAATTGGTACTCAGCTTTTCCTGTGCCTGCCGTTTCTTAAAAATAACCGGCTCAAAATAATCAATACACCCAAAAGACATATTTTGGAGTGTTTGCGCCCTTTCACATACAATGCGTATTTCCCATTTGAGCCCCTCACCCTTCCCGGCTCTGTGTTCAGTAGGCCATCCACTACACTTTGCATTCTGTCTTCTAGTACGGCCCACCTGGAGTCTATCAGCCAGGCCAAATAACAGATCGAACAGTTCTTAATGTGTACAGTGGCTTGGGAGAGAACCGAGTCAAAGGCTACCTGTTGGATAAATACAAGGTAAGGAGCCTCACATTTTGTTGCTCTTTCCAGTGTGGCTCTCCTGGAACCTGACATGTGCAGGGAGTCACATATTGTCTTGGGGGATTGACTGTGAATGAAGTTAATGACTATATAAATGCATATGCAACGCATCGCTGTCTGTCCACACCGAACATGCTTAAATGCGTGTATAAAGAGTTTCCAAGGGTTAACACCGACTGCTTGTTTTGGCTTGGTTTTTAAAATCCTGTTGTAAATGATACAGTTGAGGGGTGGGTTTTTGTTTTGGTTTGGTTTGGTTTGGTTTTGCAATTATGTTTCTTTCTGAACTGGGGCCTACCTCTTTGGAGGGTCTGTGGTGCCCACACTTTGTTCCTTTGTTTTTATTAGCTAGGAAAAGTAGATCAAGAGTTTTACAAAGATGATGACCTATTCATAGGAGCCACCATCAACGTGTGGGGAAGGAAAGTGCTGCTTTGTGACTGTGATGAATTCACGAAGACTTATTATAAGACAAAATATGGAATTGGTAAGCGAAACGTATGTCCATTAGAAAATACATTTTAAAACTTGGAATCTTTGTCCCCTACATAAGATTTTACTTTTAGGTTTCAAAGTCTAAGCTCATAATTGCTACCATTTATGGAGCATTTGCTCTCTGTTGGGCATTCGTTGGCTTCCTTATTCCTAACAATGATTCTAGGCTCATGACCTCCATTTATGAGGTAAAGAAACTGAGGCTTGGAAGGGGCTCACTTGTCGGAGGTTGTGCAGTGAGTGAGAGGTGAGCTGAGATTTGAACTTGCCTGCCTGCTGCCAGAGGCTTCGGTTTTCCTTTATAGCCAGCCCCTGCCTTACTGTAATATGGGGTCAGTGTTTTCTGGTCGAGCAACTGAAAAGGCTTTTCTTTTCACTGAATTCTTGCTTACTACAAAGGTTATACTGCTTCTTGAGTTTTCTGGGGAATTCTCTTATGTCAGTTTGCTCTACCTTTGCTGGTGAAGCCTGGCTACGTTTCCAGCTTTCTCTCTTCTTGGGTATCCGTTCTATTCAGATGAGTTCAGTTCAGAATGAAGACATGTGATTTATTAAGAACCTACTAGGCACAGGTTATTGTAGTAGGACTTAGGAGCTACAGAGTTAAAGGGTTTCTTGGGCTGGAAGGAGAGTGGAAACCTATAGCACATTGGATTGTGTTATGAGAATGACAGAAGCAGGCAGAGGATCTGATACGAGACCTGAAAAACAAACCCCTCATTTGTGAAACCTGCCAGCCAGCTCTGCCCTCTTCCTGGGCCCTGTTCCAGGTACCTGCTGGCGCTAGGCTAAGTGGGGGTGGCGAGGGTTGCTGACCTCCCAGGCTGGGGTCTGGCTGGGGTAGGAGTGCTTACTCCTGCCTGCCTCTCCAAACCTTGGTGTGTTCTTGTGAGCACACTTCCCTGAGGGATGAGATGGAGGCCAGAAGCAACCACAGATTTCTAGAAGACAAGGTGTTTTTTCTCTAGAATGAGACGAGCACCTCACAGGCCTTGGTGTTCCATTGTGGAGTATTCCCGGCCTCTTGGGAATCTCTTTCTTTCTTTCTCTTTAAAGATTTTATTTATTTATTTATTTATTTATTTATTTATTTAGGGAGAGCTGGGTGGGGGGAAAAGGCAGACAGAGAGGGAGAGGGAATCTCAAGCAGGCTTCACACTCAGTGCAGAGCCCGATGTGGGGCTCAGTCCCAAGACCCTGAGATCACGACCTGAGCCGAAACCAAGAGTTGGATACTTAAGCAACAGCCACAAGGCACCCTTGCTCCTGGGAATTCATATCTCGTGGGAGAAGGCACGTACCACACACAAAGCGTTGGAACAAAAAAAGACGTTGAATTTCACTCTTCAGTACATTAAGGGAATTTGTTCCACTGCAGCTGCAATGCCCGATTAGGCAAAATGTGGGGGCCCTATGGGGCCAAATTGGTGGGGTCTCCCAACATTCTTCCTCCTCTGTGGACACCGTTGGGCATATTGGTTTTGGGGACTGTGAGCAAGAGGCATCAAGGAAAGTGCATATGGTGGCTATTATAGGAAGTGGCTAGTGGCCCTTAGGTCTTTGTATAGGAGAATTTGGTTTTTGTTGTTTTTTTTTTAAGATTTTATTTATTTATTTGACAGAAATCAAAAGTAGGCAGAGAGGCAGGTAGAGAGAGAGAGGAGGAAGCAGACTCCCTGCTGAGCAGAGAGCCCAATGCAGGGCTCCATCCCAGGACCCTGAGATCATGACCTGAACCAAAGGCAGAGGCTTAACCCACTGAGCCACCCAGGTGCCCCAGAGATTTGTTTTTTTTATAAATGTCGGTGCCTATTTAAAGCCAATAAATCTTCAGTGTTGGCTACTTAAAATTTGAAATATATATATATAAAAGATGAGTTAACCCAAAACACTGACTTCTGTCCCACTGAATGATTATCTTTGTGTAAAGGATGGGGCAAAGTTTCCAAACCATCCTAGGATCCCTTCAACCTAGAGTCCAACATCTGGTTGGTGTTTGTCTGTCAGCTTAATTTTGAGACTCCGAAGGTGGCATTTGGTAAAATGGACATGGTGCTGGTGAGACATGGGACACTGTTAGTTTCTTAACATGTTGGCAGGGAACTTGCCGAGGCAGAGTGAATTCACTGGTGTACTCTGTATGTTTGGCAAATGGATCTGCTTCAGGTGACCCATGGTCCGTTTCCGTGGAGCCCTAGCACTTAATTTCTTTCTGCTCACTTCTTTTGTTCACTCTATAGGTTTATGTATTATGTAAAAAAAAAAAAAACAGTTTGTGCCTTTAAAGCTAATATAACACGAGCATTATGCGTTTAAACAGAAAATTATGCAAATGCAAAATTATGATGCATTTTATAGTCACGCTGACTTTTTATATTTCTCATAACATATGTTAAAATATCCCATTTAACAGACACTATTATTACACAACATTTCTTGAGTAACAACAGTGTACTTAATGTAAGTAATGACTAGAAATTATATCCACGATGCAGCGGGGGCGGGGGTGGGTGGGTTGTGAATCCGTGTTCTCTGATAATCTTTACATTGCCTTTTCTGACTTTTTGGTAAGGTTAAATTAAGATGCTTCATGTTACTTGGATACCGTTACTTCTGACATTTTCATTTGGTTGATAATTCATTCTGCTTCTCCAAATTCGTAAGACCAAATTCTATACACTGTACTTCGGTATTTTGGGAGCTCAGACCTGAACAAGGTCCTGCCCATACCTGAGGTCACCTTTCCTTCCATGTTAATAACTGTGGTCGGTAGAATGCGTAGTGTCTCCGCTCTGCAGCCCCACAGGAAGGAGCTGGCAAGTGCTTACCACACAACCAGGGACCTCCTAAGAGGAAGCCAGAGGGGACATTTGTAAATGCAGCCTCAGGTGCTTTTTTCCAAGAGCTATTTGTACCCTGGTGTAAAACCCAATTTGCCTCCTAAAAAGAGAAGATTCTTCTGTGCATTTAAGGATTCTAAGGAGAAAGCAATTCTGTCGACTTCTTGCACAAAACAATCCAGTGTGACCAGTGTGACTACCCCACCAGGCAGCTCGGCCATCCCGCCAGCCCTGGCTCACCTGCTGGGCAGTAGCATGTCGCTCCCTCATTATTTCGTGTGGATGAACACAGACTGGCAGATGGAGGCCTGTTGGACTTTCCTGTAGCATAAAGGTTAGAAGAGGCTCCAGGGGCTCCAGCATGTGTTTCTTTCACTGAAGGAACAGGGACTTGAATAGAAACAGCTCTTACCTAGAATTTCCTGCCTTGGGTTATTTCTTTGCTATAGGAGGACTTGCTGGTCATCCATTCTTAGGAGCTGGGGCAACCAACAAGTAAAAGACCAGCCGTTCCCCATTACTCTTGAATATTTCCGAGTCTGTACTGACATGAAGGATGAGCATAGTTGTTAAAGCATCTTTAATTTTGCAGTATTACTTCTGGACTGTTGATCAACTCTGAACTCCTGGTGCAGGAAGCAGTGGGACATCCAAGATGGGAATTTAATAGTCATATGAGCAGATGAGCCATCCCAGGCTACAACAATGGAGTAGACTTTGCTTCTGGTTGCAGGATATGACCTTAATGGGTGGAACAGTTTTATCCCTTTGTCTTCCCCTGTGAAGTACAGTGGATTGAGGAATCGATGGTCCCCAAGGATTTTCTAGCTACAGCTCAAAAGTATGCGATTCACTAATGATTTGACCCAGAAATGAACATCCCACCCAAATTATTTGACCTGGGTATTGTACAAGCACAGGGGGATTTGCTTGTTCATGAAGCTCGAGCTTTAGGGTTCTTCCTTTGCAGGAGCCCCAGTTCAAGGCCGTGGACCTGACTTTGTCTTCATATTTGGCATTCTTTGTATTGAAGAGCTTCTCCCAAATTATGTAAGCTTCAGGCCTGTCCATATGCGGGTTACTAGAACATACAAGATGAACTTTGAGGTGATCGAAGGCTTTTTCCAGCGTAGTTTCCAACTGAGATGGCAAATAGTGGTTCACTGTGAAGTGTCATTAAGATTCATTTGAGAAACATATCACCTTTCTGCAAATTTGTTGGAATCTAGCTAATCATGGCTAGACATTCAGTATATATGTTTGTGCGAGTCACTTGGAATTAGAGGAATCAGACCGTTGGAAAGCCAGATGTGTCCCAGGGTTCAGGAGAGGGCCGTTGAAGAAGATATTTGGGAAGATACTATGTACAAAAACGTCATTTTTCATGTATCCAATAAATAGATTTTAATACCTGAAACATGCAGGATGCTAGGATGTTGGAACACCAAAGACATGAAGCATATTCAGGGATAAGTCCCAAGCCTTGTGAAGGTACACAATTACCCAGAGACAGGAGCCCTTGGATCAGAGTATCCAGAAAGATGTACGCGGGACAAAAAGTCAGGCAGGGTGGAGTGGAACCGTCCTTGGTGTTTATACACTAGATGGCACTGTGGGTGCAGAGGAAAGCTCTAACTTGGTTCTTTTGTTACTTAAATCTGTGGCAAAAATTATGTAGTTGAGAAAACAAGGCTGTTATAAAACCTGTAATTTGGGGGGGAGGTATAGAATGCATTCTTAATTACTTTGTGATTCAGTACGCATCCTCTTTCGGTTACACTGTTCAGATTAGTATGGAGAGTTGTCTGTATGGATGTGTCCCCTGTTAGGAGAAGCAGATCATGCCCCAGTTTTCTAATAATCACATTGAGCTTTTTCCCTGCAAGCCTCTGGTCCTTTCCCTGAAATGACAGTACCACTCAGCGGCATGTTTGATTTCATGGTTAGCAACAATAGGGTCTACTGCAGTTCTGCCTAATTCCAAGATCTGAACTTTCTTCTTTATCACCCAGATTTTAATTGCCACAAAAATAGCAATAGGAGAGGCTCACTGTCACTTCTGTACTGGCTGCCTGGCTGCTGGCTCTCAGTGAGCCAGCGAGAAAGCTCTGATGGCGTTCTCTCTGTCAGTGTGTCTTCTGTGAACAGTTTCTGTTAGGATAGAACAGCACTCTTTTGGGGATCATGCTTGAGGGGATTTCACACAAAGCTGAGGAATAAGGAAGTCTAAGGAAATGTGAAAGTTGAAAATGTCTTCAAATCAGAGTTAGAAATGGCTGCAGACCCTTAGCCTTTTGATCCATCTGTTTAAAAAAAAAAATCCCTCAATTTTAAGAGTTAGGTTGTGTTGAATGACACATTGAATGCACATTTTCAGCGACAGAGGTGTGCTCTTAAATCTGTACTCTTGCCTCTGCTAGGACTTTGACAGTGGAAAAGGAAATCATTGCTTAGATGGAACTACTCTGAGTCCCAAATGGCACTATCTATGGGATATGAGAGCTTGGGGAAAGAGTAGAAGTTAGATTGCATGAGTTGTTTTCTTGTTGTGTTTTGCTTTCGGAAAGATCCTGGCATTTTCTTTGCCCTTTGTGGTGGGACAAATACAAGTAAGTGACTTGGACCTCTCAGTTCAACCCTCTCTTCCCTCTGGAGAGCACACTTGCTTCTCAGACATTCTACAGCTTCACAAACGAGGGCCTGAAAGCTGCCAGGGTGTTATAGATATGTCTGAAGCTCTCTGTCCATCTCTCCTTCCTCACAGATGAAAAGTACAGAAAGACAATCAGTGGTATTTCCGTGTAACAACCCCCGTGAGCGAGTAAGCAGGGGTTAGCTTTAAAGTTTTGTGTATTTGTTTGTTCTCAGTTTTATTTGTGTGTGTTTATGTTTTTTATTTTGTTTTGTTTTATTTTGTTTTTGTTTTTGCTTCATCACATTTTAGTCTTTTCTTGGAAGAAAAGACTTGGTAGTCTTTTCATTGTAGTCTTTTCTTGGGCAGTCACAAGCGCAACCTGGAGCGGTGGCTGGTGAGCAGTTTTGGTTTTGTTTTGTCACTAGATGGGGAAGTGCCATGGCCTGGGGTTGAGTTGGAGGAAAGAGAGAGGCCTGAAAAAGTTGGAAGCAGAAGGAGAGGACAGTACCTGGGGAAGGCAGAGGCAAAACAGGAGTCAGTCCTGTTGGAAAGGAGTCTGAAGAGTGAGTGTTGACTGGGCAGGAGGGGCCTAAGCTGCAGGTTAAAACAGGGGATAGGTGGCAAAAAGTTCCAAGTTTGAATTTTCATATCACTGGAACAATCAGGGAAGAATGAAAAATAGTCAGACATGGGGGTGTGATGATAAAAGATAAATGTTTACTTATTTGACATAGACAGTTTTTTTTTTCTTTTTCTTTCTTTCGAACCAATGGCGATTATTGAGTGAGTTCTGTGGTTTTTGTAAACCTACCCTCCCAGGATTTTGCTGTGTTTTGTTTGAAAGAGTTTAAAATAGTCCACAAAGATCTCCATGTCCATCTTGAAAACATAATAAACCTTTCAAAACAGCCACAATCAGGGCAAAAAAAAAATATTGATGTTTCGTTCGCCTTTGTTTTGTTATAGAGAACTTCACCTCGATTCTGTGCAAGGCTCCACCTCCTCCAAAAATAGAAAGGAAATTTCCACCTTATACCGGCTTTGGTTCTGAAGAGGATTCTCTACGCTCCTGCATAGGCCTCAGGCCCACACCTCATCAGAAGAACTTCAGGAAGTTTGTGGAAAAAGACAGGTGCTTGAGGGAACCATGACTTTATTCTGATCTTTCCCAAATGTGTTCAGGGTTTATACCATAGTCCTCAGGGCAGAACATAAGACACTCAGCTCGTGTAATTAAGAGTTCAGGAACATCCCATTATAGCTTTTTAATGACACTGATTAACATGCAAGTATTAAGAGGTTCTTCGTTGAGTGGTTATTTTATTTTTTCCCAGTTTTATTGAAGTATACTTGACATGTAATATTGTATAATTTTTAAAAAGATTTTATTTATTTATTTATCAGAGAGAGAGAGTGTGCGCATGCACACAAGCAGGGGGAGGGGCAGGCAGAGGGGGAGACACAGGCTTCCTGCTGAACAAGGAACCCGAAGTGGGACTTGTTCCCAGAACCCTGGGGTTATGACCTGAGCCAAAGGCAGACGCTTAACCGACTGAGCCACCCAGGCGCCCCAATATTATATAATTTAAAGGTGTGCAACATAATGATTGGATACGTATACATTTTGTAAAAATGATCACCACTGTAAGATTAGTTCATGTAAGTCATCTCCCATAGTTACGTTTTTTTTTTTTTTTTTTTTTCTGTGATGAGAACTTTTAAGATCTGGTCCCTCAGTAACTTTTCAATATACAATAGAGTATTGTTAACTGCATACACCCTGTTGTACATTATTACATCCCTAGGACTTACTGATCTTATGACTGGAATTTTGTACCTTTTGATCCCCTCTGCCCGTTTTACCCACCCTCTACCGCCCAAGCTCTGGCAACCACCAGTCTGATCTGTTTCTGTGTGTTTGGTTTTTTGAGATTCCACACGTAAGTGAGATCAGACAGTATTTGTCTTTCTCTGACTTATTTCACTGAGCATAATGCCCTCGCGGTCCATCCATGTTGTTGCAAATGGCGGGATTTCCTCCTTTTGTATAGTTGGATAATATTCCAGTGTGTGTATATATACTTGTATCCATCCGTCTGTCGCTGGACACTTAGGTTGCTTCTATGTCTTGGCTGTTGTGCATAACGCAGTAAGCCCGAGGGTGTGGGTATCCTTTCGAGTTAGTGATTTCATTTTCTCTGAATATATACCCAGAAGTGGAATGGCTGGATCATATGGTGGTTTTAATTTTTTGAGGAACCTCCATAGCGTTTCCCAGAGTGGCTGCCCCACTTCACGTTTCCACCAATAGTGCATGAAGGTTCCCTTTTCTCTACCACCAAGTGGTTATTTTCTTTTATTTTTTTTTTATTTTTATTTTCTGAAACTATAGAACACTCCATGAATTTGCTTGTCATCCTAATGACGCAGCAGCCATGCTAATCCCTGTATTGTTCCAACTTTAGTATAAGTGCTGCCAAAGTGCGCACTTGAGTGATTATTTTAATGAGTCAGCTAGAAGCCCCTAAAGTTATATTACCCCCAATTTATGTTGCCTTTCCTTACATATATCTCCTCAAGATGGTCCCTTGGAAGTGGTATAGAGTAAGGGTCAGCAAATTTTGTCCTGGAAGAGTCAGATACTAAATGTTTTTGGCTTTGAAGGCCATAGGGCCTCTGTTAGAACCATCCAGTTCTGTCACCATAATGTGAAAGCATCTGTAGAGTCCAAAAACAAAGGTGTGACTGGTTCCAATAAAACTCTGTGTATGGACACTGACATTGGATTTCATATAATTTTTGCATATCACACAATAATATCTTCTTGATGTTTTCACCCATTGAAAAACGTGAAAACCATTCTTAGCTTACAGCCCACGCAAAACCGGGTGGCTGGCCATATTTGATCCACATGCTGTAGTTTGCCTACCCTTGGTCTCAAGGCTTTAGTGACTCTGAAGTATATTTCAGACTTTTATTCGACGACTGATGTTGTTTTCCTTTGAGAAGTTTGGCTACAGTTTAGTAACTGTAGATTGCTCCCATGGCCAAATATAATCTCAAAAGATGGACTTTCAAAACTTTTCCTAATATATACAAAGAAAAATCTCCCAGTCCATCATGTATGTAGAATGTGGGCACTGCCCATGGCCACTTTTTCACTTCTTCAGGGAGATGAGGCCCCGGAGAAAGAAGTCGGGGGAAAAAATGGCGGGAAAATGTTGCATATTTTTTAATAGGATGTGGGCTAACCATTGAAGTCCTGCATGAGGAGAGTAGTGAGTCAGGAGAACCGGTAGAGGAAAATGATAAAGGAACATGCAGTAAGACCAGGAGAAGGAGATGAAAAAGATAGCATCCTGAATTTGATATAAAATTTAATGGGATCAGATGCAATTGTAGAACCATTTTGACATAGAGAAAATAATCATTTTGCATGCTTGTAAAAATGACAAAAATACATGAAGAATTGTATAGAATGTCAAAAAGGTGGTCTTCCCCATGACATGATGGCCTTTGCAAACTTTAAAGAAATAATCTTTGGGGCACCTGGCTGGCTCAGCCAGTGGAGCCTGTGACTCTTAATCTCAGGGTTGTAGGTTTGAGTTCCATGCTGGGTGTAGAGATAACGTAAAAATAAAATCTTTTTTTAAAAAGCCAATCCTTGGGACACCTGGGTGGCTCAGTGGGTTAAGCCGCTGCCTTCAGCTCAGGTCATGGTCCTGGGGTCATGGGATCGAGTCCTGCATCGGGCTCCTTGCTCGGCAGGGAACCTGCTTCTCTCGCTGCCTCTGCCTGCTTCTCTGCCTACTTGTGTGTACTCGCTTGCGTGCTCTCTCTCTCTGGCAAATAAATAAAATCTTTAAAAAAAAAATAAAAATAAAAAGCCAATCCTTTATTTTGAAGTACTTTAGGGTTCTGTTTTTTTTGTTTGTTTGTTTGTTTGTTTTTTTTTTAAGTGCTAGAATAGATGCTACTCAAAGTGTGGTCCCCACACTGGTTAGAAACACTAATTCTTTTGTCTCATCCTAGACCTACTAAGGCAGAAACTCCGGGGGGTGGTAGGACCCCTTACTGTGTGTTAACCAGCCTTCCAGGGGGTTCTGATATGCACCAGACTTTGAGAACCACTGCTTTCAATCGCATCAGGGGGATACCAACTCATACGCCATCCTCCTTATGGATAACAGAGTTTACCGTGAGGTTTCAGGGCAGGACTTCTGATGGATACTTTTCACTAACTGCTGTTTTTTAGGGCAGCCACCCGAAGGAGGCGGGCAAGAAGAATGTCCCTATTGTAAAAGGAGAGGGAATTTTTCTTATAAGTAAACAAGATGAAATATGATCTAGGGTGTTGCTTCTGGAACCCGGGGGGGGGGGGGGTGGGGGGAACAGCTCCTTGTGGGTAGCTGCCTTAGTCTCTCTCTTTCTGTCTACACCACATCAACTTGCCCACAGAGCACGGACCGTAGACAGCATTCCACATTCTCGTCCTGCTGTCAGGGCTAGACGATGGTGGCACAGGCACAAATGTGTCTAATTTTGTTTCTTTCTGTCCACTGCTCGCTCTGAGCCAGGAATACACTTCCCTCAAGCTCCTCCCACACAGTGACCTTGTTTCCATAGTAACTGGCACATTCAGCTGGAGACTTACACATGAGTTTGAATAACTCAAGGTTTTAAAACTGTGAGAACCTAGGGAAGACGGTCCCACAAAGCACGCAAAAGACAGTTTCTTCATGCAAATAAAGTGGGAATTGAGATGTGTAGTTGTGTGTGACGTGTGTTGATTATATGTATGTTGCTGTTAGAAATCTCCTGGGTGCTAATCATTGTATGAGGTTACTGGTGATCTACTTTGATTTGCTGGAGGAGGAAATAGTTCCAAATTAGAGCATATGAGGTTTTTGATGGAATGAAGGCCTTTATTTTCTGGGTAAAAATTCACTGTGGTGGCCCGCTGGGCAGATTGTCTAGTCTGATTTGGGAGAACCAGAATTGTATTTTTCTCCTTGCACTGGTGGAATTAGTTACTTTGTTCTCTGTGTGCCCATAATACTCTGCTGGTCATACCTCTTGTAGTTGTAATAATAATATTAATAATATTACTACTGCTGATAAGCAATTTGTGATTATGGTATGCTAAGTACTTTATAATACTTGATCTTATGTATTCCTCAAAACAACCTCATGAAATAAATTAACATTATCGTACCCATTCTTCACATGTGGGAACTGAGGGTCAGAGATTTTATGCCATTTGCCCAGGCTCTCCAAGCTCATTTGTAGTTGAGCTGAGATTTGAAACCAGAGAAGTCTGACTCCTGGAGTTCATCTTTCTTTCCCCAGAGCCTGTACGATTCTCAGTGTGTGGCAATTACTTCTTCATGGAATCGTGGTGTCCCCCCTAGATCAAGAGGTCCTTCAGGGCAGGGACTGGCTTTACTGCTTCCCTCAGAGTGAGAACAGCACTGGCTGCGTGCTTGGGGCTCATTAAATATTTTGTCCCAGAAGGGAAGGAAGGGGTAAATAGCCATGGAGCATCTCTGACTTGCTTCAGGTGTTGTCCACCTGCTGTCTCCATTCGTCATGCTGATTCCTGTTAAGAAGTTATTTTCTCATCATTAAGTAAGCCTTCATGTCTCTTCCAACCCCAAGAGTATAGCTCTCGCTGTTTTTGAGGTTTTCAGTGGGTACGTAGCCCTGAGCAATCCATTCATATTCCTGGTCCATATACACTCACAGGGCACCTGCCTGTGTGCCAAGCCCTGATCTAGGGGCTTGGGATTCATCATTGAACAGAACAGACGTGCAGCCCTACTCTCCTAGAACTTACAGTCTAGCCGGGGGAGGCAGACAGCGCACACCACGGCTAACAGAGAAGGGCATTCTAGAAGTATGGAGAAGGTGTTAAGTACCATGGACGAAGTCAAGCAGGTAATAAGTTGCTATGAGAAGAATAAAGAGGAACTGGCAGGGTGAGGCTGAGGCGTACCCCAGGTTTCATTTTTTAAAAAGAGCATGTCTGGATGGGCTTTACAAAAGGGAAGAAATATGTTCCGGGCTGAAGGAACAGTTGGCGTAAGGGCCCTGAGCAAGGAGCAGGTTGACATAGATAAAACATGAGAGTAGAGGGCAGAGAAGACAGATTAGAAGAGGTAATGCGGTGCTCAGATGCCCGTAGGGCCTTGCAGACCTTTGTAAGGGTTCTTTTGACTTAGAGTGATAAGAGGACTCCTTGGGAAATCAGAGCAGTGGGAGTGACTTGATCTTATTTACATATTAAAGCAATCACTCCTGTGGCCCTGTTGTCAGTAGACAGCAGAAGGGCAATGGTGGGAGGAAGCGCTACTCCAGAGCCTGCCACGGCCCTCCAAGAGAAAAGTTACAATGGCTCCGATCCTGGTGGGTGCCATGGAAATGATGAGATCTAGCAGATTCTGGAACTGTTTTTGAAGTTTGAGCTAACAGGATTCTGTGACAGATTTGGACATGAGGTCTGAAACCAGAGAGGCATTAAGAATGACTCCCAAGGTTTTGGCCTGAGCAAGTGGAAGGATAGAATTGCTGTCTACCAAGACGGGAAAGACTGTAGGTAGAACAGGTCTGGAGCAAGAACAGAACTTCAGTTTGGGCACAAGTGAAGTGTGAAATGTCTCCTAAATACAAAATTATATATATATATATTATATATATAATATATATATTGGCATGTAGATGGTAAAGACTTGATACTAGAAGAGATCACCAAGGAAGTGAATATACACTGAGAAGTGGATGACAAAGTAATTCCTTATAGGATACCGCCTTTCTAATACAGCAAGGACAATAATCCATCTACATAGACCTGTGCAGTTCAAACGTGTGTTGTTCAAAGGTCACCTGTATGTTCTGAGTGGTCATGCAGCTAGCTGCAGGTGGGTGTGTCTGAACCTATCCATGGCCCAGAAGGGCAGATGGAGCAATGTAGGTGGTATAACAGGAAAAGGGAAAATTCTGGTTTTTTGAGGGTGAAGGGAGTATTGTGATAAAAAGTTTAGAGAATGTTGATAATTAGCTTATTAGTCAAGGAAATAGCTGAAGATAACTCGCAGTGTTTTCCAAAGTGTGCTCTGGGGACCACTTCATCAGAACCTCCTGGGGAGCTTATTAAAAATGCAGGTTTCTGGAGATACAAGCTAACTACTGAATTCATATCCCTGGGGGTAGGACTCTGGATTCTGTATATTTAACAAGTTCCCCAGGTGACTTTTAAACACAACAAACTTTGTGAACTGCTGCTCTAAAGATTTTTGAGTAAATTATATTCCTGACTGACGAGCTCTCCAGAACACAAGACTCAGGTGAAAAAAAAAAATGGCATTTTGAAAGTGAAAAACCCACACTTAACATACACACTTCTAAACGCACTTAAGTTTTAAGAAGCTAAATTTACAGTAGTGTTCGTTTGGCCTGATGTTAAACCTCCTTCCGGTTGTTTCAAGGATACTTCCTGTATCTGTGAAAGTTAATGACTCCCCCATGAGATGGGGGTTACCAAATCTGTTTGTTGCTTATAAATCCAACTATGTACCAGAGAAGATGGTTGACAAGGTGTAGCTCCCCCCATGCTCTCTGAGGTCTGTCTGAAGCCAGGGAAACCAGGAATTAAGAGGAGAGAGCTGTGGAGTCCCAGCTGTTTTGCCCCAGGGTTCCTGGAGGCAAACCTCTGAACTGCTGCTTTCCACCTTACAGGAGGCCTTACCGTCAATGTAGCTGAGAATCTTGGCGCCATGCTTTTTCAGCCCTGCTTCCTTGGACATTCGGAGAAAGGGGCAGAGAAAAGCAAATCAGAAATATGGGTTCTGTTTTGTTCTATTTTGTTGTTTTGTTGTTGTATTTTCATTCTCTGTGACCACTGGGAAGGAATGATCTTTGGCATAGGAGACACTGAAAGCGAGGGTCTCCCAGCTTTGAGTTGTGACAGGGAATTGATGAAGTTCATCGTTTATTTTACTTTGTGCCTCCCTGATCTAAAGGCCACCTTATACTAGCTGATTTCCGCAGACATGCTTCCACTCATGGACCATAAATTAATGTCTTCAATGACCAGGCAGTCAGCTTTGGGAACTTTTATTCTAGAATTTGATCCCATCTTCGACAGTCACTAGACTATTTTATTCATGCATAGAATTCTGAGTGCAAATTTTAATCTATTTGGATCTTTTCATGACCTTCTACCAACATTTATTGAGTACTTATAATGTAAAAAGTATTGTATTAGCCAGTGGCTAATAAGGCACAGTCCTTGCCCTGGGGAAACAGACCTGTAATAGCCACTCACAATATGAGTGATAAGTGCTATATTTAATCTTAGCATTATTTATTCTAGCATTTGCAAGGGAAGAGGTAATTTTTTTCTTGAAGGGAGTTGGAGGGATGCTGGGGAGCTAGGGGAGTGGCTCAGGGAGGAGAGGGTGTGGGGCTGGAAGGAAGCAAGGAAACGGGTGGGAGGTGGCCATGGGGTCATGGCTCCAGGCACTGACAGGACACACCCTCTTGCTGCTGGACCTGTGAAGGGCAGGTGCTGTCCTTCCTGTTGACATGATTGTTGTGGCCGCTGACCAGCCTCATGAGTGGGAAACAGCTGTTCAAAGCAGATGGTTTGAGGAGTGTGTTTATGACATTTGTTTTGGGTACATTTTCCCGGAGGGTTACCCTGGACATCTAAAGAACAAGAGAGATTTTAATAAACTGAGAGAATTTCTCTGCATATAGATCTAAAGCGTAAATAATAAGAAGGTGGTTGAACTTTTTCAACTTCAGAGAGTTTATGCTACTCCCTTAACACTGTAGCACACCTGGCAGATGGGGGAGGTGGGTGAAATGGGCGGAGGGGGTCAAAAGGTACAACCTTCCAGTTATAAAATAGAGAAGTCCTGGGATGTAATACATTATGGTGTTTACAGTCAATAATACCGTATCGCATATTTGAAAGTTGCAAACAGAGTAGATCTTCAAAGTTCTCATCACAAGAAATAAAATATATAACTATGTGGGGTAGTAGTTGTTGAGTAGTCTTATTTCAGTGGTCATAGTGAATCATGTTGTACAGGTGAAATTAATATATTGTAAATCAGTTATACCTCAAAAAAATAGCGCACCTTTTGCAGGTTGTTTTTTTTTTTTTTAATTCTGTAATAAGGCTGTAACCCTCATTTCTCTTCCATTTAGCTATGGCAACATAAGCAATATCCTCCGTTTTTTTGCAAAACTCTTCACACACAAATGTGCAGATGTGGACAGGTTGTTTGTTATTTCGTACTTTCTCAGTGATGACACGATTTCAATATTTGAACCTATTGAGAGTAATTCAGGTAAGAGGTATAGCTCTTATAGCAATTTTCTCAGAATAAGAAACTGTCTCTTCATTTTGAAAGTTAGGGAGCGTGGTTTGATTTTATAGCCTAGATGACTAAGACAGTGGCTTTCATTTCTTTTCTTTTTTTTTTTAACCACCAAAGTTCATTTTACAAAGCTCTCTTAAATGGGAACCCAGACATATAAAATGATGAAAGAGGCACAGGAAGAGTTTGTTTGGCTCAGGGTTGGGGGACTCTGGACGCCTCCTTTTGGAAACTATTCCCCTTTCTGCTGTGGCCTCTGAGGTTCTTCTGTGGAATCCAGGGGCTTCAGAATCATGGTCTGTCTACCACCAGTTCCATGCAAAGACAGCAAGACAAGAGGAAATCTCTGTTTTTGATAGTACCACTGACAAAATGTTGGCTTAAGTATAAGACAATCCCAGATTTTTAAAAAAAAATTTAATCTTCAAAGTCTGTCTCCCTCTGGCTTCTCTGTCTGTCGAGGCTCTTGCCAAGGTTCCAGCAAAGAGGCCCACGGAGTGCCTCTCTGCAGTGCACTGATGCTGTGGACATTGCCCGGACGAGCCATTGATTCTGACTTACCGAATTATGGAACTCTATGGCTCTGCTCTTTGTCCCAACACATTGAAAATTTTTTATCTGTGCCAAAGGCATATCTGGGAAGAAGAATCAGTAGTGTGTTGGTAAACTGGCTTTCTGAAAAAAATTTAAAAGCCCTGATCTCCAGCACTTGTCAGATGTCATGGAGCAGACACCTCAACCACAGTGCATTTCAAGCAACCAACACGAACAAGTGGCTTGCAAAATTCCTAACGATTTAATAGTCGGCTCTTAGGAGTTGCTGTGAGCCACTCTGTGCACCAATGAATAAGGCATAATTTGTATAACTAAGTCAGGTTGCAATAGTGATTGGAATAACAGATCAAATCCTAAAATATGAAATCAAATAGGAATAAGTAGAAAGTCATGGTCTTAAAGGTCAAAAAATCCTCTCTGGGGCTGCCTGCTTGGTAGACCATGTGACTCTTGATCTCAGGGTTGTGAGTTCAAGCCCCACGTTGGGTGTGGAGGCTACAAAAAAAAAAAAATCAACTCTGTACATCTAGAGTGGGGAAGATGATGGCCAAACAGATTGCAGCACTCCTAAAACAGGGTAATAGATGTCAGCTGCAAGCTTCTTAGTAGTAATAGCAGCCATGACTACCTACCATTATCCTTAGAAAAACTCCAAGAGGTTAAGTTTTATGTTAGTCCAGATCCTCCAAGGGGCAAACCGCAAGATGGTACTGAATATAAAAGAGATTTACTAGGGAAAATGTCAGCAAGGGAATTGTGGAAGGAGCCAGAAGAGGCCAGGAGAGCTCTCGGACTTCAGTGCCTGTCTGACTCCTGTGAAGGACAGCAGGAATGAAGAAAGGAAAGAAAGTCTTAGATTGCAGGGGATTCTAAGCAAGTTTCAGCTAGGCTGACCAGGAACCCGAGAGCCAAGTCATTAGTTGGAAGAGACTCCATCTTGCAGGAATGGACCTACCTTGTCCCTGTCCTGTCCAGTCATTTGTTGGCAGCAGCCTGTGGGAAGCATGACCTTGGTCCAAACCCAGGGATAGGTTTCAGAGCATAGCCACGGGGTGCTTTGTCAACTACATTCCCCGTGATAGGTGATCTGAAAGGCCCATTTTCATGGCTCCCTACAAATTTTATTCCCATTTTACCAGTGAGAATTCAGAGGGGTTCCAAGAGATTAAATAACTCCTCAAGATTATCTAGCAAGTGACAGAGCCAGGATGGGCTCCAGCTCTGTTTGGCTACTAAGCCTGTGTCTTTCCGCCACTTCTGATGTTTGAATGTGGCAGGAGTGTGATGAAGTTGACCCCCAAAGCTCAGGTTGTATTCAGATGCCTGAAGGTTTCAGTTAAGTAGCAGAGAGAAGATACTGGAGTTTCATCCTCAGTTCTGCTCGCTGCTTTCCAAGAGCCACAAAACAAAAACAAAAACAAAATGCCTAAATAAGCCCCAGAAGAGAGCACATGAGATGGTCAGAATTCTGGAAAGTAAGAAATACGTGGCATTGCTAAAAGAAGCAAAGATATTTAGCCTTTAGGAAAAAAAAAAAAGTTATGGGACTCTCAGAGTTATCTTCAAACAGTTAAGTAAGCTTCTTTCCAGAAGCTGGGCATCCTCCACTTAATCCGCATGTCGGAATAAATATAAGACATCATCTGGGACAGATAGGTGGAAATAAGCTCAAGTGGGGAGTTTTCTACGTGGTACTGTTCAAACGTGCTCTGAAGCAGGGTTATCTTCTTAATGTCCCAGTTCTCCATATGCTCCTGGGCATACAGCAGGCACTTACTAAGTGTTTATTTAGGTGTTTGGATTGGGAAGGAAGTAGAGAGGGGAAAGAAAAGGCTGGAATGCCGTATCTCTTTTTTTTTTTCTTTATACATTCACCTAGGGAATCTGTTGTTCTCCTAGTGCCTCATTCTCCCTTTAGGTCTGAGAAGAATAGGCAGCGTGAGCTCACAAGCTAAGCTGTATGGTCTGTGTTTGAGCAGGAAGGAACTCTAAAGGCAAGTTGTATGGTTCTTCGAAGAACAAAGGGTACTCATTAAGTTTTCTCTTTTTCTATAGGAATTACTGGCGGGAAGTTCTTGAAAAGAACTCGTGTTAAGAAGCCTGGGCAAGAGGTCTTTAAAAGTGAACTATCAGAATATATCAAGGCCGAGGAACTGTATATCGGAGCCAAAGTGAACGTGAATGGCTACCTGTTTCTTTTGCTCAATGCTGACAAGTACACCTTAAACTTCATGGAAGCGCACTCAGATAAGGTGAGCTGCCTGTGGCACTCTCCACTTGCCCCTCAGCACTCTGCAGTCTGAGTTTTTCTTTCTCTAGGCCTTTTCTTCTGCCTACCGGCCTTACATTGTGCATTCACACACGTGGCCATGAATAATGGATCTGCGCGACTTGGCCACGGGTCCCGATCTCCTCTGTTTACACGCTGGGCCCTCCGGTGCCCAGCGGCACGGATGCCGGGCACAGGCAGGAGGCAGGCCCAGGACTGAATCAAGTTTCCTGGCTTTTCTGCTGACGCTGACAATGTTTTCATAAAGAGATTCAGCGACTATAGGAAAGGAAGAAAATCTGGTGCCACACACTGCGCAGTCCCCGTTAATTGGCACAGGCCTATGAGGATGGCCAAGAACGGAACAAACAGAAGCCCCAAGGGAACCCGGTAGTTGCTGGGGTTGCAGCTTTCCAGAACAGGAGCTACCTGAGGCCTAAATAAGAATTCAAGGACAAATTGGCAACAGTGAGCTTGGAGTTTTTTTCGTTTGAAACAAAATGGCAGCTGGGTACTGTCACTAAAAGTACTAGTATGGCAGTGCTGTTCTGGAAAAATGACAGTTGATGAATTCTTGATTTTGAGTGTGGATTGGTTTGGTGTGCAAACATGTATATTTGAGGGACATTGCCTAATATTGCAAAATCTACCTAGAAACCATCTATTTTATTTTTTTTTAAAGATTTTGTTTCTTTACTTGAGAGAGAGAGAGCACACGGGAGCACACAGAGGGAGAGGGAACACAGAGGCAGAGGGAGACGCAGACTCCCCGCTGAGCAGAGAGCCTGACTTGGGGCTCCATCCCAGGAATCCAGGATTGTGACCGGAGCTGAAGACAGATGCTTAACTGACTGAGCGACCCAGGTGCCCCTAGAAACAATTTATTTTAGAAGTCTGCCTGTAAGGGGCTACCTTGGTGGCTCAGTCAGTTGAGCGTCTGCCTTTGGCTAGGGTCATGATCCCAGGGTCCTGGGATGGAGTGCTGGGTCAGGCTTCCTGCTCAGCAGGGAGTCTGCTTCTCCCTCTCCTTCTGCCCCTCCCCCTGTTCATGCTCTCTCTCTCTCAGATAACTTTTTGGAAATCTAAAAAAAGTTTGCCTGTAAATAATGTTTATGTGTCAATTATATCTGTATTTTTTTCTATATATCTATACACAGTACCAATTCTCTTTCATTTATATATAAAACGCTCAGGGTTAAGTTGCTAAGATCAGTCTATGTATATCCCATCACCCTCTTCTGTCTGGGGGCTCTGAGCAGCAGGTGCCAAGGCTGAATTCAGTAAGCAAGGGACATCCCGGGGAATGCATATGAAGGATAAATGAGAAAGGAGCAAGAGCAGGTGGGGAACCTGAGATGTAGGTCTGAACCCCCGACAAAGGAGAAGGTAAGAAGGAGGTTGGGGCACGAAAGGCCTCAGGATGCAGTGCGGCTCTGAGAAAGCGTCAGTCAGGCTTCTGGGGAGCCCGAGAACAAAGGCTGCCTATAGATGTCCCACGTCAGGCAGCAGTGGCCCAGCTCCTACTGCTGCCTGACATGGGACATCTATAGGTGGTGCCCCTGATGCAGTCATCGGGAGAAAATGACCCAGGCAGAGTGTGGCCAGAAGGTTCGGCGGGTGGGGGCTGTCAGCTCTTCTCTGTGTTCCCTCTGGATGGTAGAGCCCGACCGGAAGCACCCTCCAGGGCCGCCACTCCCTTTCTCCATTTGCAGGGTTGGGACCTGGCATTAGCATAAAACTGTGAACTGGTAGACCTCCAAAAGCACTGAATTCAGGCAAAGGGGATCAATCATCGGGCAGTTAGATTTCTGGAAACAGCAGGCTCAGCTGGGAAACATGGCTCCATGCTTCCTGGCTGAGAGGCCTTCGACATGTATTGTCCCTGAGCTCCACGTGCCTCATCTTTACACGCTGACTCTTTCAGAGAGTTACCATGCAGAGGAAATGCCATCATGCATGTGAAATCACTTGCCCATAGCAAGTGTTGTCAGGGTACAATTTACAATAGCTACTGTGAATGAGGACTCAGTTTTCAAACACAGGACAAACCTATATGTTAACATACATATATATATATATATAATGTGCATGTATTTTAGATAGGTATATATGTGTTCTAGATACATAGTTCTATATACATATTGTTTGTACATATATTATATACATATATTAACATAGCTTGAGTGTATGGATATATGTATATATACATATATATCTGTAAGATATAAAGGGCTTTTCTCCTTTCAGAAAGGTAAAAGCAGGGTAGGACATTATCTGGTTTCAACATCCCAAGTGAAAGCTGCATTATTTTAAAACTACCCTTAACAAGGACTTTTGAAGAAGAGAAAGATTACTATACTCCTTGTTTTTTGTTAGTTTGTTTTTTGTTTTTGCTTTTTTTTTTTTTTTTTTTTAATTAGGACCCACACCCGGCACTGGGCATGGAGCCTGACATGGGACTCGATCTCACAACTCTATGACCTGAGCCAAAATCAGGAGTTGACCACTTAACTGACTGAGCCACGCAGGCGCCCCAAAATTAATATGCTCCTTAATATCTTTGCAAATTAATATGTTCCATAATATCTTCGCAAAAGACCTAATAGATCGAATCATGGAAGTAGATGAAAGGCAGTGCAGAAGGTGGGGAGGAAGGGGGGCTGTGATAGGTCACAAACCCCGTGGTGGAAAAAAGAGACCTTTATACTAAATTAACATCAGTGTTTTGAATCTTCGCATTCAGTCTTCTCTCTCTCTCTCTCTCTTTTTTTGGACATTTAGCTGTAATTATTTAGAAGCTTATGCTTTACTGGATTGAGTAGGAAGTATTTTTAGAGTCAAAAACCTAATCACAGGGTAGGAGACGACACCTGGGGGCTGCCAGAGAATGAATGTCAGGGGGTTGCAGTGCATGTGGATCTCCGACACCCGGCCATGCTCTGCTCAGTGCACAGTCTGACGGCCGCTAGTCCCAGAGGGCCCACTCATAAGATCCAGAGAAATTGAGGGTCCACTTTTATCGAATCCTGAATCACTAATCGCTCCATTAGGATCTCCCAACCCATTAGGCCAACATCCAAGGGTTCAGGGGAGAAGGCTAAGGGACTGTTTTCTGATTTCTGTGGCTTGCTGTCCCTTAAGCTCATTTTCTCTTTGATCTGGGCCTATGCCAATGTCACTCATTGTCCTAAAACTGCAACTGAAGAGATTTAATTCTAGTTGTGTCTTCTCTGTGGTGGTCTCTGTGGAAAGCCATGCCCAGCTACCTTCAGGTTCAGAGCGTGAAAAGTCTGTTTCCCGGCCATCGGAAAGATTGGGCTCCCTATGGCTCAGGCATGTTTTAATATCCATCCTTTCCTTCCCCCTGCTTCAGTTTCCCATGAGCAGCATTGAACTTATCCTACAAAAGCTGAAAGAAGAAGAATCAAAATCCAGAGAGCTCAAGCAGGTTCTTAGAGCTGCTGACTCTAGGCTCACGAAGATGGTGAATTACAATACATTCAGGTAAGCCAGATGCTGCCAGCAATAATCCGTTTTCCCTTCAAGACTGTCCAAAGAGCAAAAAAACAGTTTCTTCCCTGGTGCTGCCTAACTAATTTACTACATGCTTTTTATTAGGACTTGATACATCTTTGTGTTCCTACTACTTTGTGATCAAGTTTGGCCCATTTCTAGTAAAGTTTGTGCATTTGCATATAAAAGAAGCTTATAGGCAAGAACAGAGAGACAAAAGCACAGAAAGTCAGTTCTGTCCTCTTCTGAATCCTGGTATTGAAGGCTCCAGGGAATGCCCGGAAGAGTGCATGGTGGTGAGACTGG
>NC_081575.1:85634767-85646588 GCF_022355385.1 Mustela nigripes
CTTTTTGCCCCAGATTTCAGAGCGGGGGGCAAAAAGGAGAGACAGCTCCCTAGGAATGTGATCCAGTTGGAAAAGATAGTGGAAACTTTCCTGATTATCAGCGGAGAGGCGATTGGTATGCATCTGTGTGTAGGTGAGTTCACACACATCGGTGTGTTTTGAAAAACATAAAAAGACGCACACACATCGGTGTGTTTTGAAAAATCTAAAAAGACAAATCGAGGGGAAAATAGATGACAGTAGTTAGAACTATAATAAGAAATCGTGCGCAATGAAGGTTTTCTCTAAGGTAGAGCTGAATTCTGGGATTGTCCAGTGGCTGACCTGGGCAGACTGCCAAACAGTGGAAACACAGGGAAATTCAAATTCAGGATCTAGTACAATTGTGAGACTTCTTAGCCTGAAAACAAAGTGAATAGCGCGTTCAGGAGGATGAAAATTAAATCATGGATGGGAGAACAAAGGGGACTTTCTCTTTACTGAGAATTCTGACTCCTGAAAACAGTAGTGGCCAAAAGCTATATAAGAAACTTGGGGCAGTCCAGATGCGGGCTGACCAGTGAGGAAGTGAGTCCAGGAGGGGGTGGAGGGTGTGTAGAAGGGCATATTTCCAGCTGTGTATCTGGAGTTGCCTATTCCATCAATACCTGGTGATGTGAGGCCACCATCAGGTCCAAAGTGTCCCCCAAACTCATTTGTTGTCTTAACAAAGCTGTTTTGTGTCTCCAGAATGTTCTTTTGAGAGAAACAGTCAGGACATATTTTTATTGTTTAGAATTGCCAACCTTCTGGGATCAATAAGAATTTATAGCTCTTTGTTTTTGTTCATAGTCATACGCCTGTTCATGGCCTTTTGGAAAATAAAGGGAGAAGGAGGAAGGAGCAAAGACCTTTGCCCAGGCAGGGGACTAATGGAAAGCCATTAGGAGGAAACAGATTTCCATCAGAAACGAGGGAGTGGTTTTGCTTTTGTTATTTTGTGTCCTTTTACAAAAGCATCCATTTTCCCAACACTCTAGCAAAGTCTGTTGGAAACACTTGAGGGAGTTTATGGCACTTTTTGGGAGGCACTTAGGCCCCGGGCAGGAGATCCAAGGAGGAAAAGTTGCAATGCAGATGGAGGCCCGACCCTAACCGTGGGTGGAAGAAAGGCCCGCCAGGCCGTGTGACAGAGGATGGCCTCGAGGCACCGCGTGCTTGGAACCAACCAGCTCCTCTCCCCACACCCCCACCCCCATCTTGAGGCCCTCTCCCGGCCAGGAATTCCTTACGATGGAAACCAGATCAGGTCATGCCCAGCCTGCAGAGCCCTTCCGGGGCTTGCCACCGTCCTTACAGTAAAATCCAGACGTTTCAGGGCAGCCGGCTGAGTCCCCAGTGATGTGACTCTGTTTATGTTTCCAGTATTAATCACTTCTTGTTCCCCAGCCTCGTCCTCTGGCCTCGCTGGCTGCCACTCAGTTTCTCGAACAAATGAACAAACATGTCAAGCTCTTTCCTGCCTCCAAGCCTATGCACACGCCCTTCCCTCTGCTTAGAATGCCCACACCCCAGGCCTTTCCAGGGCAAATTCTAAGGCTCATCTTGAGTGGCACTCTGCCCGAAGGGCTTTCTTTCTGCTTCTCCTGCCATAAGTAGATGGCTCCCTGTTAGCCTTAGCATTTCGCTGCCCCCTTTCACAGCACTTCGTACAACTTGCAGGTGCTTGATTTAGATAGTGGTCGTCTGGTGCGCGTGCACCTGTGTGTCTTCTCCTTCCCGAGGGCCAGGGACCTTGGTCGTCCTGTTCATGGCTCGATTCCTGGCACTTAGCTCTGGACTCCGTGAAGGTCTTAGTTCCCCAGCGGAATGGCCAACTGCTAGGATTATTCTTGGGGGTTCCAGTTTGGAGGCGGTGACATTGTCTTCATAGGACAGGCCAATCCTCCCAGCCTCTCAGTGTTTTCATGGGAGTTTGGTCATGGCCTGACCCTTGCCACCCCCTCCCCTTATTTCCATCTTACTAGAGGAAGACTCTTATAGAAGTCCCCACTGATGGAGCCCTGACTCTGGGCGAGACAAGGTGCTCAGTGCAGTTCATCTGCCATCCACGGGTAGCCCCTGCTAATTTGATTACTCGCCAGAACCCACAGTTGGCTCCGGTCAAGTACCCTACATGTTTGTCAAATCATTTCATGAGCGGCCCTGTTTCTCAGGGCTGTTTAGTCGCCAGGTCCACAGCAAACAAGCAAATAATTGATTGCCTTGCCCTGGGGAAGGATGGTCTCTCTCTGACTGGAGGGGAGTCAGGGAGAGCTAGGCCTGACCTGCATGAGAGAAGGGACTTAGGCAATTGCGCCTGCCTGCACCTCACTTTCGCCCATGTCATGGTCTCTGTGGCCCTTTCCAGTCACTGATATTGTGAAGCCCTTGGATGTCGGTTTATAAATACACTTGTAAAATGTTCCCCTTTGCAAATTGTGCATTGCAGGAGTAGGCACGCAGAGACAGGACTGAGGCTAGTAGGCCTCTGGGCCTTACCTCTGTGGCCCTGCGTCTTTCCCCTACTTACATACCTGGCACTGTGAGTGCACACCTGGGGACTCAGAGCCCTGACCTTTTACTGGGGGAGCAATCCAAGCCCCAGGCATTTCCTTACCCTTCTTCTCAGAGATTTGTGCCTCTCTCAGGGAAACCAGGAGAGTGGGAGCTAATCAGCCGCTTCCACAGAAGATGCCACTCCTGATAACAGATGAATGGATTCTTGCGTGGGCCTTCTTGAGATAATCACCTCATAAATGGCCTCAAGGAATGAGGGGACTGGTGGAAACAAGAGGCAGGTTGGGCAGGAAATATTTCTCTTCTGCCTTGTGGGGGTCCTTGTTCTGTCTTTTGTCTGTCAGGTCACCTGATGGGAGTCGCTGGTTGTGACCCAGGAGAGCGCAGGGAGCCTTCCTCAGAGTCTCAGGGGGCTCCCGGGCAGACCTCAGCAGGGAGCTGGGCAGGGACTAGGCTTCGCAGGGCCAGTGTTTTGTGCAATCAGGAACATGGCAAGATGCGGCTTCCCCCTGTGGGCCCTGGATTCTGAACTATAGCCTGCAGCATCAGCGAGGGCCCGGCCCCATGCCAGGGAAGATATGATTAGTTCCTCTCTCTGGCCACCTCCCTAAGCCCCCAAGCCTTGAGCTACCCCTTGGAGATGACACCTACCCCAGGAATCCTGTGCATATTTTGGTTTTCTGCGTGCTCACCTTTTCTCCTCTCCAGGACTGAGCTCGCAGAGGGTAAGGCCCATGCCCTGTTTATCCTTCCTGTGTCTTTCGCAGCTACCTCTTGGACCTATAAACATCCATGTAATAAATGCCTTAGAAGATTTAGAGTCTCGAGAAAGTTTTTTTCTCTTATAAAATTCAAATTCTACCTAAGAGAGGTAGTATAATAGAAATAAGATCTGATTTTGGACTTGCTGACCTGAATCCAAATCTCAGTTCTAACATTGGTCCACTTGCCAGCAGTAAGTTGCTGAACAGTGTTTTCACCTGTAAAATGGGGATGATAATACCCACTGTATTAGAAAAGTTGTGATGCATAAATATGATAATATATAGAAAGTTCTTATTATAGCACACTGTGGACACTAGAAAATGAAAACCCTTTATCCTGATAGTTGCCACTTCATGTCACCAAAAAGAGTAATAGAAATCTATGGCTTATTTTCTGTATTTCAGTGAAGTTACAGATTTATCGATGATGAGGTCATTGAAAACAGTCAGTTAAGCATCTGACTGGTTTCAGCTCAGGTCCTGATCTCAGGATCATGAGATCAAGCCTCACGTCAGGCTCCACACTTAGCACAGAATCTGCTTAAGATTGTCTCTCCCTCTGTCCCTCCCACTTGTGCACTCTATTTCTCTCTCAAATAAATAAATATTTTTTAAAAAGTTCTTTAATAAATGAGGTTGGAAGAAAATCTTAAAAGCCTTGGAGGCCATGAAGGTGGAAAATAAACATCTTCATTGGTGGACTGAATTTGGGAAACATTGCCATAATCCACCCCATTACTGTCCTTTACTTCAAGGAAGAAGAATATAAATTTAGTGCTTGGAACATTGTAATGATCTCATTCTGATTTATCTCAGACAATTATCTCTCCCTTTATGTGGTTTTGCTCTATCTTTATTCAAACAGCTCTGTGTTTTTATGGGTGTTTTTATTGTAAGTCTAACATCTTTTAAGTCTATGAGTCTGTGTGAACAAAAGCAAAAACTAAGATATAATCCAAAAGCACTGAAACATCTATTCTCATCATGAGCTAAATAGACACTCTGACAGTGTTCATAGCATCTCTTTGAGATGGCAGCCTTGGCATACATTTTTTGAAAACAGTGTTTTGAACCTTCGTAAAAGCGTTAAATATAAATAAGGTGATGTCATAGAAAAAATACTGGCCCAGGAATCAAAAAGACCAGGATCTTTGATTTGATTCTGTCACTGCCAGATGGTATTCTTTGTATTGGTGAAGCCTTAGTTTTAACAAAGAGAACTGTCTCTGGCTAGCTAAACAAAAAAGGAATTTATTAAAAGGATCCTGGGTGGTTCACAGTATCATTGGAGGGCTCAAGAAATCAGCCTGAAACTAAATTCTAGGAACAGTGCCCAGAATTGGGCTGTAGAACTTGTCTGATGGGAAAATGGCCTCTGTTACCACTGCACCACCCATGACTCAACGCTCCATTTGCACTGCTTCCAAGAACTCCATCTTACCACAGTCATCGCCACCACCACTTTTGGCATGCTCGCGTCCTGTGCTGCCGCAGAGAACTGGATTCCTCTGCCACCAAACATGGTCTATGCCTCACTGGTTTCCCCTGTTAATCCCTCCCAAGTCAAAGTCTTCTACAAACTTCCCTGATTGGTGGAGCTTGGGTCACCCACACGTTTCCAGCTGCAAGGAAGGCTGGGTCCTGCAAGTTGAGCTCTGACTTCCATATCGGTGACAGGGAGTATAATGTGGAACTTCCCCCAAACTGGAAGGAGAATTTAAAAGGTAAACTTTGGGGGCATCTGGGTGGCTCAGTGGGTTAAGCCTCTGCCTTCGGCTCAAGTCATGATCCCAGGGTCCTGGGATCCAGCCCTGCATCAGGCTCTCTGCTCAGCGGGGATCCTGCTTCCCCCCTCCCCCGCTTACTTGTGGTCTCTCTCTCTCTGTCAAAATAAATAAAATATTTTAAAAACTTAAAATAAAAAATAAAAGGTATACTTTGCATTTGCCATGATTGCAAATCCAAGGCAAGACAAGCCAGAGGACAAAGTATGGACATTAGGGACTAAACTCCTTGTCTGTAACCAAACCAAGCAAAGCATTTGCCTAGTCCTAGCACTTTGTAAATACTCTTCTGACCCACCAAAGAGCTAAACAAAATACGAAGCCCTTGCCTGTCATCTGCTATCCTTGCGATCTCTGACACACCTGAGTTTAAATTGCCTTAAATGAAGGTATTGGATTAGCTTCAGGGAAGTTTCTAGATTGGAAGCTAGCTGTTGTGATTAGTTTGGCTTTTGTTTAATGTTTTTTAAAGTTAGGAGTTCAAACAAAAGTCTTTATACCTAGCGCCTCTTGAAAAATAGACACCGAGTCTGCATTTCCTCATGGCACCCATCAATTGGGAGAGAATGGTAGCTCTCCTTTTTAGATACAACCTGTTCTCAACATTTCTTTCAAGTTTCCCCAATTCCTTATAGTCTTACACCTTCTCACATTTATCTTATCAGTATACCCCAGTAAGTACTTGACTATATAACCCTTGAATTAGATCACTATAATGTCCCTTCCAACCATAAAATTCCATTATTTTGTTACCCTAGGTATAGTGGAAATAGGCATTTAGGAACCACTGTATTAATACCCCAAAATAGAACTGAACAGTGATTTTTTTTTAAGGGAGAAAGCACATGAATGGGGCATGGGAGAGCCAGGGAAGAAGGAGAGAGAGAATTTTAAGCAGGCTCCACATTCAGCACAGAGTCCAGTGTGGGACTTGATCTCATGACCCTGAGATCATGACCTGAGCCAAAATGAAGAGTAGGACACTTAACCAACTGAGCCACTCAGGTGGCCCAGAGCACTGAAGACTGATTTTTAAATTAGAACCCAGATATGATTGTATACCTAAAAATCTAAAAGGCTAAGTTTAAAAGTGGTTAGAACTGTTAAGAGTATTCAGGAAAGTAACTAAACACTAGATGATTACACAAAAAGCAGTAGTTTGACTTTGTACCAGTAATAACCAGTTAGGAAATATTATGCAAGGGGGAATACTATTTGCTATAGCAACAAAAACTATGAAATACTTGGGAAGAAATACTGAACAAGAAGGTTTAAGATTAAATACAAATTCAAAGCTTTATTGTATCTCTGAATGAGAGGACATTGTTATAAAAATTCTATTGTGTGCAAATTACTCTATAGATTGGAAGTAGTTCCAGTTAGAATTACAGTGTGGGTTCTTGTTGTTGTTAGATTTGGTATTGTTTTGCAAGGTTAAGGGTGAAAAATTGGCTCATGGATTATGAAGTCCCTCAGGAAAATTAAAGGATTGAGAAAATGTTGAAAAAATAGAATATTAATGTCAGATACTAGACTTTATATAATTTGTAGATATTTGAAAACATCACGTATTCTAGTAGGGGAAAATCATAGAGGAAACCCAAATATCAGTAAAATACAATATGGAACCCATAAAAGACCCATTCTTAGGCTTTTGTTGTAAGGTATGGAGAACTTTTCAAATCAGTGGAGATAAAATGGATTAATAAAGGTTTTAGCGACAATTGATTGGAAAACATTTAATACATTTTTCTTTTGTGGTAGGGCACACTTTCCAAAAACCATAAAGGAGAAGTTGGCTGTATTGACTACAGGAAAATTTTTATGTTTCTCTGTAGCAGAAGTTGCAATAAGAACACTTAAAAGGTGAGGGACAGGCTGAGAGAAAATACTTGCAGCTAGTATAAGAACCAAGGAATTAAAGATTTACAGAAATCTCCTATAAAATCAGCAGACAAAAATGGGTTAAGGACAGAAATAGCCAATTCACAGAAGGAATACCAATAGCTTTTAAACCCATGAAAAGATGACTAATTATGGTACACGCCAAAGCAACAATGAGATATAAATGCCACCTATTTTACTGGCATTGTTTTTAAAGAAGAATATAACTGATGCCAGGTGAACCTGTAGGATAACTGATACTCTTATTTTCTCTTGATAGAGGAGTTTAAGTTGGCTCAGCATTTTGGAGGACAGTTGGCAGTTTCTGGCTAATGTTTAGAAACTTTTACCTGGTAATTACACTCTCAGAAGGGTTTTATCCAGAAAAAACTTCACGAGTGGATCGTAACAGAGCTCTGCGTGTGTATGCATGTGCGCACGTGCACGCACAGCTATGTGCACATGCAAGCAATATTTATTTATTTATTTATTTTTAAAGATTTTATTTATTTATTTGTCAGAGAGAAAGCGAGCGAGATCGAGCACAGGCAGACAGAGTGGAAGGCAGAGTCAGAGGGAGAAGCAGGCTCCCTGCGGAGCAAGGAGCCCGATGTGGGACTCGATCCCAGGACGCTGGGATCATGACCTGAGCCGAAGGCAGCTGCTTAACCAACTGAGCCACTCAGGCGTCCCGCAAGCAATATTTATTGTAGCAAACTTCATAATAGCAAATATTTCAAAAAGTCAAATGCTCAACGATGAGTAATAGATACAATTTACTGCATTAATTTAAGACTACTGTTTAATGAGGTAGATCAAATATGTGTACCTTAAGAAATATTCAGTGTATTAGTGAGGAATGGCTAAGTAATGCTCAGTAAGAACCAGTCCCCCCAAATCTCAGGGAATTAAATCAGTAAAAATTTATTTCTTGCTCACTATACATTGTTGGGGGAACTGTGTTCATAGTAGTCACTCAGGGACTGAGGCTAACAAAACAGCCACTACCTTGAATGTTGCTGATCACTGTGCCAGAGAGAGAACTTGTCCAGCCCAACAAATTTTCAGCTGGGCAGAAGTACATATCATTTATACTCAGTGCAGTGACCCGTCCTCGCCACATGGCCCATACCCATGTATTCACAAGGAAGAGAGGAAACCGGATATTGGTGAACACTAATGGCTGCCATATATATGTTGTGCTGTTTTCTAGAGGAAGTAAAATTCAGAAGACTGTTTAATATGATCCTATTTATGAAAATATTGAAAGGTTATGTGTACATGTGTATTTATATAAATACTTCAAGGACTGTATATCCTTTGAAGGGATCCTAGCAGACTATACGTCAAGCAGTTTAAAATAGAGCTTGCCTCATTCTTTGATTCACATACATATTTTTTAACAATGAGCAGTTTAGAAAATTTAAAAAATAAGACAACAAATAAAACCCCAACAAATAAACCAAAAATCCTGGGCAAAAAGCACTGTACATTTTTTATTTCTTGCTTCAATTTCCGGAAAGAGCTAATGGCAAAGGCAGGCAGAATGTGCGGAGCAAAAGTCGAGAGGCTTAGAATCATGGAGCATGGGTACGAGCTGGGTATTGATTAGAGTTGAATAACTTTAATGCGCTTACTTAAAATGCTTGGATTGCAGGCCAGAATTTTATATTGCAAGTCAGAATATTTATATTCTATCACAGGCTACCAAAACTCTAGACTTTTACAATTAAATTTTGGGATGGAGTAATTTTTATAATTTTCAAATTCTTATCAAATTAACAATGAATTAGCCCATTTATTCCCCACCCCCCAACCTTTTAGGAAAATGTTAAAACTTTCAGAAAATTTGAAGGTATTGAAGAGTAAACATTCCTCTACCCACTATTTAGGTGTGCTAGTTATGTTTTACTATATCTGCTTTATCACAGAGCTCTCCATTCATACATTCCCCTGTCCATCCATTAATGCATCTTAATTTTGGTGCATTTCAAAGAAAGTCAGGGACATCAGTTAACTTCTCTCTAAATATGTCAGCGTGCTTAACATTTATTTGTAGGTGTAAAGTTTCGCAGGCGAGGTAAACACAACACCAGGCAAGGTAGGCACAAGGCAAGATTTATTAAAGGCACTCTCTGGGTAAGTTTCAGGGCTCAGGAGAAGGGGAGCCAGGAAAGTTGCACTGGGAGGAGGTGGGCACCCTCGGGCGAGACTCCAGAAAGGGGAGTGGGGGAAGTCGCACTGGGAGGGAGTTGGCGGGGGTCTTTTATCGGGCCAAGGTAGGGCATGGGCTCACATCCATATTTGGTGATCGGAATGTATGGGGTGAGGACTCCTGATACTCCTGTTTCCTGCATAGGTATTGGGTTACCTATGGAGAGGTGACCTGGGCATACACCCTTTTGGCAGGAGAGTCTAGGGTTAAGGAAGCGGGGGAGGGGACTGAAAGATGGTGGCCCTGGCGGTCATTTCTATTTTGTTCTTCCTGCATTCCTGGAACCTTGGATGAACAGCAGGTTTTTTTCTTTTCATAGAAAATTTATGTTCAATAAAATGCACAAACCTTTAGTGTACATTAAATGAGGGGGTTTTTACCTTTTTTTTTAAATTAAACTTTTATTTTCATTCCACTACTGTTAATGCATAGTGTTCTATTAGTTGCAGGTGTATGATAGAGTGATCCAACACTTCCATACATCACCCCGTGCCCATGACAAGTGCCCTCCTTCATCCCTATCCCCTATTTCATCCAACCCCCCCCCCACCTCTGGTAACGGTCAGTTTGTTCTCTATAGCTAAGAGTCTCTTTCTTGGTTTGCTTCTCTTCTTTTTCCTTTGCACATTTGTTTTGCTTCTCAAACTCCACATATGAGGGAAATCATATGGTATTGTCTTTCTCTGACTGCCTTAGTTCACTTAGTATTCTTTAGCTCCATCCATGTCTTTGCAAATGGTAAGATTTTATTCTTTTTTATAGATGAATAATAGTCCATTGTATTTGTATACCATATTTTCTTTAGCAGCAAATCTATCAGTTGGCATCTGAGCTGATTCCATAACTTGGCTATCATAGATAACCCTGCAATAAACAAAGGATTGCATATATTCCTTTGAACTAGTGTTTTGGTGTTTCAGGGGTGAATATCCAGTGATGCAAAACAGGATCCTTAGGGTGATTGGATTTCTTTTTGAGGAAACTCCATTCTGTTTCCCACAGTGGCTGAGTGATGTCGAGCATCTTTAGAAGATGAGCATCATAGAAGAACTGACTATGTAATTGTGGGTTTATTCCTGGGTTTTTGGTTCACTTCCATTGATCTGTGTGTCTGTTTTTGTGCCAGCACCACATTGTCTTGATGACTACAGCTTTATAATACAATGTGAAGTCTGGAATTGTGATACCTCCAGCTTTGTTATTCTTGTCCAAGGTTGCTTTGACCATTTAGGGTCTTTGTGTTTCTGTACAAACTTTAGGATTGTTTCTTCCAGTTCTGAGAAAAATGCTGTTGGTGTTTGATAAGGGTTGCATTAAATATGTAGATTGCTTTGGGTAATATAGCTATTTTAACAATATTTGTTCTTCCAATTCATGAGCATAGAATGTCTTTCCATTTCTTTGTGTCATATTCTGTCTCTCTCAGCAGTGTTTATTTTTTAGTTTTCAGAATACAGAACTTTCACCTGTTGGTCAAGTTTATTCCTAAGTACTTTATTATTTTTGGTGCACTTGTAAATGGGATTGTTTTCTTATTTTCTCTTTCTGCTGCTTCACTTTTAATATATATAAATTCAACAGATTTCTATATGTTGATTTTATATCCTGCAAATTTGCTGAATTTATGAATTGGTTCTAGTAGTTTTTTGGTAGAGTCTTTAGGGTTTTCTACATATAGTATCATGTCATCTGCGAATAATGGAAGTTTTACTTCTTCCTTACCAATTTGGATACCTTTTATTTGTTGTCGTTGTTGCCTGATTGCTGAGACTAGGACTTCCAGTACTTTGTTGAATTAAAGTGGTGAGGGTAGAGTGGACATCCTTGTCTTGTTCTTGACCTTAAGGGAAAAGCTCTGAGATTTTTCCCGTTGAGTATGATGTTTGTTGTGGGTTTTTCATTTAAGCCCTTTATTACGTTAAGATATGTTCCCTCTAAATCTACTTTGTTGAGGGTTTTTATCATGAATGGATGTTGTACTTTGTCAAATGCTTTTTCTACATCTATTAGAATGATCATATGGTTTTTATCCTTTCTCTTATTGATGTGATATATCACAATGATTCATGAATATTGAACCACCCTTGCATCCCAGGAATAAATCCCACTTGATCGTGGTGACTGATTTTCTTTACAATATTGTTGGATTTGGTTTGCTAGTATTTTCTTGAGGATTTTTGCATCTCTGTTCATAGATGTTGGCCTATAGTTCTCTTTTTTTGTGGTGTCTTTATCTGGTTTTGATATCAAGGTAATGCTGGCCTCAGAATGAATGTGGAAGTTTTTCTTCCTTTTCTATTTTGTGGAATAGTTTGAGAACAATAGGTACTAAGTCCTCTTTACATGTTCGGTAGAATTTGTCTTTGAAGCCATCTGGCCCTGTATTTTTGTTTGTTGGGAGTTTTCTTATTACTGATTCAGTTTCCTTGCTAGGAGTCAGTCTGTTCAAATTTTCTATTTCTTCCTGTTTCAGTTTTTTTTTTTTTAAGATTTTATTTATTTGACAGAGAGTGAGAGCACAAGCAAGGGGAGCGGCAGAGGCAGAGGGAGAAGCAAGCTCCCCACTGAGTCGAGAGACCCATGCTGAACTCGATCTCAAGACCCTGGGATCATGACCTGAGCAAAAGGCAGATGCT
>NC_081575.1:85656588-85696846 GCF_022355385.1 Mustela nigripes
TTCTTGTTGATCTTCTGGGGGAGGGGCCTGGTGTAGTGATTCTCAAGTGTCTTTGCCCCAGGCGGAATTGCATCGCCCTTACCAGGGGCCGGGCTGAGTAATCCGCTCGGGTTTGCTTTCAGGAGCTTTTGTTCCCTGAGCACTTTCCATAGAGTTCCGGAGGACGGGAATACAAATGGCGGCCTCCTGGTCCCCAGCCCGGAGGAGCCGAGAGCCCGGGGCCCCACTCCTCAGTGTGCCCTCAGAGAAGAGCGCCCAGTAACTCCCGTCTGCCTGACCTCCGGCCGCGCTCTGAGCTCACTGAGCCTGCCACCGGTTCAAGGTAACACCAAGCTGTGATCTTACTGTTGGCTCTGTCTCTGTAGCCGGCTTTCCTGTTCCAATACCCGCAAGCTCTGTGACACTCAGACACCCCCGATCCTTCTGTGACCCTGCGGGACCTGAGGCCACGCTGACCCCGCATGGGCTTCGCTCCGGTTTATCCTCTGGAGCGATGTCCCTTAGCAGAACAGACTTTTAAAAGTCCTGATTTTGTGCGCTGTTGCTCCGCCGCTTGCCGGGAGCCAGCCCCTCCCCCCAGGGTCTATCTTGCCGTCCCTTTGGATTCACGTCTCCGCCAGTCCTACCTTTCAGAAAGTGGTTGTTTTTCTGTTTCCAGAATTGCTGTTCTTCTTCTCTTCGATCTGCCGATGGATTTGCAGGTGTTTGCAATTTTTAGATAAGCTATCTAGCTGATCTCCGGCTAGCTGAATAGTCTCAGCCTGCTACTTCTCCGCCATCTTGACTCCTCCTCTACCCCTTTACTTTTAACCTGTATGTGTCTTTAGGTCTGAAATGAGTTTCTTGTCAACAGCATATAGATGGGTCTTTTTTTTTTTTTTAAATCCATTCTGACACCCTGTGTCTTTTGATTTAGCCCATTTACACCAAAGTAACTATTGATAGACCTGTATTTGCTGTCACTTTTTTACTTGTTTTATGGGGTTTTTTTGTAGTTTTTCTCTGATCCTTTCTTGTCTTTCTCTCTTTCATGGTTTGTTGGCTTTCTTTACTGATATGCTTGGATTCCTTTCTCTTTATTCTTTGCATGTCTATTTCTGGTTTTGATTTTACCATTTGGTTTGTGTATAACATCTGCATAAAACAGTGCATACTAAGTTGATGGGCACTTCAGTTTGAACCCATTGTTTCCTCATCTCATTCCCACCACAGGTATGTGGTATCATGTTTTTACATCCTTATTTTGTGAATCCCCTGACTGATTCTCAAAGATACACTGATTTTTACTCTTTTTGTGTTGTCTGCTTTTCACACTCTCATTTTCAGTCTTTCCTTTCTGCTCAAAGTGTTTCCTTAATGTTTCTTGTAGGGCTGATTTAGTGGCCATGAACTCCTTTCGTTTTTGCTTATCTGAGAAACTCTTTCTCTCTCTTATTCTGAATGATACCCTTGCTGGGTAGACTACTTTTGGCTGAAGATTTTTCCCTTTCAGCACTTTATCATTGTTATTTTTAATATAAACTCTGTCCCCAACATGGGGCTCAAACTCATGACCCTGAGATCAAGTGTTGCATGCTCTACTTTCTGAACTAGCCAGCTGCCCCACTTTGAATAGATCATGTCACTTTCTTTTGGCCTGCTAAGTTTCTGCTAAAAAAATGTGCTGATAGTCTTATTGGGGTTTCCCTCATATGTAACTGTCGTTTTTTCTCTTACTGCTTTAAAACTTTTTTCCTTTATCCTTACTTTTTGCCATTTAATTACTCTGTTTTGGTGTGGACCTTCTTAGATTGATTTTGTTGCGGAATCTCTGTGCCTCCTGGCTCTGGATATCTGTGTCCTTCCTCCTGCCACACCTTTTACCAAAGTAGCTGGACCAGTTTACATTCCCCCTAACAATGCACAAGGAGTCTGTTGCTGCACAGCCTTGCCAGCATTTGGTTAATTAAATTTTAATTTAATAGGTGTTTTCCAGAGAACCCAGGATGTTGAGCACTTTTTTCAGGTGCTTTTGGGCTGCTATGTGTGTCTTTTTGGTGAAGTATCTTTTCTAATTTTTTGCATTTTTATTGGCTGTTTGGTGGTACATTATTGAGTTGTAGGAGTTTCTTGTATTTCTTGGCTACCAGTCATTTGTTAGATACATGTTTTGCAAATACTTCTCTCCCAGTTACTGGCTTGCCTATTCATTTTCCCAGTGGTGTCCTTTGATGAGTACTATTTCCTTTTTCAGTATTGATGAAGTCTGAATTGTCAATATAGTCTTTTATGGCTTTCTGTAATATGATTAAGGTATCTTTGGCTACCTCAGAATCACCAGTATACTATCCTATGTTTTCCTTTAATAGCTTTATTATTCTAGTTTTCACTTTCAAGTTTTTTATTTCTCTCAATTCTATATATGGTGTGGGGCAAACATGGAGGATTACTTAAATTTTTAAAATGCTTCTTTGAAATTCTTATATTATGGACCAGAATATCTTAGAGTAGATAATAACTCTAGAGCTTTAAAATTTAATTTTAAAATGAAAGAGTTTTTATAATTTTAAAATTCTTGTTAAATTAATGTCAGTGTTTTACCCGTTCATTTTTTTTTTTTTTCTTATTCTGGGGCATAGTTTTGACCATTAAAATTGCAGATCCTCTTTTCCAAAAGAAGCTGAAATAATTTTCGAATTTTTCTTTTATAGTTTTCAACAATTTTCTCACATAATATGTTCTCACTTCTTTTTTTAATTTTCTGAAGAGATTTTATTTATTCATTCAAGAAAGAGAGAGAGAGCACAAGCAGGGGAAGAGACAGAGGGAGAAGCAGACTCACTGAGCTGGGAGCCTGATCTGGGGTTCAATCCCAGAATCTGGAGATCGTGACCTGCGCAGAAAGCAGACACTTAACCATCTGAGTCATGCAGGCGCCCCACATTCCTACTTCTTGAGAATTGAAGTATTTCAATAAATTAATAACTCAGTTAACTAAGTAAAGCTAGATACCAATGATCACATTTACCGATGGACTCTGTAGACTATGCACATACAACAGATCTGCACCAGTATGTCTCATCCAACATATTTAACTACAGTGTGAACTTGGTACTCCTTCCACCGAGAGGTGGGGTCATTTCCCCTGGATCTTGAGTGGTCTTGTGATTCACTTGTAACCAGTAGAATGTGCGAGAATTGATACCGTGTAACTTCTGAGGCCAGGTCAGAAAAGATGATGGTGCAGCCTCTACACTGTCTGCTGTGACCCTTGCTTTTAGAGCCCTGACCCACCTTGAGGCTGCCATGCGATGAAGCCCCAGCTACATGGAGAAGCCAGGTAGAGGTGGTAATTTAAATGACAACCCAAACTGAGATCTCAGGTCATGGTTCTTGGCTGTGGATTGGACTTGTGAGCAAAAACCTTCTCATAAGTCAAGCTTCCAGTTATAGAATCTTCCAGATTGAAATCCCATACATTTTTTCATGCCCTGTCTGAATTCTTGAGCCCCCAAATCTATGAACATAACAAAATGGTTGTCTTAAGCTGTTAATTTTTAAGGTAATTTGTTAAATAGCGCTACTAACAGAAGCACCATGCACCTACACGTTCCAGGGAATTAGAACACTGAAAATATGTTGTCCTCAAATTACGTATTAAATTTTTAATTATTTAAGAGACGAGTTGATAGCCTATAGTGCCCCAGAGTCATGGCTTTCCACTTCTTTAATTGCAGAGATAGAAAAACCTTGTGCCACATCTTGGAAGTTGTCCTTAAGAAAACATCTCCACATCTGATTAGAATGCAAAATATGCCCCCACCCCCCACCAAAAGATTCTGTGTACTTGTATCCTCTACCTGGAAGAATAGTGAACTCTTCCTTTCACCTGAGCTGAGCCAGGTGAGGTTAGAACTTTTTGTGAATTTAGATGTATTTTCCATCTGAAGAACAAATTGTGGTCTCATTTTTCAAGACCATGTTGGATTTTTTAAAAAATTCTGATTTATTTTAAAATGTGCATGCAGTAAGATTTACATATTTTGGTCTACAGTTCTTATGATTGTGACAAATCCCTAGAGTTCTGTGACCACCACCACAATAAAGATATGGAACAGTCCCATCTCCTCTGCCTTCCCACCAAGTAAAAAAAAAAAGAAGAAGAAGAAAGAGAAAGAAAGATAGATGTTTTCTCCTAAGTAAATGCCTAGGAATAGAATAGGATCATATGCTAGGCATATTTAACTTTGTGTGAAACTATTAAACTGCTTTTGTTGTTAGTTTTGTTTAGAGATTTTCTACATCTTTAGTTAGGTCTTCCCCTAGATATTTGATACTTTTGGTCCTGTTATAAATGGTATCTTTTTTAGTGGTTGTCCCAGAGTTTGCAATATACATTTGCAATTAATCCAAATCCACTTTTATTTATTTATTTTTTAAAGATTTTATTTATTTGTCAGAGAGACAGAAAGAGAGCACAAGCAGGGGGAGTGGCAGGCAGAAGGACAGGGAGAAGCAGACTCCTAGGCAAGCAGGGAGCCCGATATGGGGCTTGATCCCAGGACCCTGAGATCATGACCTGAGCTGAAGGCAGAGGCTTAACTGATGGAGCCACCCAGGAATCCCCCAAATCCACTTTTAAATAACTCTATACCACTTCACAAGTAGTGCAGGAACCTTATGATAACAAAATATGCCTAGTTCCTCCTTGCCATCCTTTGTATCATCACTGTCATTTATTTCACTTACGTAGAAGCACATATTTATTATATAGATACATAAATATACTGTTGCTATTTTTTTAAAGATTTTATTTATGGTTCTAAAATAGAGAGAGAGTACACAGGCAAAGAGCAAAGCACAGGGAGCAGCAGGCAGAGGGAGAAGCAGGCTTGCACTGAGCAAGGAGCCCAGTGTAGGACCTGGTCTTAGGATTCCCAGATCATGACCTGAGCAGAAGGCAGACACTTAACAGACTGAGCCACGCAGTCGTCCCTGTATTGTTGCTATTACTATTTTGAACAAACCAATGAAACTTCTTTTAACATTTCTTGTAAGGCAGGTCTGCTGGCAACAAATTCCCTCAATGACGGTTTGTCTGAAAAAGGCTTTATTTCCGCTTGCACTTTTGAAGAATAATTTTGCAGGATATAGAATTTGGGTTGGTGGGTCTTTTCTCTCACCATTTAAAATATTTCAAATCACTCTCTTCTTGCTTGCTTTTCTGAGAAGTAGGATATAGTTCTTCTTGTTGCTGCCCTATAGGTAAGGTGTTACCCTCCCACCCCCCACCCCCCACCCCGGCATCTTCTAAGATTTTTTTCTTTATCTTCAATTTTCTACAGTTTGACTATGATATGCCTAGATGTAGTTTTTGGAGGGGGTTTATCCTGCCAAGTGTTCTTTGAGTTTCCCAGGTCTGTGATTTAGTGTCTGACATTAATTTAGGGAAGTTCTCAATCGTTACTGCTGTACATATTTCTGCTGTTCCTTTCCTTCTAATATTCCCATTACAGCTTTTGTGGTTGTTGCAAAGTTCGTGGATATTCTGTTTCTTTTTTTTCTTTCTGTCCTTTTTTTTTTTTTTTTTTTTTTGCTTTTTTGTTTGGGATATTTCTACTGTCCTATCAAGAGCAGAAAGAGATTCTTTCCTCAGCTTTATACTACTGAGACCAACAAAGTAATTCTTCATTTCTGTTACAGTGTTCTCTCTAACATTTCTTCTTGATTCTTTCTTAGGATTTCCATCTCTTTGCTTACATTATCCATCAGGTCTTGCCTATTGTCTATATCTCCAGTAGATATTTAAAATTTCATTTTAAATTCACAGTCTAAAAATGACAACAATCCTGTCACATCTGAGTCTGGTTCTGATTCTTGTTCTGTCTCTTCAAACTGTGTTTTTTGCACCGTCTAGAAGTACCAGTACAATGTTGAGTAGAATGGGTGAGAGAGAACATTCTTCTCTTGTTCGTAAAATAGGGGGCAAGCACTCCATCTTGAACACTGAGTACAATATTAGCTAAGGGTTTTTGGTAGATGTCTTTTATCAGGTTGAAGAAATTCCTTTCTCTTCCTGTTTTATTGAGTGTTCAATTTTATCAAATCCTTTCTCTGTATCTATTGAGATGAACATACTGGTTTTCTGTTTAAGTTTGTTAATATGTTGACTTATAGTGATTGATTTTGAAATATTAAACCTTGCATTTCTGAGATAAACCTCACTTGGTTATGGGGTTATTTTTTTCTTGGTTATGGGGTTATTTTTTTCTTTTACATATTGTTGTATTTAATCTACTAAAGTAGAGAGCCTGATGCGGGGCTCGATCCCAGGACTCTGGGTTCATGACCCGAGCCGAAGGCAGAGGCTTTAACCCACTGAGCCACCCAGGCGCCCCTTGTTTGGAATTTTTGCATCTCTTTTCATGAAACCTAATGGAATGAGTTGCCTGCCTGTCATGGCAGACCACTTTACCTGCTGAGATTTTATTTTCCTGTTTGTGAAAGGAAGAGGCTGGATAAATGATTTATCCATTATTTTCCATTATACAGGAAACTAGTCTTTTCTGTAATTCATATTTTTCCATGATTAACATTTATGTTAATTAATCTTTTAAAATTATTTTATGTATATTTTATTATATATAAAAGTACAATAGCATAAGTATATTATTAAGTGATAGATATATACATATATTGATGGTGACTGCTCAAAACATTTTAAATGAAGGGGTATTTGGTGAAAAACTTCTGGAAAACGCTGCCGTATATAATTCTCCTCACTAGGAGGGCTAGGCTTTCTCATAAGCCTCAGTCTTTCCCACCCAGGGCACTTTGCTATTATTATTAGTCTCTGAGGTTGCTTTGGACACTTACATAAAACTTCATTTCATCCTTAAAATAGTCCTGTAGGCAGACTTATTAGTTAACTCGAGATCGCAGACCTAATTAAGGCAGAGCTGGAATTAAGACCTAAGTCTGTCTGATTTCAAATCTGATATTCTGTCTTTTAAAACTTAGATGAGGGGCACCTGGGTGGCTCAGTCATTAAGCATCTGCCTTTGGCTCAAGTCATGATCCCAGGGTCCTGGGATCAAGCTTCCAATCAGGCTCCCTGCTCAGCGGGGAGCCTGCTTCTCCCACCCCCCGCCCCAGCTTGTGTTCCTGCTCTATGTGAAATACATATATTTAAAACAAAACAAAACAAACTTAGATGAAGGGTACCTGGTGGCTCATCTGGTTAAGTGTCTGACTCTTGATTTCAGCTCAGGTCATGATCTCAGAGCCTGAGATCCAGCTCTGTGTCAAGCCCTGTGTCAGAGTCTGCTTGAGGATTCCTTCCCTCTCCCTCTGCCCCCACCCCAAATAAATAAATCTTTTAAATAAACAAACAAACAAATAAATAAAACTTTAAATAAAATTTTAATTACGAAAATTTTAAATACACCAAAATGTATAGAAATTGGAAGATACCATATACCTACTTCCCAGAAGTAACAAAGGTTAACATTTTTTTCTGCATTTTATTTTTATCTCTTTTAAAAAAAATAAACAGGAAGTGGATATGTAGCTAAATCCCCCTCCTTCAGTGTCTCTTTCCCTTACTAGTACCAATATGTGTATATGATCCCCATGGTTAATTTTTTTCCACATACAAATGTACCCATAAATAATTTATAGTATTGTTTTGGGCATTTAAAAGTGTACATAGTGGTACAACACTAATATATATATCATATGGTGATTGAAAACAAGTAGAAAAGGGATATATGTATGTATATATGTACACATATAAAAATATATACATGTACATATAGATATGTATACATATATATATATCTCCCTTTGCTACTCGCTATTTTCAGTCACCATATGATGATGAGATATTTCCATGTCAGTATATGTAGATCTAGTTTGCATACTCTCCTTCTTTTATGGTATTCTATTTTATGAATAAACTACAGTTTATCAACATCTTTTTTTATATTAAAAATTTTTGATCATTTTATTTGTTTTTTTCATATGATAAGTGTACTCTTTAATCCCTACCCCCTATTTCACCCATCTGCCTGCCCACCTCTCTTCTAGTAATCATCAGTTTGTTCTCTATTGTTAAGAGTCTGCTTCTTCCTTTGTCTCTCTCTCGCTCGCTCTCTCTCATTTTTTCCCTTTGCTCATTTGTTTTTTTAAATTCCATGTATGGGTGACATCATATGGTCTTTGTCTTTCTCCAACTGACTTATTTCCCTTAGCATTATACTATTAGCATTGTTGCAAATGGCAAGACCTAGTTCTTTTTTGTGGCTGAATAATATTCCATTATGACCTTTTTTTTTTTTTTAAGGATTTGTTCTCCATTTCTTTGAGAGAGAGAGAGCGAGCAGGCAGAGGAAGGAGTAGAGGGAGAGGGACAAGAGACTCTGTGCTGAGTGTAGAGCCCTTCACAGGGCTTGATTCCACAACCCTGAGATCATGACCCGAGCCGAAATATAGAGTCAGATACTTAACCAAGTGAGACATCCAGGCTCTCCTATTCATTTGCTTTTTTGTTTTTTTAAGTTTTGTTTATTTCCTTGAGAGAGAGAGAGAAATAGAGAGTGGGGAGAAGGCAGAGGAAGAGAATCTTTAGACAGACTTTCCCCTGAGCACAGAGCCCTACATCGGGCTCCATCTCACAACCCTGAGATCATGACCCGAGCCAAAATGAAGGGTCAGCTGCTCCACCACCTGAGCCACCCAGGCACCCCTATTCATTCATCTACTGATGGATATTTGGGCTACGGCCATAGTTTGGTTATTGTAAATCATGCTTTCAGTTTCTTATTATATTAGTTTCTTAGGGCCCCTGTATCAAATTACTACAACTAAGGGGCTTAAAACAGTGGAAATGTACTCTTATGGTTTTGGAGGCCAGAAGTCTCAAATAGTATCACAGAATGAGATTAAGATGTCAGCAGGGTCTTCATGGTACCTCTGGAAATTCTGTGGGAGAATGAGATCCTTGCTTCTTCAGTGGTTGCTGGCATTCCTTGCCTTGCAACCACATTGCTTCAGTCTCTCTTCACATCACCTCCTCCTACTGTGTGTGTGTGTGTGTGTGTGTGTGTGTGTGTGAAATATCTCTATCCTTTTTCTTATAAGGATATATGTGACAACAATTAGGGTCCACCTGGATAATCTAGTGTTCAAGATCCATAGTTTAAGGTCCATAAATTAGTCACATTTGCAGAGACTCTTTTTCCAAACAAAGTAATGTTTACAAGTTCCAAAGATCAGGACCTGATATCTTTGGGGGTCATCCTTCAATCTTCTACCACTTATGAACAGCTGTATTTCTCTTATGAATAGCCACAAGGGAAACACCTTTGTACATGTCTCTGTAACTATGTGCTGGTTTCTCTAGAATAGGAACATAGAAGTAGAATTGCTGGGCTATAGACTGTATCTTCAACTTTACTAAAGAAGTTAAATTATTCCCTGAAGTGATAGTACCAATATGTATTTTTATACCTTGTGTATTACTCCTTTTTCTGTTGGGATTTAGTCTTATTGCTTTGTTCTTGATGCATTTTGGGTATGAATTGCTTATGTACGTTACAGACATATTCTCTATCTGGATTTCTCTTTGCACTTTCCGTATGGTGCCTTTTGCCATGTGGAAGTTTAAAATTTTAATTGTAAATCATTTTAACCACTCTTTTTCTTTATGGTTTGTTCATTTTGCATCCTCTTTAAGAAACTATGAATACTATATGGGTTGCCAGTCTTCACAGCACCATGTATTGAGTAAACCTGTCCTTTTCCCAGTGGTTTGTGTTGACATTTCTGACCTATTTCATGGGCCCATATCCATATGAATCAGTCTCTAGGCTCTCCATTTTGCTAAATTTGTCAGTACCACCGGTTTTAATTTGTTACCGTAGCATCATAACAAGTTGTGATATACAGCGGCGTTCTAATTTTTCTTATTATTATTCCTAGGCCTTGAATTTTCCATATCACTTTTATGACCACTTTTTCTAGTTCTTTAAAAAGCCAGATTGGATTTTGACTGGAATTTTGCTGAATTTATAGATTAAAGGAGGGGCGTAATTGCTGTATTATGAAACAGAGGTTTCCTGTCTGTGAGGCAAATGTGATAACCACTACACTACGGAAATGCGGCTCATTTCCTGTCTGTGAATATGGTATATCCTGTTTTATAATATAGTTTTGTTCCTGTTGCAAATATTGTCTTTTCACTTTAAAGTTATATTTCTAATTGGCTGCTTCTGGTATATATGAATGTTACAGACTTTTGTATTTGATCTCATTTTTTCTTTTGAGTTCTGTAGATACTTTTGGATTCTATTTTGGGCCATATCCTATAAACTGCAAATAATGACAGACTTGCCTCTTCCCTTTTAATCTTTATGATCTTTTCTTTCTTTTTTTCTTCTTTCTTTCCTTCTCTCTTTCTTTCTTTTTATTTTATCAGCTAGGAGCTGCGATGATGCAGTATATGAAAGAAGTAGTAGTAGAAGATGTCCTTATCTTCTTTCCTGACTTAAAAAATAGATACTTCTAATATTTCACCATTATGTACTCTACTTGTCCTTGGTTTTTGGTAGATTGCAGACATTTTATTTCAGTTTTTCACATCTTTGTTCATAAAGGAAATAGGCCTAATACTTTTTCTTTTCTCATACTAGCTTTTGTCCATGTTTTATAACATTCTCATAAAATGAGTTTCAGAACATTCACTCTGTTTTTCAGAACAGTTTGTAGAAGGTGGGTATTGTCAGTTCTCTGAAGGTTTTGTTGAAGTTGCCTGTAAAAGCACACAGCCCTTCCTTTTTTTCTGGGGGTAGATTTTTAACTAATGATTCACTTTCTTTATGGATAATATATCTTATTCCAGATTTCGATTTCTCCGTGAGTTGGAAAACTATATCTTTTTGAGAAACTTTTTTCATTTTGTCTAGTTTAAAAGTTTTATCACCTTTACAGCTCTCACATTGTTGATCTGTGCCTTCCCTCTTCTTTTAAAATCAATTTTACTAGAATTTTTTAAATTTTCTTTTTTTTTTTTTTTTTTTTTTTTAGGATTTTGTTTATTTGAGAGAGCAAGCATGCATGAGCTGGGGGTAGAGGGTAGAGGAAGAGAGAGAGGGAAAAGCAGACTTTCCACTGAGCAGGGAGCTGAATGCAGGGTTCCATCAGGACCCTGGAACCTTGATCTGAGTTGAAGGCAGCCGCTTAACCAACGGAACCACACAGGCAACACTTAATTAGAGTTTTTTGTTTGACTAGTTTTAAAAGTAACATTTCAATTGTTAACCCTCTTTATTTTTGCTTTGTTTTGTATTTCATTATTTCCTCCTCTTGTTTTTATTATGCCCTTTCTATTTTCCTTTGTGTTTATTTTCTAACTTCTTGCATTGGACATTTGTTTCACTGATTATCAGTCTTTATTCTCTAAGAAATATACTTACGGCTGAGTGTGTTTATTGTCCTTCATATGCAAATAGTTCCTAATATTGGCCAATTAATTATTTTTAAATTTCCAAATGTGTATGAGGTTAGCTTTTAGTTCTTGATTTCTCTTTTTGTTACATTTAGTTAGAGAATATAGTTTGCATGACACTGATTCTTTGATATTTATTGAGATTCGCTTTGTAGCTCTGAGACTGTTATTTTCTGAAATTTATTTTTCTCTTTTGAAGTTGAACTGGGTTAATACTTCTAGATTTATAATGATCTTCCCTTGACCTTTTGAAGATTTTCCATTGTCTTCTGCCCTCCATTGTGGTTATTGGTTAAGTCTCTTAATACAATTGCTCCTCTGTAGTGGTAGTCTTTTTCTTCTCAGATTGCCTTTCTCTTTGTTTTTGGTGTTCTGTAGTTTCATTACAAAGTATCTTGGGACTATTTGTAGCTGTTCAGCTTGAAAACTGTTGTGAGCCATTGTCTCATCAAATATCTTCTGTAGTCCCTTCTGTTTTCCTCCTCAAACTCCCAGTCTGTTCTTTGTCTCTTAACTTCTTGTCACACTTCTCTTTCTTCTCCATGTCATTTAACCTCTCATTCATTCTTTCACTTATTTTTCATTTTGTGCTACATTCTTGGCATTTTTCTTAAATCCATCATCCAGTTCATTGATTCAGTAACTGTACCTTACAGTTCCTATGTTTATTTAGTTTGTGTGTATTCAATATTTATGTTATTTCTCACAGCATCTTGTTCTTTTCTTATGGTCTCTCTATGTTTTATCTCTAATAATTCTTTTCTCTTTAAAGATTTTTTATTCATTTATTTGAGAGAGAGAGAGAGCATGTGCATGAGCAGGAGGAGGTGAGGAGAGAGAAGCCGACTCCCTGCTGAGCAGAGAGCCCATCATGGACCTCTGTCCTAGGACCCTGAGATCATGACCTGAGCTGAAGGCAGGCACTTAACCCACTGAGCCACCAAGACATCTCTCTTTAATAATTCTAAACATAATAATTTCATAGTCCATTACCAAATTTTGTTCTATTGTCCCACATACATGGGGTGCTTAGCTTCTGTTTATCTGGTGACTCTCATTCATGATGGATCATTTCCTTTTATGTTTTTGAAGCTTATCTTAAACTGTATTTCCTTCCCACACTACAGTGTTTCTTTGCTCTTTGGGTTGGCCCTACAGAGTAGTTTTGTTCTGTTTTAAACCCTCTTAGTTTGAATTAACTCTAGACTTACAGAAATGTTTCCAAAATGTTACAGAGAATTCCCATATACACCTTACCCAGCTTCTCCTAATGATAGCATCCAGCCATAGTGCGGTTATCAAAACCAGGAAATTAACACTGGGACAACACTATAAACTAAATATGCTATTTGAATTTCACCAATTTCTTTCACTAATGTTCTTCTTCTGTCTCAGGATTCTATCTGGGATTCCACATTGCATTAGTTGTTTTTTCTTAGTTTTCTGTGATCTATAACATTTCAATTTCAGTCTTTCTTTACCTTTTTTTTTTTTTAAGATTTTTATTCATTCATTTGAGAGAGAGCACAGAGGGAGAGGGACAGGCCGACTGTGCTGAGCAGGAAGACTGACACAGGGCCCTATCCCAGGACACCCAAGATCATGACTTGAGCCAAAGGCAGACGCTTAACCAACTGAGCCACCCAGGCACCCCATTCTTTCTTTGCCTTTTATGAACTTGATATTTTTGAAGAGTATTAATCAGTTATTTTGTAGAATGTCCCTCAATTTGGAGTTGTCTGTTTTCTCATGGTTGGACTAAGGTTATACACTTTTGAATACTACAGAAATGACATACCTTTCTTAGGACATCATATCAAGGGGCTGATGATGGCAAAATATCTTACTCCTGGTAACATTGGCTTTGATCGCTTGACTAAAGCCATGTTTACCAGATTTCTCCACTGTAAAGTTACTCATCTTTCCTTTTATAGTGAACGAATACCTTGAGAGTATTGATTTGCAACTATGCAGATCCTGCTTTTCCTCAAACTTTAACTTACTAATTTTAACATCCAGTACTAGAACATTCAGAGTAGTTTTGATTTTACCCCTCTGGGTTGGCTTATAAACTGGACTTAATTTCATCTTAATTTCGGTGTTAATTTATTGCCTTCGAGCATTCCACAGTAAATGGGTAAAATAAATTTATACTCCAAATTTTTATTTGGCAGAACATTGGCTTTGAGTTCTGAAAGATAACTTTTTTTTGGGGGGGGGAGGGTGCTCAGAGACTCAGTAGAGAAAAGGTCCATTGTCATCTCCCTTGGCCAGCGGGCAGAGTTCATTCATCCTTCTTTCACTTCAACCGAAGCCCTTTACAGTCCTAGCTTTGTGCCCAGGTTTTGTGTGTAGGCGTTCCAGATTGTTATCCTCCTTGGCCAGAGGCCTTGTCTCTTGTGCCTGAATGAGCGTTAAAATCCGGGTTCTTACCTGTTAATCATGTTTGATTCTCACTTCCCCCATGTGGTACCTTATTAGCTTGTACTACACCTTCCCCTCTGGCTGTCGGCTACCTCTTTGCTTTGGTACCTGCTACATTTTCTCTCCTTTTTCACAAGCTCAGCCAGGAGTTTAAGCTTTAATTGCTGCCTCGTCTACCATTTTGCCACACACAAACTCTCCACCATGCCATATGGGCTCTCTAAAATTACACTAGAGAAAATACTGACTAGACACATTATGATTAATACCTGTGCTGCAGTGGATTTGGCTTTGCCCGTGTAGGCCTAGTTAAAATCCGCTCCACTATTTAAAAATCTTAATAACTCTCAGGCTTTTCTCTTTCTATTTTGGAAGCATATCCATTCTTACAGCCTTGAGTTTTATGGGATGCTAGAAAAAATTCTTGGCATTTTAGAATAAATAAACCATATAATGTTGTGCCAAAACAGATAGACTATTTCTTATGTTTCTAAAGAGTGGAAAAAGGACCAACACTTTTTCTGAGGTTTTATATATACATATATATTTATACTGTGTTTCTTTTATTTCTTTTTCCATGATTATATTCTTGTGGGAGTGGGTAAATCATTAACAGTGAAACGACTGTTTCATCCAAAATTCAGCGTTCTAATGGTCTCTTTTCTAAACGAAGTCTCTGTGAATAAAAGCATGGCGGCTGTGTGGCCATCTAGTTGGTAACAAATGACCAGGCTAGTGCCACCCAAGCTTTCTTCTTTAATTAGAGTCCAACTTTTGTTTTAAAAAAGGAGAATGGTAACAAAATGCTAATTTTTTGTTCCATAGAGGGAGAATTAGGATGTAAAAATTATGGTAAACAGAGAGAACGCTGCACAGCAGGGAGGGAATGACACTTGGGCCCCCACAGGGTATGTCCTGCCCAGCCATTCTTTTTGCAACCCAGTGGCCTGGGTGTGGAAGGCATGCTTCAGTGTAGTGTTGAACCATGTCCATTTTCATTCATTCATTTAATAAACATATGTTAAACACCTACTCTGTGCCAGGCCCTGTGGTGGCTGATGGAGCTTCAGAGGTCAGTGAGCTGCCTTGGAGAATGCCACCTTGTCTCTGAACCCCTACCACCCACCATGGATCCTGACAGTGCTGTTTCCAGGCTGTCCATTCTGGGTCATTCTCTTCCCATACTGTTTTGGAGGGGGGGCAGCTGTCCTTTGCTGTCCAGCTTTCTCCCACCCCTGAAGACATGGTTCCGGTTACCGTTCTTAAGATGTTCCCGACCACCCCAGTTCTCGGTGATCCCCTGCCTCTTTGACCTCATTGCCTTTCTGGTCAGGGCCACTCAGCACATCTTTTTCTTGCCTCACACACAAAAGTTGAAGAATCAATGACTTAGTGAATGTATGAACAAAAGCAGTGCCTTTTGTTTGGATTCAATTTTCACTCAGTAGTTAAGATCCTCTTGAAAGGGTATTCCTAGACCAATGTTGGCCTTTCTCGATGGACAGTTCATTCTACCACCTCCTAATAATTATAATGATACCTGGTACTTACACTCTGCTGCCTACACAAAAGTTCTGTACTAAATGCTTTCTGTGTGACTCGTCTAACCCTCACAGTAGCCCTAAAAAGTAGATACTTCTACTATTTTCATTTTGCAGACAAGGTAGCTGGGACACAGAGAGCTTAAGGAACCCACCCAACATGGCTTACTAACTTGCAGAGCTGAGATTTGCACCAGGTGGTCTAGCAGTTTTGTCATGAGTTAAGATTTAGAGTAAAACTTGCTAAGGGTGATCATGATCCATGATCATTCTGCCCCTCTAATGCCTTACAAGCCTCACCTGTGAGATGAGAATAATTCAGGAGATTACTGGGGGAACTGAATGAGTTAAAGATATGCCAAACACCAAGCCAGTAAATACCCCATGACCTTAGCTCCGTCCACTCCCCTCACCACTAGCCACGTGAAATTTCCACGTTCTGAGCCTGGAAAGCATGAGTATGCTCCTGGATGGCCCAGCAGCCTTGAGATCTTTGCTCTCACTCACTGAAATCTTTTGCCTCGCCTCTACCTTTTCTGGAGGGCTCTCCTCCACAATGGGGGTGATGGGGGTGATGGATGAGGAATTGCAATGATGCAGGATCCCACAGAGGGGATGGAAAGAACCGTAGGAGAAGCTCACTGCCTTACTACATGGAGGCTTCTCCTCGCTCTGGCCATATCTGCTGCCACCATGGTGGTTCATCAGGCCTCCGGAAAGCTGAGGCATGAAGTGACTGTGGTCAGCCCCTGCTGCTGGCCCCTGGGAGAGACCAGTGTGTGGCCTGGGAGGGATTGTGCTGCAGCCCCCAGTACTGCCCCGAGTGGGGACCATGGCCCCAGAAGCAGTGGGGCAGTTAGGTTTGTGACTAACAACCAGCTTCCCTGTTTGGTTTTCTCTTGACTGACTTCCTGCTCATTTTTCCTTTTTTTTTTTTTTTTTCTGTTGTTGTTGAAATGTCAAGCTGTGAACAGATTAACATATTTGTTTGATTTTTGATTTAGAGCCACAGAGGCTTTATCAGCCTATGGATTTCTTATATTACTCTGAAAACCACTATATTTAGGCCTAATGTTCTATGGTTACACACTAGGATCCATTACATAATTTAAGCATGGGGTGTTTAAAACAAGAAGCCAGGAACAAGTTCTCATTATATTATCTGGATTAAAAATGATTTCTCACTGATGTGGCAAAGTTTAAAAGTTCTAGCCACTGTTAAAGTGGAGGTGGGTGGCTGGCCTAGGTTGGATCCATGACTTCTGATTCAGATAAGTGATTTCGCTGTCATCCCAGTGCTGCCTCTCCCAAGCTCAGAATTCTTCATAGAAGACCAAAAACAAATCCAGAAATAGGCCTCTGCAATATGTAAGAAATTTTCCAACTTTGTATTTGGATAAAGAAGTAAATCATTGTGTTCATTAAAGTACTTCTCCTTCTTTCTTTTCGGATTTACTTCCTGGCACAAGAGAGCCAGTTGCTGTAATGAGAATCTGTCAATTGAGCATGAGTCTACCCTAAGACCTTTAGGTGACTAAGTGGTCCTAGGGAAGGGTCATAGTTAGAGATGTGCAGATTGTGACCTGCACAGCTCTGGGGACACCAAGCATGGAGAGTCCCCCTGTCAGTGGTTGGGGTATGGGGACAAGGCTCCCAGCATTTACTCTGCCACTTAGCCTCTTCTTTCCCTGCCAACCCCCACCCAAATTTGGCTTCTTGGTCTCCAAATCAAAAGCTTGTCTTCCTCCCCTTCTCCCTTCTTTCTTCCCTCCCTCTTTTCATGTTGACTTAGGCACGCTTAATGAGGGTAGATATGATTGGATCCCCCCTTTCTTTCATGGCTCCCTTCCCCCGCCACCCACCAATATGCACATACCCTATCTGTGACAGAGCCTATCAAATTTGGTGAAGCACAACCACACATCAAACACCCAGAATGTTCTAGAGACCTCTCTGTGAGGTTGTGTAAGCAGAGGGAAACTAAGCTGTGCAGTACAGGAGAAGCAATGTGGATTCCAAAAATGCTTTATCATAAAATTGGGTTTTGTTTAACTATTTTTAGGAGATCGTTATAGTCACAACCAGATGTATGATGGTCTCAGCAAGAGCAGGCCGTTTTGAGCAGCAGACACACCAAAATAGGGAAAGAGTTGTGTTAAAAGGTCCAAAACACATTTTTTTTTAATTAAAAATTAAATGGGCCATCATGGGAGAGAGGACATTACAGAAAACTCCATAGTAAGCCAGAGAACTTGCTTTAGAGATAACCCCCAAACAGGGTGATATAAGGAAGGGATTAAGAGGATGAAAAAAAAAAGAGCAGGATTGGAGGGAGGGAGGGAACTAAAGGAATAATCGAAGATAATTATTTAAGAGAAATCCTTTTCTAAGCTAAAACAAAAAAATCTGGAGATTGAGAGAATTCACTCTGTTTGAAGCAAAATACATGAGAAGAGATCACTAAATATCCCAGGGTAAAAATGTACAGGTCATATATATAAGGAAAGAATCTCATAAAGAACATTAAAGCAAAACCTAAGCAAAGCTTAAAAAACATCACCACCACCAGCAGCAGAACCAAGGATCTAAAAAGCAAAAAGAATGAACACAATGCACAGGCAACAGAATGAACAAATAATCCAATCAAGAAATGGGCAGAGGACATGAACAGACACTTCTGCAAAGAAGACATCCAGATGGCCAACAGACACATGAAAAAGTGCTCCATAGCACTCGGCATCAGGGAAATACAAATCAAAACCACAATGAGGTATCACCTCACACCAGTCAGAATGGCTAAAATCAACAAGGAATCTTCAGTGCTTTGAGAGCAAACAAATTGGGCCCTGGCTGGTTGTTGTACATGGGGACAATCAAAACGTTTTTAAACCTTCAAGAAGACAAAACATAGTTTTACTCAATTTGAATTAAAAAATTACTCAAAGTAATGCATTTCTTTAATATGTTACCCAAGACCATGAAGATAAAATCAAAATTCAGTACTCAAGGAGGATATCTTATCTTAACAAATTGGAACAGCACTGGACCCTAAAACAACTCTCTCTCTCTCTCTTTCTCTCTCACATACATACACACGATTATACATCCCAACTCCAAGGTCAAATGTTATTTCAAGAGGTGAATGATATTGTCACAAATTTAAAAGGATGATGACATGGATTATGCCACAGACAAAATAGCCAAGTCTTAGCAAGACAGAGTGGGGAAACAAAGAGCTGAATTCTTTTTTTTTTAAGATTTTATTTATTTATTTGATAGAGATCACAAGTAGGCAGAGAGGCAGGCAGAGAGAGAGAGGGAAGCAGGGTCCCTGCTGAGCAGAGAGCCCGATGTGGGGCTCGATCCCAGGACCCTGGGATCATGATCTGAGCCGAAGGCAGAGGCTTTAACCCACTGAGCCACCCAGGCGCCCCAAAGGGCTGAATTCTAAACATTCCATCTTGAGAGTAAAATCTTGTATTTCATCCTTATCTTTGGAATTTAGGTAGATCTAAGATTAAAATATTTTAGGGCAGTTTCAATTTCACCGAGATAGAATGGTAGAATCTAATCATTTCACAATGCATATGTATATGAAATCATCATGTTGTATACCTTCAATATATATAATTTTGTCTGCCAGTTATACCTCAGTAAAGCTGGGGGATAAAAAAGGAATTCTGGGGAATGGGACTGGAGATTGGAGCAGTGAAGACATTCCTTATAGAACTTCTTGTATTTTTTGAAATTGTACCGTGACACATTCATTTCTAATATTAAAACCTATTATTAAGAAAAAAAATATACAGACAAGCACAGTGTTCCTTTTTAGAAAAAGAATTTGCAGAACTGAAGAGCAAAGTTAGTACAGTCTTCATTGCAAAAGACAAGTAGCAACAGATGTTATACATGAAAAACCGAAAGTGAAAAATAAGATGACAGGGAAAATGAGTCCAAGAGAAGTCTTGACCATCAGTGTAAACTCCCTGATCACCGTTAGAACTGTTAGGACACGTTCCACCTGCCCGGGGTTGGCCTATGGTCACAGCTTTTTTTCACTTTCCCTTTTAATTTCTTGAGGTCTCATGGGCCATATTACCAGGAATTCCTCTTGAGGAATATACCAGTGTATTCCCCCTGAGAACTCTTCTCTACACCTTCCCCCTTAGTTGTCCAGGAACCCCAGGAGGGTTACATCATCCAACGAAGATGAGACCATTGTCAAACACCACTGCTGTGGCTCCCTGCGGTCACAAGGCTGCTGTGGGAGGCTGTTCTGCCAGGCTGATGGGTGCCATTTAGCTACATAGAAAGTCAAATGTTCAGTTTTGCTGCTATTTTAAGTTGGGAGAGACATGATCATGTCTATAAAGGCAAAGGGAGAGGACCAATAGTGACCAAGAAAGCAAAGACACAGATGACAAACTGGGTGATTGATGGATCAATGAGCAGTTAAGGATGGGTCAAGACTCAGGTATGCCTTTTGCGATTCCCTCCAATGGATGTTTCAAACGTTCTCTCTTTTCACCATTTTCCTCGCACTCATGGTACAAAACCTCATCTCCAGGTTAACAGAGGCTGTAGAGGTCCCTCCCGAGATACAGACCTCCTCCATGTCCCTGCATCCATAACTTGGCATTCTTCCTTTCTCATCTCAGTAGAAAAGGTGTCCCCCCTGCTCTTCAAAGCTAGCTTTCATGATGGCCTTGTCTCATCAAGAGACCTGGAGCCCATCCTTGGCTCCATCCTTTTGCCCCATCGCCCCTGTACCAGCAGCCCTTGCTGGTGTGCCAACCCTCACGTTGCTTTCTGAGTGCTCTGACATCCAACTCTCTGTTGCCCTCTTGTTCAATGCTCAGGAGATTCCTTTCACCTGCAGAGGAAAACCCAGGTGCCCTAACATGGCACCTCATGTGCCTTTTGTGATTGGACCTCACCTGCCAACTCTCTAACCCCTTGTTCCACTTCCTTGTGTTCTAGTTATCCCAAGAATCCTGACCATCTGGGTTCATATCTTGACTTCACCACTTACTAGCTGTATGCCCTTGGGAAGTTTGCTGAATCTCTCTGGGCCTTAGTTTCTCATCCATAAAATGGGGATAATCAGGTACATCTGAGTGGCTTAGTAAGTTAAGCATCTGCTTTCTACTCAGGTCATGATATGTGGGTCCTGGGGATGGAGCTCTGAGGAGGGCTCCTTGTTCAACAGGAAGTCTCCTCCTTCCTCTCCCTTTGCCCCCACCCCTCATGTTATCTCTCTCTCAAATAATCTTCAAAAAAATGGGGATAATCAAAGTTCCTGCTTAAAGGGCTTCTGTGGGAGAGATGAGTTCCTGCTTATGAAATAGTTGGATTAATGGATGCCTTCATGCATAAACATGAATATACAGTTAACCACCTTTTTTAAAAAATATTTTATTTATTTATTTGACAGAAAGAGACAGAGAGGGAGCCCAAGCAGAGGAAGTGGGAGAGCGAGAAACAGGCTTCCCATTGAGCAGGGATCCCGAGGCAGGGCTCAATCCCAGGACCCCAGAATCGTGACCCAAGCCGAAGGTAGATGCTTAACAACTGAGCCATCTAGGCGCCCCCTATAGTTAACCACCTTACCCAATCTGACAACACAGTACAGTAGAACCATCTGAACACTAGCACTAAGCCCTTGGTAAATGTGAGCTCCTGTTGTCGAGTCTTTGTACAGCTCCTCAGATGTACTATCCTCTTGTTCTCCTTGAACCTTTAAGGATACCGTTCTTTCTACAATTCCTCCAACCTCCTTCCCCTCCTTGCCCTACTTCTGTGACTGGTAAATTGTCATTCATCTTCAGGCTCTGTTCTATTACCATCTCTGTTATGAAGCCTTCCTTATTTCCCCCTACCTGTATATACATGCCAGACTGGATGTGGGGGTATTCCCTCTAAGCTTCTAGACATATCTTTATTGCAACCTCCTCCCCCACCATTTTTTACTTTGTTGACTTGGTTTTCCTTTTGGTTGGTGAAGAACTCTAGGGTGCAGTCATTGAGGGCTAGGGATTGAATCTAGTCCATTCCTCTCTTATTCTCTATCAGTTGATGTTGCTTGACATGGAGTAAGTGTTCAAATAGCTTTTGTCAAGTGAATGAATGAATCCATAGTTAAGGACATGTTCAGACAGAACACAGTGGGAGATAGATAATTTCTTAGCAAATAAGAGATGGTCAAGTTTATTAGTAATCAAATCATTATGAATTAAAATGAGACCTCATTTTTACCTGTGGAATTAGGGAACACTTTTAAAAATGATAATATCTATTTGCATGGACATTCTGTCATTGCTGGTGTGAAAGTGAAAGCAACTTATTGCCATGTATCAAGATTTTTAAAAATGTCCTTTTTTTTGCCCACCTGATTGTACTTCTGGGACACTATCCAAAGTAAATTATTTTACTTATATATTTATTTATATTTTTAAAGAGAAAAAATTACTTTAGATGTCAACTAAAAAATATGTGAGGTGGGTACATAGTTTTTTCAAAATTATTTTGTGAGTAAGCAAGCCAAAAGAAAAAAGTCACTGCTTCTGTCTGTGGTGCCCATTCCCTACCCTGTACCACAAGACAGCTAGTCTCTTCCTTCCTCTGTGGTCAAAGGAAATAATTTTAAATACAGACAAATGTTTACACATGAAGATGTTAATTATGACAGTACTTATATAAAAATTTGAGAAAACCCCCCAAAATATCCAATAGGGTGGTTTAGCATTTTTGTTTCAGAAGAATATGTGATAACAAGGAATGTATTAGTTAAATGAAAAAAAAGGCCATAAAATATGTTCACAAATATTAAGAAAAAGAAAAGACAATTAAATACCCACGCATAGAAAAGAGACTGCAAGGAAGTATACCAAAATGTTTACTTACTTGGTTATGTTTGGGCAGTAGGAATTTGTTTGACTTTTTTTTCTTGCTTTTATTACCAACCAAATTCTCTATATTTAGACATGTGATCCTTTTATAATGGAGTAAAGCCAATAAATTCTATATTTTAGAGTGTGTGTTCAGAAAGAATTAGGACTGATTGTATTCTATTTGATATGTTTTGATATTAGTAAGTCTTAAATTACTAAATTGATTGTAAACACCTGGAGGGAACAAACCTAGTCTTGTTGAGCCCATTGTTCGATCAATAAATACCTATGGGCTTCTATGGGGATGGCCTTCCATGTAAGGTCCTTACTCCTTGCCCTTGGCCATTGTCGCAGGGACCAGGATGGCCTCTCAAACATCTAGCAACCAGTGAGAAAGAGTTAAAAACAAAAAGCCAAACAAGAGAAGTTGGCTTGGAAACAAATTATCCTTGAACACAGGATGGGTGTTAGCCAAAAGAAAGGTGCTAGAAAATGAATAGCTTTGCTTATAAATGAAATGAATATTCATTCCTTTCTGCCCACATTGCAAGTTAGGCACCATCATCTACACTTTTCATTTGCTGCTACCAAAAAATCTTGACATAATTTAAGAAACAAAAAACACTGTTGTCCTAGCCTCTTTCAATGTTAATTGAATGGTATTGTGCCAGATTGTAAAAGAATGATAGAGGAGTGGCCTTTAAGGGTTTCTCAAATTGCACCTCTATGAGGAATATTGTTAATAATCCACAGCAATTGCTCTTAACAACATGAGAATATCTCATTTTTTGTTTGGCTACACTTAAACAGCCCCAGAGTTGAGTGCACCAAGACATACTGAATTTCAAACTAAATAAATCAAAATTACCATGTACATTCCACTACATGTCAAAACAGGAAAAGCCATAGTATTTGATGTGAAATGAAGATTAGAAGAGCAATAGAGAGAAAACTAGAAGCCTGCTTTCAGTTGGAATAAGAAAACAGGGTCAGTGATTTTCAATGCAGATGTACTTCTCTTGGAGAAAACATATAAAAAAAATCAATTTACAATGCAGATGAATTTGGCAGTAATTATGATACTGTCAAAAGATTCTTTAGTTTCCAGAGGACTTATTTCAGAGTCCATGGTGCTTGCTTGTCCTGGTCCCACTTTGAAGCATCTCACCGTCTCTCCTTCCTCTGACACTTAACCAGCTGTTTCTACCACCTTCCACTCACTGTCTGGCAACACACTGGTCCAACAGTATGGCGGGCTGGGATGTCCATGACGGAAAGGCAGGGTTTTCTGTTCTGCATGGGCAGCTCAGGACCACAGTGTATAAGAGAAAATCTGAGGGACTGTAGAACATGAGCATATATGTCTGACTTCTGATTAGTAAATTGTCATCACAGTTGCTGCTTGGTTTAATTTAGGCTGAACCAGATTTTCTTATAAGCCTTAGAGCATAGAGCTTCAATTCTTGAGCCCTTGTTTATGTTGAAGCTAATTTTTTTTAAGTTGGTAGGAAAGTTCTTGCTTAGACTTTACCGATTCAATGTGTACGGAAATACCCTGAGATTCAGAGCTTTAAACTGAAGTTTTTATTCATGGTTACTTGAGTGGGTAACTTTAATGGAATTATATCTTGTAAAACTGCTTAGCATTTCATGTGTCAGAATTCTGCCTGGTTACTTCAATACCCTCTAGCAGTTTGGCATTATTTTTTGACTCTTATGATTTTAATTACAAAAACTAAGAGAAAATCATGGCAGCGTCCCTTAAAGGATTAACCAAGTAATACTGTGATGATCCATATAAAATATTATTGCCAGGAACATAGTACAGTGCTGAGTAAAGGCAAAGATGATTGCCATTTTGAGTTTTTAAGATCAGCATTAGTAATCACAGAACACCAGATCAGTACAATGAAAGCTCCTTTTATTTTTTTTAAGATTTTATTTATTTATTTGACAGAGAGAGATCACAAGTAGGCAGAGAGGCAGGCAGAGAGAGAAGGGAAGCAGGCTCCCCACCGAGCAGAGAGCCTGATGTGGGGCTCGATCCCAGGACCCTGGGGTCATGACCTGAGCCGAAGGCAGGGGCTTTAACCCACTGAGCCACCCAGGCACCCATGAAAGCTCCTTTTAAAATGAATTTTCATTTCCCTTAAATGAAGGGGCAGGAAGCACCAAGATAAGACTTTGCTCTCAGGTCATATTTCAGGTTCGCTCTGAAGGTTTATGTGAGGAAAGGCTATGTGTGATGGAAGTTGGATCTTTGTTTTTGTGGCTGTTGCTAGCAAAAATAGAATATGCAGAAGACCGTGTGATGGGTCCTCACTAGGTTAAATACAGAATTCCTAAGTGACCCAGCAGTTTTACTCCCCAAAATTGAAAACAGGCATCCAAACTAAAACTTGTACATGAATGTTCACAACAGCACTATTCACAAGAGCCCAAGGGTGGAAACAATGCAAACGTCCTTCGATGCATAAGAGATACCCCAAATGTGGCACATTCATACAATGATATATTACTCAGCCCCCAAAAGGAATGAAGTACTGATACAGCCTGGATGAGAGCACGAAAACATTGTGCCAAGCAGAAAAAGCCAGACACAAAAGACCTTATTTCCATGATTCCTTTTCTAGGAAATATCCAGAACCACCAATCTGCAGAGATGGTAAACAGATTAGTGGTTGCCAGGTGGGGAGAGGGCAGGGAAGAAGGAAGAAAGGAAAGTAATGAAAATGTTTTGTAAGAGACCGATGTGGCGGTTGCCCAGCGTTGTGAATGTGTTAAACACAGCCAGCGGTACGTTGTATGTTCCAGCTGTTTTTACTACAGTCCAAAATAAGGTGGGGTGAGAAGATCCCTTGTTTTTGGTGAAGCCCATTCAGGTTTGACTTCTAAAGAAGGGGGCACATGGCAAAGGCAGGGCAGAGTAATGGCAGCCACTTGAGCTCTGAGGACAAGTCTTCCACTTCCTGGTTGCGATCCCCAGTCCTGGGACCCTGCCTCATGTGGGGACAGCAAGCACAACTGCCACACCAACATCCACTCCAGGGCCCCTGGCGTCCTGTGTGACCAAGGGCCATTTTAAGTCTGGGGCAGCTTGTTTGAAACCTTCACATTAAAGACATTGGAAGCAGGGGGATACTGAGCTGTTTAAAACCCAAGCCTGCAGAGATCCAGCAGATAGAAACTTGAGCTGCAGTGAGGCCAGGACAATTTAAGCTTATCCACTGAAAAGGGAAAATAAACTTTTATGACCTTGGGATGCTAGAATAAGTTTAGTGAAAGGTAGGTGGGAAGTTTCTAATTAATGCTACACACGTTCTTGTCCCTTGTCCTTGCAAGTGTACCACTTGTCCTTCTTCACACTGGTTCTACCCTCAAAAGAAAAAATCTCTCAAAGGGTTTTTTTTTTTTTAATGATGACCATGAAAATAATATTTCTTTATTACAGAAGTTCAGAAAGAACAGAAACTCTCATATATACACGTGTGTCTATGTAAAGAAATCTCAGAGATCAGGGATAATATAGATATTTGGCATGTATCCTTTGTCTTTTTTTTTAAGTTTGTATTTAAATTCCAGTTAGTTGGGTACCTGGGTGGCTCAGTGGGTTAAGCATCTGCCTTTGGCTCAGATTGTGATCCCAGGGTCCTGGGATCGAGTCCCACATTGGGCTCCCTGCTTAATGGGGGGTTTCCCTCTCCCTCTCCCTCTGCCCCTCTCGTCTGCTCTCCCTCTCTCGCTTGCTCTTGCTCTCAAATAAATAAATAAAATCTTTTAAAAAAATTCCGGTTAACATACAGTGTCATATTAGTTTCAGGTGGACAATAGCAATCCAGTCCTTCCTTACATCACCTGGTGCTTATCACAAGTGCCCTCCTTAATTCCCCTCCCCTGTTTCACCTATGAATATAGGGGTACTAGCACCTTCAGTTTCAGTGGGAATCCTGAAACTGAATTTATCAATATAGCATGGGCACCTCTCATGCCAGTAAATACCAATCAATAACATACTTTTCATGGTTGCATAGCGTTCCATTTTATGCACGTTTCATGACTGATTACTCCATGACCAGTGTTCTAAATGAGCCTGGGGCTTTCATTGAAGTGGTTCCTCTGTGGTTGCTTAGTCCTTTCTCATGGCTGGTGACTCAGGGTTTCTGAAATTATTTTCTGTTACCTGATTATGCTGATCAATGATAGCTCTCAAAGCAGAGGTCATAGGCAATGAAAGGACTAGAGGTCTGTAAACAATCAGCTCAAAACCCACAACCTTTAGGCAACTTGCCCTGATGGAGCTTCACTCCATCCACTCATTCTGTCTTCTGTGTTCCGACAGAAGAGGGGCAGGAGAGTATGCGAGGGCTTGGAGCCAGACTGCAGGGGTTCTCTTTCTGGCTTTCAGGAGGTTGGGCATACTCAGTGCTTCTGTGTTCTCATCTATAAAACGGGAATGATAATAATAGTCCCTATCCGGGCACCTGGGTGGCTCAGTTGGTTGAGCGTCTGCCTTTAGCTCTGGTCCTGATCCCAGGATCCTGGGATTAAGCCATGCATCAGGCTTCCTGCTTAGCCGAAAGCCTACTTCTCCCACAGCTGTTGACCCTGCTTGCACACTCGTACTCTCTCCCTCTATCAAATAAATAAAATCTTAAAAAAAAAATGGTCCTTATCCTGCAGGCCAGATGAGATGATCTGTGCCAGAAGTCCCTGGCAGCACAACAACTGGCACCCAGTTAGTACTCCCTGAAAGGCTAGGGTTATTATTATTACTCAATTCATTCAACCGGGGCTCCTGGTTTCTGGCATTGGGAGCTCATCTGTGTGTGCCGGGGATGCCTATAATAGGTTAGAGACTCTGAAAAGCTCAGAAACCCAAGTGACTATACAGCGTTTCCTACACAGTGAGCCCCCAGCTAATATTGCTGTTTGATGGTCTGATCCAAACCAACCTGATGTAATTGTGGGATCCTCTTGTTTGAATTTGGTTGGTCTTGATTTCCCATTTAAAAAAATAAATAAACAAAAAGATAACAAAACAAAAAACCCCCAGAAACCCTAAGAAGCGGATATAGGTGAAATGCAATTTCTTCAGATATGTCAACATCATAGCCGTGGGCTTTCCTACATGCTAAGGAAATTCTTGACTAGGAGAGCTCAGAGATCTTCGATGATAGTGATAATGACAAGAAATACATAAAAGCACTAAAAGCCATTATTCCAAAAGACAAGTCTATAGCCAAAGAGCAAATAAAATCTTGTCTTCAGGGGCACCTGGGTGGCCCAGTGGGTTGAGCCTCTGCCTTCAGCTCGGGGCATGATCTCAGGGTCCTGGGATCAAGCCCCGCATCTGGCTCTCTGCTCAGCAGGGAGCCTGCTTCCCTCTCTCCCTCTGCCTGCCTCTCTGCCTACTTGTGATCTTTCTCTCTGTCAAATGAATAAATAAAATCTTTTTTAAAAAAAAATCTTGTCTTCGGTCACTTAGCTGGGATTCTTGGGAACTGAATCACTCTCAGTAAGTAGAGTTTCTCGATGGTGGAAGCTTATTCAGGTAACCACTAGAACAGTTGCTATTTTAACTATTTTGATGTCCTTCTTTCTTACTCGTGCTGCATGGTTTATCGCTTTGATATAGAGACTGTATTGAAAACAGTCCCACGAATTTGTTAGGTTTTGAGTCCTCGTTGCTAATGTGTCATTGCTGTTATAATTACTATTATTATTATTGCTCTGCCACATAATTTTAATACCATTTGCCTTTAAAAGACTCAGACAATGATTCCTCTACACAACTCTTCACTTTTTAGTCTCTTCTCTCACTTTTTCCTCACTGGCAGGGTGTGTCAGTCTTAGTTTTTAACTGCAGAAATGTTTCTGATTGCATTCTCGAACTTGAAAAGACTTTCCAAACGTGCTGATTTATAAATTTTATACCATGGGAAGCCAGAAACCCCAAGTCTGTTACTATTCTGTGTAAAGTAAGATTAATAGGCATCGAATGAAATCATGTATCTGGTGACAGGTTTTTTTGACCATTCAAGGACTTTGAAAGACTTACTGTCTGGTTACAGGCTCTTCTCAACTAGAAGTTTGACTCTGGGCAAGATGTCATTTTATTTAGAAACTATAGTGCTTATGGTTTTCCCTTGTAGCCCTGGTATATTCCTACTACTCCTAAATGAAGTAGCAATTAAATTAAAGGAAAATAGTCACCTGTCCTCTATGCAGTTGATAAAAGTTTTACAAAATGGAATTTGGATTTTTTTCTTAAAAGATTTTATTTATGCATTTGAGGGAGAGATAGAGAGAGGGCATAAGCAGGAGGAAAGGCAGAGGGAGAAGAAGCAGACTTCATGCTGAGCCGGGAACCTGACGTGGGGCTCAGTCCCAGGACCTGAAGCAATGACCTGAGCTGAAGACAGACACTTAACCAATGAGCCACCCAAGTGCTCTGGAATTTAGATATTTTTAACAGAAAGAGAATGAAGTGTTCTTAGATGTAATTTCATGAGCATTTTCTCATTTTCTTTACAGAGACATAATAATGAGTCTGACTGTTGGGAAACTCACAGACCATGAAGTTATAACCCTTGCCCGTCACTACCAGGGGCCTGAGGACACGAAGCCTGATGTGAATGTCCTAATTGCACGGGCCCATGAACAGCTCAAGAAAAACGCTTTTGAGAATTTTGAAAGACTCAATGCTATTTGTGTCTACCAAGACCGAGAAAAGTAAGCTTTCATTTTATCAATTTCAGTAAATCATGTAAGGTTCTGCAGACCTGAGTAATGAAGGAATTTATATTTTATCCAGTAGGGCAAAAAGAACACTGGGATGTCCCACTATACTCCACTATAGACCAAATGTACTTTATTTTTTTTAAACAAACTTTATTTTTATCGCAAAGAATATTAAAAAGTTGTACACTCAAGGTTGATATTTAATAACGTCAGTATTGTTACTGCTTCAACAATGAAGCAAAGGGCTTACGTGGACCTGGCTTTTTTTTTTTAAGAGAAAAACTGTGGTGATGAATTCAGTGAGTACTGGCACAGTTTGGTGTCCCTGTGTTGATTGATGATAAGCACCAGCAGTTTTACCCACCGGTGTTTTTGCACCATTAGTACAAACGTCCACCCAGTGGAAAATGTCTAAGTATTATTACAAAACTAGTCTTTTTGATTTTTTTTGCTTAAATGTCAACTTTATTCACATTGGTATCAATAAAACGTGGTTATCACAAAAATCCCAGCAACATTCTTACAGAAATTGGCAAAATGATTAAAAATTTTCTTTTTTTTTAGTCTGGGTTGTATACAACACTTTTTTTTTTCCCAAATGTACTTTAAATCATTTTGGGAAAGTATTTGGGTACTGATATTTCATCATGATGGTGAGTTTTGTTTGTTGATAGAATAGGGAAGGCCCTTGTATCTTCAAAAAGATAAGATGGCCCTTTCCATTTCCTTTTAATTGGTTTTTAAAGGCTTTCAACTGAAACATAGTAAATCCAGATGTTAGAAGGTTTAATCCTGAAATATCTTTTCTTACATTAGTTTGTGATCACCGGGATTTATAAATGTGTCTTTTCTAATACAGAGAACAGGGAATTTACAAGTAAACTTTATTTAGAAATTCTTTGAAATTATTTCTTCTTGATAATACGGAAGCTCAGCATAATCAATTTCTAGTACATTTGCCATGTTTCTATTACTCTTTACTAAATCATTTTTATAAACTGGAGCCCCATTTTAATAAGTTTTGGTGTTCATCTTACCCACAGACCTGATACTCTGGGGCGGCGGGGGGGTGGATATTCACCAGGAGTTAGAAAACCTTACTCTTAACTCTAGCCTCTAGTTTTCCTACTATGAACCGCTGATGTTTCTTTGCCCCATGACCCCTCCCATCACCCCCAGACCCGAAGTTTGTACCCAAGTGGCCAGCTTGCCTCCCCTAAATATCTTTAAAGACCTGTAGTTTATCTTAATGTTGAACACAATTTTTTTGCCTAATCCATAACACATAGTTGTTGAGTTTTTATAAAGGTGGTATTTTTCCTTGAATCTTTTAAAACTTTCTGGAGCCTCCCTAGGCTATATTGCCTGAGCTTTGCATGACCTTCCACTCTGGTGGTACCGCTTGCCCAGCGTGAGAAGTGTGACCCCCCTTCACTAAAAGAACACCTCCTGGGAATGATGGGGCTCCTTGATCAGACAGCTCTGAAGTTCTTCCAGATCTGACAGGCTTCAGTTCTAGACACAAACATTCTCCCATCATTTTGTAAACTCAGTGTGCATAAAGCAGCTCGCTTTCTTTCTTATTGGTTCTGATTTTGCCTGGTGCCTGGGAACACTGGCTGAATGAGAACATTGGACAAGCATTTCTGTGCCCCTGGCAGGCTGGGGAAAATGACTTGAGCTGCTCTGGAGAAACCATCTAACAAAACTGAGGTGAATGTTAAGGCCCCAGCTGGGGCCTCAAGGTTACAAGGTTTGGGTCCAAGGAAAAGACTAGAAAAATACCCTCAAGTCATACAATACTTGCGTTGGAGGCTCTAGATGCCTGTCAAATTAAGAGATGTTTTCAAATATCAGAACCAGTTTTGACTAGTGGTCAAGAAGGCAGATCAATTACTTAGAGCAACACTCGTGGCTGTACCCTTAAAGTGCCGTACTATCACCAACCAAGAGTCTGAATCTTGATGGAAAGGCCTTTGGAAGGACAGAATCTGGTCACTTCTGAAATGGAAAAAGTCAGTGAAAATCAATATGACTCTTTTTCCTTACTGTGAGTTCCAGTACCAATTTTCGTACTCATTTTCATGTGCAGACTTTAAGGACACATCTGTATTTTCTTTCCTATAGCATGTAATTGTGACTCAAGAGACACAAAATATAAAAGACCTGTTTACTTTGTTTTAATGCAGAAAAAAAGTATTACCCAGCAAATACATCAGAAGGCTGTGCAAGTCCTCCAGGTTACCTTTGACCGATGATCTTCTGGCATCCATACTGTCTCGGTAAGCAAGAGCTCCGACCCTCAGGGGGTTTGTCCTGCATATTTTTGTTTGGGGGAACTATTCCTGGTTGTACATTGACCTTTAAATATCCTTGATTTACCCTTGACTGCTTTGATTATATTATTGATAACACATCTCCATTTAAGTGTTACAAAAGGAAAAGCTGGGCATGATTTTGAATGTTAGCCTACTATGAATTGCTATTTTTATCTTTTTAATGTTAAGATATGCGCACACACACACATATATGTATACACAGGTTCCTGGGACAAAATGAAGATGTCTAACTTCATTGGTTATGAGGGTATTAGATCTAAAATTCAGGGCCGGTTTTTCAAAGCGGTAGTTCCTGCTGGCTAAAGACATGCAGGAAGAGGGCCTAGTGTTATGATTCAGGGCTCTGTCCTACTAGAACACCAGATGTAAAGTGTGAACGTTATGATGTTGCAAAAGGAAAGCACAGTGATCTTCTTTCTAAAGCACTGGGCCCTCCTGTTGAACGTTTACTTTCGACTTCAGGCACCACCCTCATAGTTATGCAGACTCTGGTCATCATTTTTCATTTCTATGACATTATCCCCAACCCCGCCTCTGACTCACTTATCTTGGTAAGTTTGACATTTTGGACTATGTTCTAGGCATTGTTGTCATTGACAGAAGACCTCATCTCAATTGCTTTGTGAGAACTACTTTATGAGTTACAACTTATATTCTCTTGCCTCACCTGAAGAGGCTGAGGTTTAGAGAGATGAGGTGTTTTGCCCAAAGTCGCCCAGTCTTCTAAGAGCTGTGACTTAATCCCTGAACCTTTTAAATACTCATCCCCTGCTTCTAACCATTTTGAATTACTGTTTGCAAATAGCCAATGGGGAGGAATGTCTTGACAATTCTACCTCCTTCCTATTCCTTGTCATTCCCACTGTCTTCCCACTTTCTTCTCCATTCCCACTATCTTCACTCTGGTTCAGACCCACAGTTCTTCTTGACTATTCAGGGCCTCCATGTTGGTCTTTCTTCCACCGGTCTCTAATTATTTAAATCCATCTTTACATATAGCAGGTTAATACCGTCTAAGAACAAAAATGTCATAGTGCTGCTCTTCTATTCACAAACTTTCTGTAAATCTCTTTGCTCCTTAAAGGAAGACTGAAATCATCAGTTCTGAACTCCTTCACCCCCTTCTCCATTGGGAGGCTGAGGGTTGTCAGTTGGAGCAATTGTTCTTAAGCAGGAGCTGGAGTGGGGTGTCCTCATCTGAGACAAAAGGAACAGATAAAACTAAATCCTATGCAGGAGCACTAGGGTCAGAAGCATCAGAAGCAGACTCAGGAGGGCCAATCCAATTGGAAGTATGCACTGAATTGACGCGGAGTTATTTTCTGGACTGTCAGCTCAATTTGGTTTTATCTGCTGGCATCAGTGTGACAGATAATTAGGTCATCCTGGTGTAAAGGACTTCAGATGAAATAGGCAGGCCTAGGAGTCTCGTTTCTTCAGTTATCACGTTCCCAAAGCCACATGGGCTGTTTATTTATTTAACAAGTGTGAGCAGGGAGAGAAGCAAAGGGAGGGAGAGAGAGAATCTTAAGCAGGCTCCATGCCCAGTGCAGAGCCTGATGCACGGCTTGATCTCACAACCCTGAGATCATGTCCTGAGTTGAAATCAAGTTGGATGCTTAATGGACTGAGTCATCCAGGTGGTCCTCCACATGAGCTATTTAACATTTTTTTAAATGATTCATTTATTTGAGAGCAAGAGTGAGAGAATGCGCACAAGCAAGAGGGGCAGAGGGAGAGGAAAAGAAAATCTCAAGGGGGCTCCCTGCTGAACAGAGCCCAGTGCAGGCTTGATCCCGTGACCCTGAGACCATGACCTGAGCTGAAACCAAGAGTCAGACACTTAATCGACTGTGCCATCCAGGCACCCCTTTTGCAAGATTTTTGACCTGCCCAACCCTCAGATTCCTTACCTCTGAAATGATATAATACCTCCTTCCTGGAAGTTCTGAGGGTGACTTAAGATAACGTCTATAAAGTACCCAGTGCAGCACCTGGTACTAGGTGATGATTGGGGCCTAGGAGAGAAGTTGAAGTCAGGGACCACAGACCACACACCCTGACTTAGAAATGACCTGGAAGAAACTTGTGTCCTTCTACACAGAGGAAGCCTTGTTTTCAAACATTTGGATCTGAAGGCGTTTCGCACATTAAGCTGTCTCCAGTCAGGAAGCTGTGGATATTTATTAGATTATCTCTTATGGCCCCAGGGATGTGTTGTCCTGGAAAGTCCAGTGATGTGGGAGCCTGGCCTCTGGAGGACCTAGATGTTTCCTCTCTAACACCGAGGCCACCAAGTCCTCATCCTCTCCTTTTCTCAGCAGACTGTTACGTCTTCGCCTTTTCGATTTGACATGAAAGGCAGAAAGGCTGTTCCACGATTCGCTTCGGAGACATCCCAGGCTCAGCGCGCGTCCGCCTCCAAGCCCCATGTAGCTTTGTGGAGGTCATCCCCCTGAGTTGCTATGCAGGCTCTGTTCAGTCTAACTCTGCCTCTAATTGTGCAGTGACCCTGCTCCTCACTGAGGGGAAGCTTCAGACTAGTCAGATTAGAAAATGTCTCATTCCCAGTCCCTTCTCCCTCCAATATGCCCCGCCACGATTTGGGTCACATGCTTGGTGTTTTGCATCATCTCCGCAGATTCCTTTCAAAGACGGCCCTAATTCCTCATGGACCCATCAGCCTGCAGCTCACATTTATATTCTGCATTCTTATTGTTCCCCACAGACTCCGCAGGGCTTTCCAGAGCCTTGACCAGACTCTCCTTCTGCACAGCCCTCCTGTGGCACGCTGAGCCAGAGCCCCTCTGACGTCTGCCATCTCCTGTGGGAGGCAGGCCTGGAGTTTATTGTTTTGGTTCAGTGCACGCTCTGCCCAGGGGCAGTGTTACCTGCCACGGGATGCAGCTGGGCAGCTGTTGAGCAGCTGGATAGCCCTGCTGTGTGAACAGAAATCAGGGGATGGAAAACAGTGTGGCCAAAGAGTTGGCCGATTTCTTCCACACAGTGATTGTCATGTATGTATTTTGCCTAGCGCTGCGTCTCACTAGGAAGAGTTCCCTCTACTGCCTTTCCATTTTTCTTGGGATTCCACTAGGTTTTTTCCTTACTAGCACAACTCAAGCTAAGAGCAGGACTTCAAAATCTTTACACCTCTGGCTACCTCAGCCCCCCACCAGTTTGTGCTGTGGGAGCTGGTCTGAACTCTCTGTACTTACCAGTCAGATTCCTTTCACTGCTGCACAGGGCATCCGACTTAAATGTTCTAAGTGGTAGTAGTAATGGGGGACTGACACTCCATATTGACATAGTGCCAAGGGCCCTAGGATATTTTGTAACCCCTTGGAAGGGAATGTTCTAGTTGAGGCTAGACACGATTCCCCAGTTTGTAAGTGCCGACCCTGAGGTATAAAGAGGCTCTGTCACTGAGGGACCTTGCAGAGGACTAAGATGAGTCTCTAACAGGATGAGAACTCCCTACATTGTCCCTGTCTGAGCTCCTGGGAATCAGGGCTGTGTCTCATTCACCTTTGTAGCCCCAGACACTTGTCCTGTGCTAGTGCACTGGGGAGTGAGGGTCAGGGAGGGGAGAAAAACACAGGCTTGATATGCACCAGACCAGCCTCTGAGCTCTGCAGCTCTACTGCCTCCCACCCATGTGATCCTTGTAAATGGACTCAACACCTCTGAGCCCTCATTTTGGACTATTAATGTTTCCTAAGTATTAATAAGCAAGAAATCCTGGTTCTCAAACCATTAGGAAGTGGAGAGTATTCTGAGGTCATTCCATTCTGTGTTCTGTGTGGGACTGGGGAGTAAAGAGGTAGCCTCCTTTCCTAACTGGCCTTGTGAATCGGCACTTGGAACAACTGGAAATTCAAGTGCAGCTCTTTCCCCAGCAGCTCTGCCCCAAGCTGGCCTTTCACAGCTGGCTCTGGGCTCCATGGAATGCCTTCGAACTGACCTCTCGAGAGAGTGGGTGCCGCATCCAGAAATATCAGTTAAAATGGAAAAAGTTAACGGGGCTAATGGGGCTCTCAGATCATCTCGTTATACTCTCCCCAGCCTCAGCCCCTGCACCCCCGTCCCCCCCAGAGGCATGGTTTGGACTCTGGTGATTTCACCCAACAGTACCTGGCAGTGGGGCCGAGGGACAAGGGTCAGGCAGTGTGGCTGCCACTGTGGCAGTGTTTGGTGCCCCGGGAAGTCCACAGAGAGAAGCCCCACCTCCCAGATGCATCCTACGTTTTCCAATATAAGGTGATACATGGTTTTTAAGAAATTTTTTAAAAAATTCCAAATCCACATGGATCAACAGAGTGTCAACCTTGAGCACACTCCATACTTGGCTGCTGTGACATGCCTCGCCGAGAAGGTGTGTGTTGGAATGAGAACAGGAATTTAGAGGCCCGGCTGTCCGGACATGACTGGAGCTCCTCACTGATAACTTGAGCCATGCCACCTGGCCAGCTCTGGGTTTGTATGACCAACTGATGCAGTGGCCTGGAGCTTGACTTTTTTTCTGAACTGTCCATTCTTTAAGAATCTCACCAGGTGCTCTCCTGGGGATAAAAATATATGTTTATAAAAAATAAAAAATTAAAAAAAAAAAAAGAATCTCACCAGGTGTTCCAGCGTGTGCCCCTGGGTTTGCTGGGTAATGCATGGAAACCAAACACAACGGCATGAGTCAGAAGTGTGTCTTTGCCGGGACGCCTGGGTGGCTCAGTCAGTTGAGCATCTGACTCGTGATTTTGGCTCAGGTCCTGATCTCAGGATTGGGAGATGGAGACCCAGGTCAGGCTTCGTGCTGGACGTGGAGTCTGCTTAAAATTCTCTCTCCCTCCCCCTCTGCTCCTGGCCCCTCCGGCCTCTCTCAAAAACAAACAAACAAACAAATGTGTCTCTCCTGCCTGCCCTCCCTTCTAGTCCCGGTCATGCATCCCAGCCCATTCCCCTATGTTACAAGATGGCCTTCGCAGCAGAGGGGGAAGACACGTTACTCTTCAGCCACATACAGCTGCCACCACATGGTTTATACCTCCACAGATGCTGGAAATAAAGCAGAGCAGCTTTATTCCCTGTGGCAAGGAGTTAAATGGCTTCTGTAGTTTGGGGCCATTCATCATTTTTGGGAGGGGGAGCACAAGCACCCGTGTTTCTAGCAAGGCATTGAGAAGCGTGCTTGGGGGTCATGATTCTCGAAGGAGGAACCAGAGAAATTCCCTTCCCTCCCTCTTTCTCCACAAACACGTCCCTTAGTTTGTGTCGGGAAGGAAATGGTGGCTTGCCCCAGTATCAAAGGGAAAGAAGAATTTATGGAGGTTTTAGGAAAGCACTTTAGCACTGTGAGCTGGGACTTTAAAGTAAGGAGGCTGACTTTTTAACAAGCAGAGAAACACTTTAAAGCCAGAATTAGTGCTGCCCTTTAGGGCAGTCGCCCTGGAAGACTGTGCACTGATTTCAACAATGTCGCCATAGACAGTTCTTCTTTGGAATTGCTTTCATGGCCTTTTCAAGAGAATGACTTCGAGAGTGGCAAATCTTCATCCTTTGACCATGGATCAGAGTCTTAGCAAGAGCCAAATGTCATTTGGAGAGGAGCAAAGTAGGAGATTCAGGGGGAGAACCAGGAGGCTAATATTTTTGATCAGGAGCACAGCATGACCCCGAAGCAAGGAGATATATTTTCTATACAATTCAGAGGCCTTTCCAAAATATTTTGAAAGGTTGGGTAGGATTTGGCTAACGATGACCTGTAGCCATGAGGCAGGTAGGACGCCATGACAGGTGGCTGTGGGAGATGGTATCCAGTGGTACATGTAAACACTGACCTACCCATTCCTAAGCCCCTACAGCCAAGCCCTCTGCCTCTCTGAACTGCCACCCCCAGGTTCCTCTGCCTCCAGCTTGGACTGTTTTTAGAACTAGAACTCTCCTTTGTATCCTCTCTCTCTCTCTCTCTCTCTACCTCATCAAACAATACCATATAGTAGATTTCGTGTATGTTATATAGCAGAGGAGGGCGTGACAAACCTCACCCCATCAGCAGTCTGGGGGAGGAAGCGGTGTACAGAACTTTGGAGCAGGGAGGAAGACTGCAGACTAATTCTTCACCAGCAAGCCCCAACTAGTGGCACGTCTTCCTTTCCAAGTCTGACTTGTACAACTGTACCACCTTGAAAAGCACGTCTCAAGGTCTCTCATCTGCTTTTTCTGCTTTGTAAATTTGTATTGATAGCCAACTGATACACACTCATAGTTAAAAAAAAAAAAAAGAAAAAGAAACAAAACTCAATTCTGAAAAGTTTATTCCAGCAAGAGTAGTTTCCAGCCATATCCTTCCCCACCTCCCAGACCCGTTCACAAGAAGCAGCCTCTCTCATCCCTTGTAGCTATCTCTATAGACATTTAAATAGCAGGCATGTACTACTATTCCTGTTTCTCATTTTTGGATTCTAATACTAACTTCCTGTTACTGTGCTTGAGAATTTAACATACTATTCGTTCCCATTATTGTTCCTTCTAGATGCCCTTAGGATCTTCTCTTTGTTCCTGGTGTTCTGGAATTTTGCCAATGTTGTCTTGTGTGTCTGGGCTTGTGGGCACTTAACACTTTACAGACCCTTCTGGTCTGGAGACTCTGTCCTGTGGTTCTAGGAAACTTTCTGTTGATTTGTAGTAATTTTCTCCCCTCCATTTGCATTTTCCTCTCAGTGAGGACTCCTGTCATTAAGATTTTAGATATCCCAGATTTGGATCTCTTTTAGACTCCCCAATTTTCTATTTGCCATTATGATAGACTTACTAAGGGATTTCCTCAACATGATATTCTACCTCTTCTACTGGGTCTATTTACTACTGTCAGATTTGTTTTATTCCAAGAACACATGTTAATTTGAATGATCCTTTTTGGTAGTCTTCTGTTCTTTTTTCATGGATATACTTTATCACTCTTATCTCACCTCTTTCCTTCTGCAACCTGAATTGTATTTGTTTTTCTGATTCCTTTTTTTTCTGTTGCCGTTTTGGCTTCTGTCTTTAATGTTGGAAGCTTTTGCAGGGTGGATCTTATGGATTCATGGGTTTCACTGCACAAGTCCATCTCGTAGCCCTTATTTTCATGCAGTATCCCCAGAAGCTGGAATCTGGAGATTTTTCTAGGCCCATTCGGAGGATCAAGAGAAGAATTCTATCTTCTCCTGCTGGAATAGGAGGGAGGGTAGAATGAGGGAAAGCAGATTCATTGAAGTGTGGCTGTTGGTGTTCTTAAAATGGGAAAGGGGAAGAAAAGTGGCTGAGAGGCTCAAGTTCAATGTGTAATGCTCTCCTCTGCCCTCCATTATGCTTCAGCCCCACCCCTGACTAAAGCTCTTTTAGTTGAATTTCTGTAGAAGAGGACAGTATAGAGAAGGGTACTCGGGGCTCCAGCTGCCATTGCTTTATTCAGGCTTTGAAAAACAGCCCTTGTTTTCAGTCCCACACCATGACCCTGCCTCTGTTGGAACCTGCAATCTGCATTCTCCGCATCTCGGGATCTTTGTGGGCTACACTGGCTAATCTCTAAGTGGCCCCTGCCTCTGAACATTTAGAGTTTAGCTTCCCTTCCTCAGTTCTGCCAAGTCACTTATAAGCCCTGTGTTGGCTTTCCATTGTGCAAGAGATTCTGAAGATTCTTGTCCAATGTTGTCTTTTTTCCAGCTACCATTGTCATTGTAGGCTATTACTTATTTTTATTCCTTCATTATCGTCTTGGTGAGATTTTGGTGGGAAAGGGAGATAAATATATTTGTGATCAATCCATCATGATTAACTGCAACTCTGTCCACTTCCCAAGAGTGAAGAATTCTTCCAAGAAGCATTGGCTACTTTTATCCCTTTTAATTGAAAGATTCTTTGTTCTTTTCTCCTTTGCTCCTTTTGCTGGGATTTCCATATCCACTGAGATCCTCTAAGACAAAACTGAAAAGAAAAACTTGGTGAATTACACCACATCAGCTCAACTCTTCCTTGAAGCCTCACTCTGGGCCTTTGGAAAGATCAAATCTTTCAAATATTTTTCCTCAGAAAAAAAATTTTTTCTTAAGATTTTATTTGAGAGAGAGAAAGAGGGTGAGAGAGTTAAAGAACAAGCCAGAGGGAGAGTGGAGAGAGAATCTGAAGCAGACTCTCACTGAGCACAGAGCCTGGCAAGGGGCTTGATCCTTCAACCACAAGATCATTACCTGAACCGGAACCAAGAGTGAGCCACTTAACTGACTGAGCCATCCAGGTGCCCCTTTCCTCAGAGAAATTTTATACTTCATTTCTAAGCTGTGTACTCTTCCGTTTACAGCATTTGATCCTTCCCGAATATCATTTGAGTCAGGAATATCCTTTCCAAATAGTCTTCAAATGGGTAAATGTTTTGATGTGTTTGAGTCTAACATATCACGAGTTGGGCAGGGGAGAAGGCCAGGGGCCCAGGGGTAACAGGTAGGCATCTTATAAACCTAATTGGTAACAAGGTATGATAATAGGAGTTCCAGTGGTGATTCCAGAAATTTTTCTGTAAGTTTCACTTGCCATCGTCCAGGGAAAATGCTGATTTAGGCAGGGGGACTCTGTTAGGCAAGAGGAACTTCAGGAAGGCCTTTCTGAAAAAGCAACGTTTGAGTGGAGACTTTCCAGGCAAAAGGACTAGGGGGTGCAAATGCCTCGCACTTCTGGGAGCAATCTTGGCATGCTCAGAGAACAGCAAGAAGGCTAGTACACCTGGAATGTTGCAAACGGAGAGTTTTCAGATGAGTCTGGAGGAGTCAGTAGTGACCAGGTTCCTTAGGGTTTTTTCAATCCTGG
>NC_081575.1:85696946-85721034 GCF_022355385.1 Mustela nigripes
TTGGTTGAGGTTGGGTCTGTAGCAAAGTTCAGAGTAGAAGCAGTAAGACCAAACTACAAAGCTATCGTTGTAACCTGGGTGAGAGTTGATGGTGGCTTGAAATTAGTGAGTAGTAGAGGAGGTGGAGAAAAAGAGATTGGTGATCTGCTATGGTGGTAGAACCTACAGGACCGGAGAGTGCATTGGATACGGGGGCTGAGTCTAATGTGACCCTACGTCTGTTTGGTAGTCTTTTGACTGGCTCCCAAATTACTGGGATATTATACTTCTGAATTCAGAATTGAATTCTGAAACCTCTAGAATTAAATAAGTGTCTCCTATAATTGTTGTAATGGGAATTTACTGACAATTACATTCGGTACTATAGGAACAGATAGAGAAACTTAGTTCATTGGTGATCTCATCCAGTCTCCTAGTCTGGTGGCTTTCAATACCATCTATGTGTGAGTGGCTCCCACATTTCTATCTTCAACTCCAACCCCTTCCTTGAATTTCAGACTCCTATGTCCAGCTGCCCCCTTCCCATCAAAATGTAACATCGAAACAAAACTCTTCATTTTGTTTACCCCTAACCTGTAGCCCCTACAGTCCTTCCTATCTCAGTTAGGACAGCTATATTTTTCTAGTTGGTCAAGCAAAACCCTTGGGGTTGTCCCGAGTCCATGCATTCTCTCTGTCTCTCTCTGTCTGTCTCTCTGACTCTGTACAATCCTTCAGGAACCCTACACTCAAAATATATTGAGAAGTGGGGCACCTGGGTGGCTCAGTCAGTTGAGCATCTGACTCTTGGTTTTGGCACAGGTCATGATCTCTAGGTTATGAGATCAAGCCCCACGTTGGGCTCTGCACTTTGCATGGAGTCTGCTTGAGATTCCCTCTCTCCTTCACCCTCTGTCCCAACCCCCTCCCCTGCTTGCTCTCCCTCTAAAACAAACAAATCTTTGAAAATATCTTTCAGAATTGACTACTCCTCAGTGCCCTCCACTGCCCCACTGCCATCTAGGTTGCCATTATGTAGAAGACCGCTAACTGCCCTCGCCACTTCGGCCCTGCTCCTGCATTCTCTTCTCAATGTATCCATGAGCGTGATCTTTAGAAGATACAGCTGAGATCCCATAACTGCTCTGTGTACAATATGCTCCAGTGGCTCTTAGTTTTCCTTAGTATGAAAGTCAAAGGCCCTACGTGACCTCATTCTCTGACCTCAGCTCCTACTCAGAGTATTAGGGAATACTTGTCTTCAAGACTCCATGCTAGAGGAAAGTTTCTTACAAAACATCTTTAATTGATTGAGTTTTAGTTCTTCTCCCAAAAAACACACAAATAAAAGACATAATGGTCCAGCATTTTGGCTACAAATATTTCCATAAACAGAGAATGTCCTTTCAAGGAGTTCAAATGACAAGCGAGCCAAAATCCAGAGGATAAACAGTGGTAGGGGGCAGCATATTGGAGTTGTGTCCCAGAATCCTCAGCCAAAGAAAATGTACACAAAAGAAGAACCGAATTCTCTTTCTCCTCTTCTGATCACTCTGTTTATTCTACTTTGTTTAGATTGACCAGTCTATGTGACTTCATCTTGTAACACTTTACTTATTATTGCTAATTTGTATTAGTTTATAAATATGAGCTATTATTTTCTTTACTCCTGTGGTGGGGGGGAGGCTTTTGACTGTTTATGAGTATGTTATTTTCCCAAGTTTATTATCACCAGGTTTTCTTTTAAGTAATTATCCCCTGTTCATTCTTGCCACAGTATCTTGTACACCTCACTTGCCAGTTGGAAGGGGACTATTGAGTTGGAGGTCCTGAGCAGGGCAGGAACCCTGGCAGGGAGCTTGGAACACCACCTTCGTCTTGCCCTTCAAAAAATGGTCTGACATGACCAATGTATGTTTAGCTTTCAAAATTGGCAGAGTGTGGTGAAATTAAGACTGGGTGGCATTGAGGTATTATACTAAGAAGAATTTCACTTTGTGTTTAGGTCATTCCAACAATTGTGTTTGAAATGACTGGGTCTTAATGGCCAAAACTCTATTATGGTTAAGGTTAAATTTGTGCCAGTGTTTTCTTTTAAGTGAAACATGGGCTTAATATTTTTTCTCAAATTTAAAACAATTCAGATACAGAGAACTCTAAAGCAAAAAGCAAAAAGTAGTCTCTCTTCCCAGAGATAGCTGTTTTAATACTTCAGTGTATTGTTGCTAGAATTTTTCTATGCCTTTCTTTTTTTCTTTTTTTTAAAGTGGGCTCCACATCCAGTGTGGAGCCCAACACGGAGCTTGATCTCATGACCCTGAGGTCAAGATCAGAGCTTAGATGAAGAATCGGATGTTTAACTGACTGAGCCACCCACGTGCCCTTGTGCCTTTTTATATAAATATATACCTCGAGTGAGATCATATTTCTACATACTATTTTGTAACCTCCTTTCTGCTCAACAATATATCCTGAACATTTTCCCCTGGACAGCATACATGGATCTGAATAACAACCCCCCCTTTATTTTCTTTTAGGGGTAGGGAGGGGCAGAGGGGGAGCAAGAAAGAGAAACTTAAGCAGGCTCCACACCCAGGGCAGAGCACAATGCAGGGCTTGATCTCACAGTTCTGAGATCACGATCTGAGCTGAAATCAAGAATCGGACACTTAACCGACTGAGCCACCCAGGCACCCCTAAATAACCCCTTTTAATGGCTTCATCATAATAAATGATAAAGATATCTTTTATTTTTCCTAAAAGTATCTTAGTAGACGCATTGAATCTAGGCTCCCCTTAAAAATTTAAAAAGCATGCAATTTAAGAAACACAAGGTGGTTTTGTTTCACTGACCTACAGTACCAACCATATTAAATTAAGAGGGCCTGCAAATACTCTGAACAAAATGGTCTTAGTTACTGAATAATAAGCTCATTTGTTTCTATGGCAACTGCAACAGAGCTTTACTGAGCACCTACTAAGTGCCAGCATGACTCCAGGTGCTGGGGACACTGGTGAATTAGCTGTGTGGGATCTCTGCTCACAAAGTTCAAAAATCTAGTAAGAAATAAGAAAAATATCAGGTATTAAAACCTAACCTGACATGTTTTCCTGGATAGCATTTAAGCTGACATTTTGGTCCTGAACTCTGTAGATTGAGTCAAATTATATATTATAATTATATTTTCAGATTTGAAGACAGTAAAGAACAAATAGATTATGAGTCACTTTTCTGCACCCTGAACTGGAGAATGAATCCAGTGCCCAAATTGGAAGCACCGTCGTACTTGAAAGAGGTAAAATTAACACCGGTTGTAAAAACCAGCTGTGGCTACCTTCATTGCATTTTTAATATCCTTTATCTTAAAAATTATTTTTCAGCATAAAACATTAACACCAGGGCTTTTGGAAAAAGCACTGATGTATTTCTGGGCATTTGTGTTAAAGGCTAATTCACTTTCCATGCTGAGCAAACATCTGCTCTATAAGAACATGACTTTTCTTCTGCAGCTGAATTTTTTTTAACCTCAGTCGCATCCAATTATATGGAAAATAGGATAATAGGTTACAGTTATAAATAGATATAAACACTGTTATCAAGGGATTCTGCTAACATCATCATGAGCCACGAGAACAAATCTCAAATGGTACATATGTCAAGAATCCCCAGAATGTCTGTGGCTGTGCATACAGGTTTGCCTTGGGTGAAACAGTATAGGATGAGGTGGCGGGGCAGGGGGGTGCATTTCACAGTGGAGCCAAATTTAAAATAAAAATTCAGTAGAAAAATGCTTGGTTAGGGAAAACAAAGTTCATGTGATCGGGTGGTGCTCTCAACATTGTGGAATTGTCTGAATTCTCTGAGATCTCTTTGGACCAATTGTCTTTAAGGAGTGGGTGGGTGGATGGCCGTTTGTTTATATTTTAACATGCTCCAGAAATTGATTTTCTTGGGAAAGTCCCTTGATAAAGCAAATGTCATGTGATTACTCCCAGAAAAGAGGCATTTATCCCTCCCGGTCTCCGCTGACCAACTCATTCTGGCCTGAACTGGTCTAGTGCCCCTGGGGAGTTCCCTCAGGCATGCGACTCTTCTGGAGTGGCAGGCGGCCTTAGAACTTCCAGATGGTTGGGAGACAGTGGCGGCCTTTGGAGTCCAACACAACTTGGGTTGAATTCTGCTGTGCCACTTACTTAGTTGAGTGACTTAGGGTCACATAACTCGCTCATTTCTAAGTTTAACTCTCAGACAAATCGTAACTAAGTAGGCACTCTCAGCAGGTTCTGTGCTCCATGCTGGGGGTCCAGAGATGAAGGCCATGATTGCTACCTTTTGGTCGGGGGAGGAGCACCTGATGATGGCGGAATCAATACACTCATGATTAGGAGTGTAGCGTGATACAGCCTGAAGAGGATGGAATGGGAAGAGGAGGAAGCTGTTGGGGTTGGAGGGGCAGGGGCAGAGGAGTTGGGAGACCGGAAGTCTCCTCAGGGGAGGCCGTGCTTGAAATTTCAGTGACAAATAAGAAGAGTTAGCAAGGGAGGGAAGTGGCATGGTAGGGAAAAGACATTCCCAACTGAGGTTCTGGGAGGGGAGGACAGCATGGAGCTTGTGCAGAACCAGAAGGAATTGGTGTGGCTGGAATGAACTCACGAAGGGAGGAGTGGAAAAGGCTGAGGCTGGGGAGGCCAGCAAGGGAGAGCTTTGAATATTGTCCTACAAGGGCTGGAGACCATGGACAGATTTCAAGGAAGAGAGCGACGTCATCAGCTTGCTCTAGCTAGATGGTGGGTACTTTGAAGACAGGCTGTGGACACAGGTAGACCCACCACTGGGAGGCTCTTGATGTCCCGTTGTCACCATAACAACTGTAAACACTTACCATGTGCTAAAATATTACCCTAAGGCCTGAAAATCTATCAACTGGTTTAACCCTCATAGCAACCCTACAAGGTAGATGTTCTCAGGGTCCCCATTTTAGAGATGAGGAAGGTAGAGAAATGGCAAGCGTGTGGTAGATTCAAGAATTAAAACTCAGGTCTTTTTCACTGCAAAGAATAAAAAAGAAGAACTCTTCTTTTTTAATGTAATTATTATTGAAGGTACTGGATTTAATTAACTAAAATCTGAGATACCATCACAAAAGCAAATCGGTACAGTCACTTGGTAACCTTATTAATTCTCATCCATGCAAATATTTAATGTTGTATGTACAAAGAAAAATCATAGATGGAGGTTTTATTCTCACTTTCTCACTCAGTGTTATAGTACTCTGTATTGTGTATGATCCAAATATTTGTCCCATTAGGACTTTTCTCCAGTCCCCCTGCCTCCTGCTCTGAGTCCTGGGCAGTTGACCTTTATGGGCTGCGTCAATGGATCCCCCAGTGCCCTGGCCCCCAATTGGGTTGGCCAGTGTGATGTACCAGCAAGAGAGGGGAGGGTGAGAGGAGAGGGAAATCCTTTCTGTCCCTGCCAGTTCCCATGGATTGACTGCCTCCTGCATACAGCTCCCTACAACTCCAGGCTCCAGTAACCACCATCTCTTGCCCCTTCACCCCAGTGGTGACACTGGCTCCCTGTTGCCATAGTTCTCGAGGGACCGGAGGATCCCCTGTTGGTTTTCCTAAATGCTTCCCACAACTTCATAAATAGTCACTTTATTAAATTCCTTTCAACTTACACAATTTGCTCATGTCCTCTGTTTCCTATGGCACCCTGAATGATGCACACACTTCTTGCTAGACGGCGGCTGCCTTTGTTGTACTTTTCCTTAGTTCCTCCTTCCTTCCTTTTCTGTTTTGCCCAATCCACCACCCAAATGTTCATCTGTATGTTGGGAGCTTCATCACTCATTGTACAAAATATGATTGTACCACATGCATGTATTGACAGTGTTTCTCTTAATGCTACATCATAGGCAATCTCTCTAGTTTAATATGTATAAACCTGAGCCATTCTTGAATAGCTAGCTGTAATATGGATATAGAATAATTCATTCATCCATTTTTCTGTTGATAGACATTCAAGTTGATTTTACACTTTGCCTCTGAATGCGTGGTAGCTTATTACTTTAATTTTTATTTTCCTGATGACTGAATTTGAATGAAATTTAATGACCTTTGGGTATAACAACCCACAGTTAGACTTTTTTCATAACAACCCAGCATGCACAGATACAGCAGAACCAAAGTTTCGTGAAACAATACTATTCTGACTACATGTGGTGCAATGCCATCTTGTCTTTCTTCCTCTGTCCCTTTCTTTCGTCCCTCTTTTCCTTTTCTTCTCTCCCCTCCCCCACACCTCTCCTTTCTCACTTTTGAATGTTGTTTGTGAACCATTACATTGATTTAAGGGCCCACAGAAGGCTCACCACCCACACTAGAAGAGGAGCCACCCCATGGGAAGGCCCAAGATTCCCTCTCCCCTTAGCCACCCCTCCCCCATTTTATCCCTTGCATACTCTGTGACTGGGACATGACCCTGAGTTCAAATCCTCAGCTCTGTGATTGACTAACTGGGTGACTTTGTGCAAGTCACTCAACCTTTCAGGTTTCCTCCCCCCAACAATGGAGATAAGAGTAGTACTTCTGGGGCACCTAGGTGGCACAAACGATTAAGCTTCTGATTCCTGGTTTCAGATCAGGTTGTGATCTGGGCTTATGGGACTGAGCCCCAGTCAGGCTTCCTGCTCAGTGTTGAGTGGGCTTAGGAGTCTCTCTTCCTCTCTCCCCACTCCCACGCTCTTGTGTGTGTGTGTGTGTGTGTGTGTGTGGTGATGGGATGGTTCGTGCATACGTACACACTCTCTCTGAAAGAAAGAGAGAGAGAAAGAAAGAAGTGAGGGGAAGGTTAGGGGAAGGAAAGGAAGGAAAGGAAGGAAAGGAAAGGAAAGGAAGGAAGGAAGGAAGGAAGGAAGGAAGGAAGGAAGAAAGGAAGAAAGAAAGAAAAGAACTTCCATCTGGGTGGTTGTGAGGATTGAGTCGATACGCATAAGACACTTATCACCACATCTGTCTAGCAGTAAGGGTTTAAATGTTAGCTATTATTATCGTTTGTGAAATGGGGAGGTCTTACTTCCTCAGGTGAGGGTGCTGGGCCTTGAGCAGTCACCTTCCAAGGCTAAGAGCCGCAATTCTGTCTTTAAAGGTAGAAGAACAGTGGGGGAACAGGAACGTAGCATCAGAGAAAGGGCCCGTGCTTCAGCAGTGGGCTCTTCCAGTTGTTACTCATATACAGTGAGAACTTTACGCTTTGGGTCTCTTCTCATCTCGACTGAGCAAGCCTAGAAGCAGTCCAGTCTGTGGGAGACATTTGGAAGGGGCCATTTCTTTCCCACCGGTTTAAGAAAGATAGGAACATAGGTATAAAATGGTACCAATTTAACTTAATAATGAGAACGTAACTAGATCCCAAAGTCTACAGCACTCTGGTATTCCTAAGCTTGTTATTGTTTCATAAAGAGGATATAAGATAGCTTGGGAATGTTACCAGTGAGTCTATAATCTCATGTGAAAATATTCAGTGGGAATGGGTTGAGCACGCTGTTGCATAGTTGATAGAGCACAATCAGTAGTGAGAAGTACAGTCTCTCCTGAACCATGTAAGTGTGCTCTAAATGTTCCTGTCCAATGATGCCTGGCGACACTCGGGTCAGAGCCCGCTGCACAGTTTGGGGTCTCCAGGAAGCAGGTGGAGTTTAATGTGCGAAAGGTTCATTAGGGAGTGTCTTGGGATCAGTACCTGTGGAAGGGAGAAACTGTGCCAGCCCAGAGAGTTCTGGAGCTAGAATGGCCTTTCAAAGCTATCCTGAGATGGGCCACAATGGCTTGGCCTTTATCCCTGTGCTTGCTTTAGGAAGGGGGTTGACCTTGGGTAATGTGACTCTTTGCAGCCAAGACAGCTCTATAGCCGAGGCCATCCCTGAAGGGGGACTCTTGGCAGCTGGGCCACCAAGTCCTTCCTCAAGGGGATCCTGGGTGGTACATCCTAACTCGGCAACCAGTTGTTCTTGAAGCTCTTGTTTTCAGTTTTTATTAAAATTAATTAGCGTACAGTATTGTATTAGTTTCAGGTGATTTATGCACATTGCACAGTGGTCACCCAGTTAGCTACCATCTATCTGTCACCGTACAATGTTATTAACTATATTCCTTCTGCTGTACATTACTCCCCTGTCTTAGTTATTTTATAACTGGAAGATGTATGCCTTAATTTCTTTTGCGTATTTCGTCCATTCTCCCCCGCTTAACCCCCTCCCCTTCGGTGACCATCAATCTGTTCTCTGTAGCTATGAGTCTGTTCTGTTTTGTTTGTTTGGTTGGTTTTTTAAAATTCTACATATAAAAGAAGTCATAACAGTACTTGGCTTTTTATGTCCGATGTATTTCATTTAGCATAATGCCCTTGGGGTCCATCTATGATGTTGAAATGGTAGGATTTCCTTTCTTTTTTATGGATGAATAATATTCTTTTTTACATATATCCTGCAGGGATTTTTTTTTTTTTTTGATCTGTTCATCAACTGATGGACACTTAGGCTGATTCCATATTGTGGGTATTTAATTTAATTTATTTTTTATTTTTTTAAGATTTTTATTTATTAAGAGAGAAAGCACAAGCAGAGGGAGCAGCAGGCAGAGGGAGATGCAGACTCCCCACTGAACAGGGAGCCCAACACAGGGATCAATCCCAGGACCCTGGGATCATGACCTAAGCCGAAGGCAGACACTTAACCAACTAAGCCACCCAGATGCCCCCGTATCATGGCTGTTTTATTTTTATTTTTAAAATATTTATTCATGGGGCACCTGGGTGACTCAGTGGGCTAAAGCCTCTGCCTTTGGCTCAGGTCATGATCCCAGGGTCCTGGGATTGAGCCTCACATCAGGCTCTCTACTCAGCGGGGAGTCTGCTTCCCTTCCTCTCTCTGCCTGCCTGTCTACTTGTAATCTCTGTCTGCCAAATAAATAAATAAAATCTTTAAAATATATATATTTATTCATTTGAGAGACAGAGAGAGCACAGGCAGAGAGAGAGGGAGAAACAGACTCCCCACTGAGCTGGGAGCATGAAGTGGGGCTCCATCCAGGACCTGGATTATGACCTGAGCTGAAGGCAGATGCTTAACTATCTGAGCCGTCCAGGCACCCCGTGGCTATTTTAAATAATGCTGGGCATATGTCTTTTTAAATTCCCGTTTTCATTTTCTTCTAATAAGTACCTACTAGGGAAATTGCTGGATCGTAGGGTAATTCTATTTCTAATTTTTTGAGGAACCTCTATACTGTTTTCCACAGTGACTGTACCAATTTACATTCTGACCAAGAGTACATTTTCTCGATGTTCTCACCAATACTGTTATTTCTTACCTTTGTTATAAAAGCCATTCTGACAGGTGACAGCTGATATTTCTTTGTGATTTGGATTTGCATTTCCCTGATGGTTAGTGATGTCGAGTATCTTTCTGTGTACCTTTTGGCCATCTGGTGTCTTCTTTGGAAAACTGTTTTTTCAGGTCTTCTGCCTATTTTTTAAGTCATATTGTTTGGTTTTTTTGATACTGCATTTTATGAGTTCTTTATGTATCTAGGATGTTAACGCCCCCTCAGGTACATCATTCGCAAATGTCTTCTCCCGTTGGGTAGGTTGCCTTTTCATTGATGGTTTTCTTTGCCATGGAGAAATGTTTTAGTTTGATGTTGTCCCACTTGTTTATGTTTGTTTTTACTGTCCTTGAAACCTTTGCTGATTGTTCTTGGCATCAACTGGGAGCCTGGCAGTGCAGCACAGCCCCATGCCCAACCCTATCCCCCTATCACTGCCTGATCTTTTGCCCGTGGTGGGGAGTTGTCAGGAGAGCAGTTAATCCTGGAAGAGGTCAAGGAGGAGCCAGACCAGCTGTGGAGGTCTGTGGGGGCCCAGTTGGGCACAGAAAACCTCTCGCTTAGAGCTCTGGGGATTGCCAACATTTGGGGAGGTGGTCCCCGCCAAAAAGTCACATGTGGGACTTTAGGATGAGATCCTGTAAGTCGTGAATATGACCCAGCCCTGTGGGTGACATGAGAGATTCGAGTTCTGTTGAGAGCAAGGGATGGCATGTCCGTGTTAATGGACAGGACAGATGGTTGGAGTAGAGATTTAGGCTGTCTTCCCAGGCTAACCTGATTACCTACAACGTATGGGGTGATCAGATAGGGACTGGAAAAGAGGAACAGGACTGGTGGCTTCAGCCAACCAGGGGCTGAGTAGGAGGTTGGTCTGGTACACCAGACATGGGATTGGAAAAGCAGGACATCTCTCCGAAACAGGGAGCACAGTGATGGGGATCCCTGAAGTTAGCACTATTCAGCAATGAGATGAAGCCAGTGTGTAGGCTTGAACTAAGCCTTCAGTGTCGCACCCAGGGGACAGAGCTGGCTAAGTCCCTTTACCAGTAAGGCTCCAGTAGGAAAGGTACATACACAGCACACTCAAAGGAGTCAGGGATATGTACTGAATGAAGGGAATATTGCCAGAGGAGTGGCTGGGGTTACAGGAACCTGATCAGGGACTAGCAAGAGCGGGAAACCATTACCATCTATAGGTCTGAAGAAGCAGAGCGGGGCCAGTGGTAGTGGAGCCCAGTGGAGGAGTGGGAGCAGTGGCAGCAGGTAGTTGCAGGTAGCCACCGCCAAACCATAGGCAGGTGGGGAGGGGGCAGAGGGAAGGGAAGTGGAATCAATAGCCTGATCTCTTGCTGCTTCCCGCTGTCTGGACCCACTGAGCAGCCAGGAAATAAGGAAGCTCAGTGAGTGATGCAGTCCACAGAGGGTGTTCTCCCAGGGATGTGAGCTGGGAAGAGAGAAGAGGGAAGAAAATGGGGCTTCTGGGGTCCAGTAGAGAATGACCCAGCACAGTCTGTTGCCAGAATAAAAACTCGGGCTCAGGTAAACAGACCTCACAATCAGGGTATGAGGTCAGGTCCAGATAACAGCTCCCGGTGCTTGGTCCACTGCATGTCAGGACTGGTCCCCCGGACTCAGGTGGGGCTCCCCTGCATGTGATGGCTAGGTGGTCTCAGCTAATAAGGCTGGGATCTAAGAAAAAAAAAAACAGTGAAATTTACAAAGAGGACTGTGGTCCGTAGCTCATCTAGCTTTGACTAGTCCTTTGGTGAGCAATTTCCCTACATGGCTGGGCATAAGCTGACTGTCATCCACCATCTGACTTTTGACTGTGGCCTGTAGCCTTAATTCTCAGGAGCTGCCGTGGCTGGGCCTCTGCCTGCCTCCCACAGCGGCCCATGGTGAGCCACCGGGGCTGTAACTGACCTCCCACTCCCTTGTGTGACGATCTACGGTTCCAGCATGTTGCCGTGGTGCTGTCAAGGCTTGGAGAGCCCATTTCCATTCTGTTGTGCTTGCTCACAGATGGTGGCTGTTAAACTGGCAGAATAGGGCCCGTGGTTTAGGGCCTATCTGGTTAATCTCCGAAGCCACGTTTTAAAAAATAACCCTAAATTGGTTCTCGTATAAACTTTATAACTTGCACTGTGTGACTGGCGTCTTATCTTTTGACATTTCTGAGAAAAATTGGATGTGGCTTCATTTTATGAGCACTGTAACTGCCAGACCATTAGCCATGCACTCTGTAGCCCTTTCTTGCCGCAAAGGGTGACATATGGCCTTGGCATGGGGACCAGGGGGCTGCTCGGGTGCACCTTAGGATACGTCATTGGACTCCCCACTTGGGAAAGATCTTCTTTTTGTATTTAGAGCATGGACTATCCTGTGACGTTTTATTGTCCCAATCCTGTGAAAATTAAGTATTCTTCCCAATTTGTAGACAGGAAGCTGGGACTCAAAGGCATTCCTAAAGGTAAAGATTATATAGTTAGGGACTATTGCCAGCTCTAATAAATAAGCAGTTATCTCTAAGAGTTGAGGTTGAATTTAGCAGTTGAAATTAAAGACTATTACTCATTCTCATTAGATTTTAAAAGTAGCTGATAAACACAGACCAGTTACCTAACACAAAACTGTGACCTAGTAGGGAACAATTTTGCCAGAATCCACTTTGATTCAAAGTATGGGACGAGGTCATCTTGAATCCTATGCAGAAGCCAACCACTAGAGCTCAGCAAAAATTCCTGTCCTCTTGGAAGCTTTATTTACCCTGGAAGGCAGCTTCAAAGAAAGGTTTCTTGTTTAAAGGCCACACCTGCGTTTTAGCTACACTCACACAGATGACAGCTCCGTTGAAGCTTTGTCTAGGGCAGTGGGAAGTGACTGGGCTATTATAGTAAAGACAAAAATGCTTAGGCATATAAGCAAATCCTCCGGGGGTTTTTGGGGGTTTTTTTTGTGTGTGCATTTTTTTTTTAATCAATGAGCTTTTCCTTATGACATCTCAATGCTCTTGATAATCTCAACAAATATTTGCAAAATTTCTTCCCCCAATTAATTTCCCTTTGATTCATGGAAATTTTAATTGTTTCTACAACTTTGTCAATTGAATTACTTCTGAGGTCACGTCAACCTATTAGAAGGCAGTAAATCCAAGAAAACCAGAGTTTCAGTTCCATACACCCTACTGGACTTGTCTACAAATTCATAGATGTTTCCTGTAGAGACGTCTTTTTTTTTTTTTTTGAGCATGGGGAGGGGAATAACGGTGAAATCACTAACATGATTCCATCAGCCTTACATTTGGGAGGAATAAAAATAACCTTGTTTCAGTGAAGCGTGGAATTTAATTGGCTCCCGATCTTTTCCCCCTCATGCATCTGGTGGCCAGTACTACAGTAGAAAATTTTAAACTAGAAGGAGACATAATCCAATTAAATTTCCTTTTAAAAATGTCAAAGCAAATAAATCCAGAGCCCATGAGCTCACACACAGCTTTGCTATTCTCACTGGGCAGCTGCTGTTCACTGGGTTCCCAGCCAGTGTGCCATCTTTGCTTCAATATTGTATGATTTTACAGATCAGCAGCTACATTTTTTTTCACCGTTGATGAACAAGTAATTTATTGCCAACTTCTTTGACATGGTCTGTAGCTTTAGTCAAAGCCAGCATGGAAGACGCCGTGGGGTCCCCTTGCAGACAATGATTCCCAGCCATTTTGGAGTCGTGACTGTGCATCATTGTTGAATTCTGCTCTGCATCTCACAGTCCTTCCTCCTTCCAGAAAATCTTCCTTTGGAGGAAATTGAATTTAGTTTTGCGCTTGGGGCACCATCTCTTGAGTTACCTGAAGTCACATTGGAGACTCTGGATCCACCCACCATTTTGAAAGGAATTTCCTGTGTTCTGAGCTGTGCTGTGACTTTCCTAGACATTTTGTTAATTCTGGTAAACACAGAATCACACTGTGTCTTTGTTTGACTTGTCAAGAAGCTGACGTGGAGTTAAGGATTCAAGCGTATATAGGTTGTGAGGAGGATGGAGGGAAGACTATTAAGGGAGCAGGGAATGAAGAGTAGAAGGGAAGGAGCTACCACAGGGCTTAGCCTCAAACCAGTATCACATGTTGGTGACTGGAGCTTAATGCCTCTGGGAAACTCAGGGATCCAGTGACCTACATGGACTCAGTGTTTTCCCACCCAAAGCGCAAGGCGGGGGTGCACTATTCATCCATCAGCTCCTGTCAGTCATGGGTGAGTGCTGCTCCTGACGAGGGGGGAAAAGAATGAATTCCCGGGGAACTTGTGGCATGTCACAGGGGCAGCCAAAGTGGGCCTCAGAGGCCAAAGAAAAGCTTTCAGGCAGAGGAAACGAGTGCGGAAAGTCGGACCGGTGAGGGCCAAAGTGGAAAGAGTGAGAAGCTGAGGAGGTGCGCTGGCACAGCTTGCTGTGCACAGATATTTAAGATGGCGGATATGCACAGTCAGGAGGCTGTTTTACAGAAACTCCGGCAGCTCATCCTCATCCGGAAGGGGAAGGATCAGCAGCTGTGGATGGGCTCTCCTGTTGTAGAATTACCACACGGTTCTTTCCACTCCCAATGTACGTGTGCTGCAGAGAATACGATCTGACCTGTACTTTTCTTCTCGTTTTGTGGTGTAGCATGAATAAAAGGTCAGTGAACACAAAGAATATTTTTTTTAAAGATTTTATTTATTTATTTGACAGACAGAGATCACAAGTAGGCAGAGAGGCAGGCAGAGGGGGGGGGGAAGCAGGCTCCCCGCTGAGCAGAGAGCCCGACGTGAGGCTCGATCCCAGAACCCTGGGATCATGACTGGAGCGGAAGGCAGAGGCTTTAACCCACTGAGCCACCCAGGCGCCCCACAAAGAATATTTTTATTCACTGCCCAGATTGTCATAAATATTATGTAACATAGAATATTTGTGGATTTATTAGAACAGTTAAGCAGTGGGATTGTGAGGTTTCTTGTGTCACCAAAGGCCTCTTTATTTAGTGGGAGTTTGCCCATGTGACTTCTTTAGATGGACCCAATTACAGGCAAGACTATGAAGAAGATACTTTTCCCCTCTCCTTTATCGTTGCCTCCCCTCTGCTGAGTTGCTTAAATCCTATCTTCTGTTTTCTCACCCTCCTTTGGATCTCAATTTAATTTCTGTTCATCCATTTAAACTAGTGCCCGTGAAAATCTCCCTAAAATTTGGGGTTGGCTACAGTTCTGGTTCCAGTTCCGATGTGTGGTTTTTTTTTTTTTTTCCACATACCAAACAATTCTTGACACCAGCTAAGGGTCCTACAATTCAGCTCAGTTCTAACTTGATCCATTCAGAGGCAACATCAGATCCCATAGGGTGTAAGGGCTCAGTCCCACAAGACTGCCCCTTCCCCCCACCCCCTTCAGACACCAGTTTATCACCTGTGCTTCTGGTCACTGGCTGTACATGAGAGGTTCCCATGACCCTTCTCTGGGTTCAATGAATTTGCCACAGCAGCTCACAGAACTCAGAGAAACATTTTACTTCCTATATCACTGGTTTATTATAAAAAGATGGAACTCAGAACAGCCCGGGTGGTAGAGGTGCCTAGGGGGAGGTAGGGGGAAAGAGTGGGGAGTTTCCAACCTCTGTGCACATGCCACATTCCCGGAATCTCCACATGTTCCTGCCAGCCCAGAAGCTCTCCAGTTCTTCTCCTTTAGGGTTTTTATGGAGGCTCATTACAAAGGCACGATTGATTAAATCATTGACCATTGGTGATTGAACTCAACCTCTAGCTCTACCCCTGGAGGTCAGGGGGATGAGACTGAAAGTTCCAGCCCTCCACTTACAAAGTCTGTTACCCTAGCAACCAGCCCCCGTCCCTTGGTACTTTTCAAAAATGTCTCATTAACATCACATAAGGCACCTTATTCCTCTCATCACCTTGAAAATTTCAAGGGTTTTAGGAGCTCTGTGCCAGAAACAGGGACGAAGACCAAATATATATATCTTATTAAGAATCACAATAGCGTATTGGCAGTATATGGGTTCCGGGTTCCACAACCCCTGCAACATGCCTGTGGCATTTATCAGGTGTTGGGGCAGAAGAAGTCCCTCCCACCTGGATCCTAGAGATTAGTGACAAAGGGAAGTCAAATCCAGGGAAGTGGTATTGATTTTAGAGAGGGAGCATAATGGGACTGGAGCATCAAGAAAGCATTGCATGAGCCATGGGATTTGAAGTGATCAAGATGTAAAGAAATGGACTGTTGTGGTCTTTTCATCTCAGATCATCCTTCATCTCAAACCTCAAGATATTTACTTGTGTTTCATTTTGTCCGAGGCTTATTGCTAACAAATTTAATTCTCCTCTCCAAAGTCTTGAGTTGCCATTATTCCAATGTGAGTCCCTCAGTTTCTTTCTCTTTTATTGTTAGACGTCAAATCATGATTTCTTGCTCAAAAACAAGACACTTTTGCTGCCTAATGAAGAAGCTCTGAGGGAAGGACCTTCTAGAACTGGCCTGTTTCATAAAAGAATCCATTCCCCCAATAATTTCTTTGCACTGATAGGAGTGGCATAATGTATTTTATTCTTTTTTGTATTGAAAATTCTTATTTAAAAGAAAAAACCTATTCAGGAAGAGTGATTTTGAATGCATATATTTATATTATATTCTTCTATAACACGATCAAATCTAAAAATACCATTTAAGAGCAAAAATTGCGCTAAGTTTTGTAATGAAATTTCTGAGGACATGTTAAATAGTTGAATGACTTAATTAAAATGTGTAATTTTGTGTATATAATATAAATATTATAAAATATAATATTTAATAAAATATATATTATATATAATTTTATACATAAAATATATAATTTCTTGGTGTAGAAAGGAAATTTCACTAAGTTCCATGTGGTATAAATATACCCTAGGCCTTGATTTAGCCTTCATCCATCTGGATGGCCATTTCCTTCTTTACACAGCCAGTTGGTTGGTAGTTGGAGAGGGAGAGAGAATCCTAAGCAGGATCCATGCCAAGTGCAGAGCCTCACGCACATCTCAGTCTCACAACCTTGAGATCATGACCTGAGCAGAAACGAAGAGTCAGCCACTTAACGGACTGAGCCACCCAGGTGCCCCAAGAGGCATTCTTGAGAACAAAAAGGTGTGTCACTTCAAGAACAACATTGTTCTCTACTCAGCTTTTCTAGAGGAAAGTGGTTAGGATTAAATGTAGCCATGCAAGATGAGAGCCGGCTGCTTCTAGATTGGCCCAGGCTGCCAGGCTTTGGAGGGTAGCTCAGCAGATGAGCAGAACTCTGGATCCTCATGGCTGGGGTTACAGTCCAGGCTCCTCTGCTTACTGAAAGTTTCCTGGGCAAGCAACTTAACCCTTCTATGCCTCAGTTTCCTTTTCTGTAAATATGTATCATAATAAAACCTGCCTCTTAGGGTTTTTCTGTGATAAAAACTTTTAAAAGTACCTTTACATAGTACATAGCTAATAAATTTATTAGTAATAGTAGTATTACTAATCAGTGTAGCTAGCGGTTCAGGTTTTAATAACTGAGGTCTTAATAAAGCATTGCGTGAGTTAATACTGAAATAATGCTGCGTAACAACCTGCCCCCCAAATTTCAGTGGTTCTCAACAACGGACATGTATTTTTCTCATCCATGGACCTGTAAGTTGGCTGGCCTTGATCCACCCATGCTCTTTTTTTTTTTTTTTTAATTTATTTGACACAGAGAGAGGCAGCAAGGGACAGAATATAAGTTGGGTAGTGGGAGAGAGAGAAGCAGGCTTCCCGCTGAGGAGGCAGCCTGATGCGGGTTTCGATCCCAGGACCCTGGGATCATGACCTGAGCCAAAGGCAGAGGCTCAACGAGTGAGCCACCCAGGCACCCCCACCCATGCCCTTTTGAGAGGCAGTAGCATGTTGGGCCATGTTCTTCTCATGGCAGTGACAGGGGGACAGTAGGTTAGGCCAAACCATCCAAGCATGTTAGAGCCCCTGTTCGGGGTACATCTGCTAGCATTATGTAGGCCCAAGCCAGTCATGTGGCCAAGCCCATATCACAGGGACAGGAAAACAGACCCCGCAGGAGGGTCTGCACAGTCACGTGGCAAAAAGCAGGGGTGTACAATTCCACCACATGAAGGGATAAAAACGTGAGCGTAAGAATTCAGTCTACATCTGCCTTGAGAATAAGCTACATATCAAGAGCTTAGGTAACAATAAGAAACCATTCGATGTTGCATGTACAAGACCTCACTTTGACATGTGACTATAATTATATCCGTCTTTGGTTCTTTTCCTAGAGATGTGAAGATGAGTGGCTTGGGATGCCGTCACCTATCCCCGCGAAATACATTAACTACGTACGTCTTTTAAAGGATGTGTTCGGCTTAGAGGAGGAGTAGCCGTATGCCAATTTCGGGCAACTCCCTTTGATTTCCTGCTCTCATTTCACTAAGTTTATTTCAGTAGATATAATTTCATTTAAAAAAACAACAACAAGGTTCATATTGAATTGAAATCCATAGGCCACAGTTAATTCCCTTTTGTCATTTTAGTTTTTCAGAACATCGTGTTACACTACTGATGTGCCAGTGTTATTAAAAATGCCATTTAAAGAAACGTCAAACATTTTTATTACATGTCTGATTTATTAATACCAAAGAATCTGACGGTAATTTTCTATCCAACATAATTTGATTCATTGCAACACAAAAAGAAAATTACTTTTGACAGCTATACATGACAATATAAAATCAAATTATATCTGAGCAATAAGTTGTGATTCTATTAAACATTTTTTGAAATCTTTTTGACACGTTTATTACTTATATAATTAAATTTTGTAGCAACCCACCTTATCAAAATAATCCTTAGACCTCTCTAGAGTGAATGTATTTATTTATTTTCTGAAATTAGCAAAGCTATGAGAAGGACTCCTGCCCTTGCCCCACAACACAGACACACACACACACACACACACACATACACAAACACAGAGTCTCACACACACATGCATACTTAGTTTGGGAGAGAAATTGAAACATATACAGGGTTTAAATTTTTAATGCCCTTTTTATATCTAAAGTTTAGCTGTCATCTTAGGAATATATGCATGTATAATAATTATAGTATGACCAAAAAATGTTTTATGTCTCAAAAATGTAGGGATGTGAATGCTGAAGATTTTGAGAGATCTTTTTTGGTTCATTCTCCACACACATACCACCCACCCCAGAGGTTTAAATATTCTAGGACTGTAGCATGTTTCCCTCCTACCTTTCTCTGGTTCTATTTTGATGTTTCTGCTAGGCCTATACGTTCTGAGTCTCAGCAGAACTTTTGTCAGGTAGTGTATATTTGGTGAAAACTCCTCATCATTGACCTCTGGGAATTCACTGTGAGAAGTTTGTCCCAATTTACCCCAGTCTCCAGTGGTGGATGCTGTGTACCCTAACTCTGAGTGCCTGCTGTTCTCAGACACAAGAAGAAGCCTATGGGAAAGGGGGGCTTCCACAGCTACCTTTTGGTGATGGCTTAGAGGAGGGGAAAAGGAACTAATGACATGTCAGGGGCCCCTGCCACTTCATTACTCCTACATTCCACATTTGTGGCATCTTGCCTAGAAATGAGCTGGCTTCTTGACACTCAGTGGTACCAATTTGGTCGATAACAATGGCTCTTTTTTTTTCTTTTTTTTTTAATTGAAGCTAATCGATAAACGATTTCTATATGTAAACGTAGGTTCATTTTCCACGTGCCTCAGTTAGAATACACCCAAAGGACTTTCCAATAAACTGGAATACTCAACTTACATACTAGAATCATTTACCCATAAAATCTAATTTTGACTCCTTGATTTTTATTCCAGGTTTGTTTTGTTGGTTTTTTTGTTTTGTTTTGTTTTTTCAAGACAACTGACAGTGCCAAGCCATTTTGTCACTTTAAGATTTTTCATTCCCCAGAGAGCAAACTTTTAGAAGGATGAACTTTCCCTGGAACTTTTCGGGCTGACACATTTGTCACTTACCTATTCAACTCTTCAGTCAGTTGTCTTTCCCTCAAGATTTTAAATACTTAGATAATTTAGCCCTTGTACAGACTTGTGATACAGTTCACTTGAGAAGTGGGAAGAGAAGAGGAGAAGCAGCAAACCAATGATATGTTCCTGAGTTTGTGGGATGACAACTGCTGTTCTGTTACATAGATGTGTGTCGCTGCCCTGGTTATTTGCAGTTCAAGCCCACAATTAGCAATTAAATGGCCATTATAGGAATCATGCCGATAAACATGATACATTGCAGCCATACAGACACTTTAAATAATTATTCTTTTAAAAACTAAACTATATACTGAAGGAGATTTATAATTTAGAGATAATATCCCCATTAGTAAAGTTTATGACCCAATAAACAGCTCCCACTAGTTAATAAATGCCAAAGCCATAAAAACAAAGACTATTAATGTAATAGAATTTCTGTGCCTCCCTCTTTTGCTGGTGGTCTCAAGGCACTGAAGGGAAATGCTATCTTAGGGAAAACATTTATTCTCGTTATGTAAATATCAGTGAATTGTCTTACAGTCCATCTGGAAATCTCCCAGCCCTGCCTCGGTCCCAGGTGGTCCCCAAATGCTGATGTGTTTCCCTTAGGTTTCAGGCCTTAGATAACTCTGGTTTTCAGCAAGAATGAACCTTGTGGCTCAAATCTTTAAGGGAGGCGATCAAGACCGGCTGGAATTTCTGCCTCTTCGCTTCCCTCCGAAAAAGAGAAATCCCAACTCTTACCATTATTCCGGATGAAGAACTTCGTAAAGTTTCCCAGTTTGAGCATACACTTAAATTTTTAGCTGCCTCTTCTCTTTTCTCCGAAAAAGAGAAATCCCAACTATTGTCATTGTTCCAGGGTAATCATTTTAAAAGCAGTTTCACAACCTTTGCATCTACTTATATTTTTAGCTGCTCACATTTTCTCATTTTGGTGCAAAAGCAAGGGCTGCCTGTGGAAGTCTGGGTGAGTTGAAGGTTAATATAGGCAAACCCTTTGTGCTAAGAACGAACAGTTTTTTCATATTCCTGCAACCGTGGGAATGATAGATGAAGTCATTTGAAAGCCCAGATCACATCATGTCTTTTCAGAAGAAACTGATTGAAAGCTGTTGAGGTTGACATGAAATGGTTTGCTGAGTCATTGCTGTCAAGTATGGATGTTGTCAGCAGATGACTACTACATTGGCAGTGTTTATTTGCCTCATTCTCCCTTTTTAAAAAGATTTGCTTATTTGAGAGAGAGGGAGCAAGCGTGAACATGAGCCGTGGGGAGGAGCAGAGGGAGCAGACAGCCTGATGCAGGACTCAACCCTAGGACCTGATCTGAGCCAAAAGCAAACTCCTAACCCCAGGAGTGCTGTAACTTTGAAGCATTAGGATAGTTTCGACATTTTGCCTACTTTATGTATTGCCTCTGATTCAATTAACGACAAACATATCATTCTTGGTCTTTTTTTATGCTATACTATTTGATGTTTGTTTTGTGTGTGGGGGTGGAGGGGGTAGCTCTTCTGGGCAGTTTTTGGACCCCTTAGTGGTGAGTTTGAGATATTTAAATTGTCCTTCCTTTCAAAGAGCAGGGAATTATTGATGAACAAAATGAAATTTCTAAACAAAACTAAAAACCTTTTCTTCCCTTTCCGACTTGGATTTATTTATCTCAATTTGAATGAGGACTGTTTTAGTCTTTGCCACTCATTCCTCATTTCCCGTCCCCTTCTCCCATATGTTACGATTTTGCTCTAAGCGAGGCAGAGGGACCCTTCAGAAATAGCTTGATGTAATGGCTGAGTTTTCCACAAAACATTTATGATGCTCAATAATACAGAATCCATTGAATAATGAATTGTCACGTTCCCAGTTATATGTATATTCTTTTTTGTTAAGAATATACTCTGAAAAACAATCTGAGGGGTCTGAAGTGGGGGGGGGGTGGTAGGTTGGGGGAACCAGGTGGTGGATATTAGGGCACGGATTGCATGGAGCACTGGGTGTGGTGCAAAAACAATGAATACTGTTACGCTGAAAAGAAATAAAAAAAATATTTTAAAAGTTAAAAAAAAGAATATAGTGTCCTGAATTTTGAATATCCTTCAGAATCAGTCTGCAAATGACCTTCCAGACAAACAGTTTCCAGATGATATTAAACATTACTTAAGTGCTGGGTCTCTGTCCTAATATGTGTGTTTGGGGAAAGTTTGAATTGCTTCAAGTCGAAGGCAGGTTAAGACCTTTTCAAAAATGAGGCTTTTCAAGTTGACCGAGCATCTGAAGAGACACAGTGCTTTCCAGTTCCCAAGAGAACATAATGTGTAAAAATGGAAAACCCACAGAGAGGCAAGATCAATGAAGCTATTTCACAAAACAAACCTGTGGTGATAATGAAGCAAACATCATGATTACAGACGTAGCGCTGACTGGATAATTAGCTGCAGAGAAATCGGAAGTCGCCCCCACTCTTCTTCTTCTTCTACCAGGTTATGCAAAATAAACCTTTGCGTTCAAGGTCAATTAAGTTCCTCACAATTGCGGAGTTCTGAGACCAGAATGTACATCTTCTTTGCATTTGTTCCTGGTGCCCAGTGAAATTCTGTCCAAGGGGACTTCCGAGCCCATTATGTGTCTGGTGTGGGGGCACAGGACATCAGGGGTCAGCGCTGCTGCTCAGAAGCAAGTGGTAAGGGCTGCAAAATGTGGCCAATGAAAAACTCCACGGTGGCTCAGCAAGGAGAGAATTAATGACTGGCTGGAATCAGTAGGAGCCTTTACTTCTAAATACTCATTAGTTTAAGCAGTGAGGCCTGATGTTATGCAAGTTAGACAGGAAAAAGGGGACCGCCCCTCCCCATTGTCTATTCTGAACAGAATATGCACATTTAACTCAAAGTGGTGAATGGTTCAAATACATCAAACCGACTATTCATCAATCTCCCAGCTTCCTGGGCTCCGCTTCGCATCTGTGTAAAGCCAACAATAGAGGAAAAGCTTGTTATGACCCCACAATAATATTAAAATCCAGAGGGGCGGGTAGCTTGTGAAAAACACAAAATGCAACCTCCTTTAGGAAAGTTCCACCAAAATCATCTTTGTTTCCTTTTCGTACTCTGTCTCTACAAGAACATCTGACTGCAGTAGGAACTTGGTAAAATTACTTTTGCCTGCTTTTTTTTCTTTTTCTTTCCCCCCCACCCCTCACTTGCTAGCACTGCTGTTCATTATTGCTGTGAGGCCTCTCACTGAATACAGAACAGGAGCTGAAAAGCCATTTCAAACTGCTGCCGATATGGGCCTTCCCCCCCCCCCCCCCCCCCCCCCCCCACCAAGCCCCGGTCCGTTTTCACTGTGACTGGAGCATGGAGAGTGACAAGGGAAGTGGCAAGAGGTGACAATTGCGGAGGGGACTCCGGACAAGAATAGGGACCACCTTGTGTGGGTAATGCACATTATAAACAGCTTGTTCATACAAAGGGCATGAGAAGTTACTGGAAGATTTTAATTGGTCGGATGGAAAGATCATGTCTGTATTTAAAAATCTCTGGCTGCTGGGTGTCTGTGTGTGTGTGTGTACGTACTATAAGAGTGAGTTTGGCAGGCCGAAGGCTGACTGGAGACTGTTGCCAGAGAAGTGATGGATGGTTTGGATTAATGTCAGTGAGGTGGTGAGGTTGGTGAGAAGTGGCTAGACTCATGGCACATTAAGGATGTCGGAGATGAAAGAGAAGAAATCAGACTTAGGCTGGGTCGTTTTGACAGCTGGGTAAATGGTGGTGTCATTCTTTGTGCCAGGAGACACCAGGGGAAAAATCCGATTGCAGAGGGTGTATCCACAGCTCTGCCTTGGGCATGCTCACTTAGGGAGTCTGTGAAACAGAAACATGGAGATGGAGATAAGGCAATTGGATTACCAGGTCTGAATCTCAGATAAATTGGTCTGGGCTGGAAAGGCATATTTGAGAGTCATCGGAGTATGGATAGTAAATGTGAATTTAGATTAAGATTGCCCAGAGGGAGCACGTTGTCTGAAAACCGTAATGCCTGGCATCTAATTGACTAATTTTTAGGACATGGCTTTTACTGACATACAACAAACTGTTGTATATATTAAAGTGTGCAATTTGATAAGGGCACATATGTGTATACCTGTGAAATACCACCCCAATCAAGATAATATATTTTCCCCAAATTTCCTTGAGGTCCTTGGAATTCCCTCCCTTCCACACATCCCCATTGTAGGGGAGGACAAATATTTTTCTCTCTACCCTTCTGAGCTCTTGGCTGAGACCCCCCTGTAATAAAAGAGAAGAACAAACAGAAGTTGATTCATAGGAGTACCTCATATATACATGAGAGATACACAGGTAACTGTGTAATTCTCCAAGGTGAACTAAGTCACCCCCTTAAGTACCATCTTTAGCTAAAGACGAAGGTTGGGAGGGAGGGGAGCCGTTTCGGCAGGTGACCAGGAAAAGCAACATAAACTTGAGGGTAAGCTCGGTACTGTGGATTTAGATCAGTGCCTTCCCCATCGATAAGTGTCTAGACATTTAGTTGTCCTCTTTCTGGTACAGAGAGAGAGACATACTTACTAATGGAGATTTCCCTTGTAAATAAATATGAATGTTCCTTACAAAAAGGTAATCTCTGCTGT
>NC_081575.1:85721434-85757575 GCF_022355385.1 Mustela nigripes
GACATGGGGCTCGATCCCAGGACCTGAGATCATGACCTGAGTGAAGGCAGAGGCTTAACCCACTGAGCCACCCAGGGACCCCCCGGTGGGTGGTATATTTTGTTCCATTCACCATTTCCTATGCCCAGGCAACAAATGAGTGGTTTTCTGTCACTATAGAAAAGTTGACATTCTCTAGAATTTTATATAAATGGAATTATACAGCATGTACTTTTTTGGGTTTCTTCCATTCAGCGTAATTATTTTGAGATTCACCTATGTTATTGCACATATTGCACAAATAATTTAATTTAATTGCCGAGTAGCATTCCATGGTATGGCTATATCATAGTTTAATGCATTCTCATGTTGGTGGACATTTGGATTGTTTCTAGTTATTAACATATTACAAATAAAGCTGATACGAACATTCATGTATAAGTCTTTGTATGCATATATGGCTTTCATTTCTCTTAAGTAAATGTCTAGGAGTGGAGCAGCTGAATCCTATGGTTGATGTTTATTTAATTTTTTGAGTAACTGCTGTGGGGAGGAAAAATAATTTTCCCTCTACCCTTCTAGATTCTTGGCTAAGACTCCCCTCCGCACCTCCCTATGCCCACTGTGAAAAAAACCAAGCAGATTAATAGGAGAAAAACATGTTTAATAATGTCTGTGTACCTTCTGTATACGTGGGAGAGACTCAGAACAACTGAGTCATTCCCTGAAATGGCCCAAGACTCTACCTTAGATACCATCTCTAGATAAAGACAAAAGGTACTGGTGGGGGGTGGGGGAGCAGTTTGGGGACGTTACCAGGAAAAGCATAGGAAACAAGGGTAAGGCTTATGCAAATTTAAGTTCTTGCCTTATTCACTGGCAAAGGTTTCTAGAGATTTGGAGTCATGCTTCTCTTCGGGACAGAGAAAGACACACAAATACAGATTTCCCTTATACGTGTAAATGTTTCTTACGAAAGGGTCACTTCTACTTAGGGTTCACAGCTTCACCTGTGTCTGCTGTTGTTTAAAAATAAACAGCTTAAAATAATCAGTGTGCCAAAAAGACGTATTTGGGGGTGATAATTCTGCTTTCCTTCATTGTCAAGCTGTTTTCCAAAGTTGCTATGCCATTTTACTTCTCTTCCAGTATCCCATAAAGCCCTGGTTCCTCCGCATTTTGCCAATACTTGGTATGGTGGATCTTTCAAATTTTAGCCATTCTAATAGATGTGTAGGAATTTGTCATGGTTGTTTATTTTTTCTTTTTTTTAAAGATTTTATTGATTTATTTGACAGACAGAGATCACAGGTAGGCAGAGAAGCAGGGAGAGAAAGAGAGAAGAGGAAGCAGGCTCCCTGCAGAGCAGAGAGCCCGATGTGGGGCTCTATCCCAGGACCCTGGGATCATGACCCAAGCCAAGGGCAGAGGCTTTAACCCACTGAGCCACCCAGTCACCCAGTTGTTTATTTTCTTATTTTTGACACTTGAGAGTACTTCATCTGCTCCACATACAAGTGCTTTATCAGATATGTGATTTCCAAATATTTTCTTCCAAACTGTGATGGTCTTTCATTCTCTCAACAGGAACTTTGGAGGGTAAAAGTTTTAAATTCCGCTTGTCTATTTTATCAATTTGTTGTTGTATGGATTACTCTGTTGGTGTTATAGCTTTTTTAAAAAAAGATTTTGTTTACTTATTTGAGAGAGAGGGAGAACATGAGCAGGGTGAAGGGCAGAGGGAGAAGCAAACTGACTACTTAGCAGGGAGCCCAATGCAGGCTTGATCCCAAGATTCCAGGATCGTGACCTGAGCCGAAGGCAGACGCTTAACTGATGAGCCACCCATGTGCCCTGTTGGTATTGTATTAATAAATGTTTGCCTAAACCAAGATCATAAAGGTTTTCTTCTAGAAGTTGTATAGTTTTAGGTGTTTAATTTAGATCAAGAATTCATTTCTAGTTAATTTTTATTATGGTGTGAGTTATGGCTACATGTTTATTTTTTTGCATATGGATACCCAGTTGTTACAGTATCATTTGTTGAAAAGGCTATCTTTTTTCACTGAATTGTCCTTGTACCTCTGCTGAAAGTCAATTGTTGATACATAATGTAGGTTTATTTCTGGACTTTCTATTCTGTGCTATTGATTTTTGTGTATCTTTATGCTGATACATCACAGTCTTGCTCATTGTAGCTTTCTAGTAAGCCTTGATATCAGTAGTGTTAATTCTCTGATTTCACTCTTTTTTGCATAATGGTTTTGGGTGTTCTACATCTTTTGTATATTCATAATCAATTTTAGAATAAGCTTGCAATTCTGGGCACTTGGGTGGCTCAGTCAGTTAAACATCTGCCTCTGGCTCAGGTCATGATCCCAGGGTCCTGAAATTGAGTTTGGCATCAGGCTCCTTGCTCAGCGGGGAGTCTGCTTCTCCCTCTACCTCTGCTGCTCCCCTGCTTATACTTGTTCTCTCTCTTTCTCCCATAAATAAAATATAAAAAAAAAAAAAAGAAGAAACGTGCAATTCTAAAATCCTGCTAGGTGTTTTGATTGGTATTGCACTGAATCTACAGATCAGTTTGACATCTTAATAATATGGACTCTTCCGACCCATGAACACAGTATCATCCCATTCATTTAAGGCTTCAGTTTTTTTAAAGAGGTTTTTTTTTTTTTAAAGATTTTTATTTATTTATTGGACAGAGAGATCACAAGTAGGCAGAGAGGCAGGCAGAGAGAGGAGAAGCAGGATCCCCGCTGAGCAGAGAGCCTGATGTGGGGCTTGATCCCAGCACCCCGGAATCATGACCTGAGTCGAAGGCAGAGGCTTAACCCACTGAGCCACCCAGGCGCCCCAAGGCTTCAGTTTAACCCCAGCAGTGTTTTGTAGTTTTTAGTGTATGGGCTGTGCACATATTAGACAAATTTCTCCCTCTGTTTCAGGTTTCTTAATGCTAATGTAAACGGTAACTTTTAAAATTTCATTTTCTGATCCTTGGTTGCTAGAGGATAAAAATACAGCTATTTTCTGTACATTGATCCTTGGATCTTTCAAACTTAATAAACACATTTATTAGTCTTGTGGCTTTTTTATGGGCATCGTCAGATTTTTTACATAGACGTCCACATAGATGATTAGAGTTTTCACACAGATGGTATTTATCTATGAATAAAGTCTTACTGTTTCATTTCCAATCTGGATTCTTTTATTTCTTTTTTATTATCTTACTGCACTGACTAGTACAGTGTTGAATAGAAGTGGTGAGGTTGGATATCCTTTTCTTATTACTGAATGTAGAGGGAAAGTGCACGGTCTTTGACCACTAAGTATGATGTTAGCTATAGGGTTTTGGTAGATACCCTTCATCAGGTTTTCAAAGTTCCATTTTCTTTCCACTTTGCTGAGAGATTTTATCAGGAGTGGATATTGGATTTTGTCATATCCTTTCACTGCATCTATTGAGGTGATTATATAATTTTTCTTTTATAAATTCATTAAAATTAAGTTCATAGAACATCAAATAAACTGTCTTTATAAATTCTGTGACATTTAGCATGTTCACAATAGTGCAGAACCACCACCTCTGTTTAGTTCCAAAACATTTCATCACTCCCAAGAGAAACACCATATCCGTTAAGCAGTCACTTCTGATTCAGCCCCTGGGAACCACCAGTCTGCTTTCTGTCTCTGTGAATTTACCTATTCTAAATACTTCCTATAAATGGAATCATACAATATGTGACCTTTTGTGTCTGACGTCTTTCACTTAGTACAATGTTTTTGAGGTTCACCTGTGTTGAGGCAGGTATTATTTGTTCCTTTTTATGGCTGAGTAAGAGCCCATTGTATAGATGTACCACAGTGTGTTTAGCCATTCATCATTTGTTGGACACTTGTGTTGTTTCCATGTTTTGGCTATTGTGAGTAGTGCTACTGCAAACATACATAGACATGTATTTGTTTGAGAACCAGTTTTCCGTTTTCTCTTTTGTTTCGTTTTTATTTTTTTATTTATTTTATTTATTTTTTTTTTGAGACAGAGTGGAGGGAGTGGCAGAGGGCGAGGGAGAGAATCTCAGGCAGCTTCCAGGCCAAGCTTGAGCCCATGCAGGGCTCGATCTCACAGCCCTAAAATCATGACCTGAGTGGAAATCAAGAGTTGTATTCTCAACCCACTGAGCCACCCAGGCGCCCCTACTTTTCAGTTCTTTCATGTATATACCTAAGAGTAGAATTGCTAGATCATATGGTAATTCTATGCTTAATTTCTTGGAGAACTGCAAAACTGTTTTCCACAGCAGATGAACCATTTTATATTCCCACCAGTGATGTATGAGGTTTATAGTTTTTTTACATCCTTGCTAACACTTGCTATTTTCTTTTCTTTTTTTTTTAATGATAGCCACCCTAGTTGGTGTGAACTGGTACCTCATTGTGGTTTTTATTTGTATTTCTTTAGCGACTAATGATATTTAGCATCTTTTCTTGTACTTATTAGCCATTTTTATGTCTTTAGAGAAATATCTGATCAAATCCTTTGCCCATTTTAAAATTGGAAATGACATTGGTTTTTGAATGTTAAACTTCGCATTATTGGAATAAACTTTATTAGGTTGCGATGTGTTATCTTTATATATTGCTACATTCAATTTGTTAAAATTTTGTTTGAGGTTTTTTCCTATGTTCATGAGGATATTTATCTGTAGTTTTCTCATGTTTTGGTCTGGTTTTGATTTCATGGTAATACTGGCCTCATAGAATGAGTTGGGAATATTTCTTCTTTTTCATTTGTAGAAGAGTTTGTATAGAATTGCTATTGTTCCTTCTTTAAATGTTTGATATATTTAACCAGGGCTGCCTTTAGTTTGTTTTATGGGAAGGTGGTCTTTTTTTTTTTTTTTTTTAGATTTATTTATTTATTTTAGCAACAGAAAGAGAGAGAGAAAGCATGAGTGAGCATTTTGGGAGGGGCAGTGGGAGAAACTCTTCAAGCAGACTCCCCACTGTGTGTGAAGTCTGACTCAGGGCTTGATTTCATGACCCTGAGATCGTGACCTGAGCAGAAATCAATAGATGCCTAACTGACTGAGCCACCCAGCCGCCCCATGGGAGTCTTAAAAACTATAATCTTGGGGCATCTGGGTGGCTCAGTGGGTTAAGCTTCTGCCTTCAGCTCAGGTCATGATCTCAGGGTCCTGGGATTGACGCCCATATTGGGTTCTCTGCTCAGCCGGGAGCCTGCTTCCCCCTGTTTCTCTGCTAGCCTCTCTGCCTACCTGTGATCTCTCTCTCTCTCTGTCAAATAGATAAATAAAATATTTTTTAAAAAACTACAGTCTCAATTTCTTTAGTAGATAAAGGGCTATTCAGGTTATATATTTCTTCTCTAGTGAGCATTGATAGTTTGTGTTGTTAAAGGAATTTGTCCATTTTACCTTGTTGAATTTATTGGCTTAAAGTTGTTCATGATACTCAGTTCTTATCCTTCCAGTATCTGAAGAAGCTTTAGTGATGTCAGCTTTCTCATTCCTGATACTAATACAGTATCAGGAAGAAAGAAAGGCAGATTCTTTTTTTTTTTTCCTCTTGATCAGCCTGGCTAGAGATTAATTAATTTTATTGATCTCAAAGAAGCAGCTTGTCATTTCATTAATTTTCTGTTGCATTTCTGTGTTTTCTGTTTTTTCTACTCTGATTATTATTTCCTTTCTTCTACTTGCTTTGGGTTTAATGGCCTCTCCTTTTCTAATTTTTTCGTTTGGAGGCTGAAGTCATCGATTTGAAGCCCTTTTCCTTTTCTGACATAGGCTTTTAGTCCTCCAAAATCCTCCTAAATACCCCTTTAATGGCATCCCACGAATTTGGATGTTATTCCATTTTCATTCAGTTACTCTCTTATTTCTCTTTGATTTCTTCTTTGTTCTGCAGGTTATTTAGAAGTGTCTTACTTAGTTTCGATATTTGGGGATTTTCCAAAGATCTCTCTGACAATCTAATTTAATTCCCTGTAGTTAGAGGATATATGTATGTATGACTTGTATCCTTTTAAATTAATTGAGACTAGTTTTATGACTCAGAATATGGCCTATCTTGGTAAATACATCATGTGCACTTGGAAATAATGTGCATTCTATACTTCTTTCATGGAGTGTTCTATAAATGTCAATTAGGTCAAGTTGTTAAAATCTATATCCTTACTGATTTTATGTCTACTGGTTCTGGAAACTATTAAGAGGAAGATATTGAAATTTCTGCCTATAATTGTGAGTTTGTTTATTTCTCCTTAGAGTTCTATCAGTTTTTGCTTCATGTATTTTGAAACTCTGCAGCTATATAAACATTTAAGACGGTCATGTTCTCTTGATGAATTGAACCCCTTATCATTATGAAGTGAATTTCTTTATCCTTGGTAATATTCTTTGCTCTGAAATCTACATTGTCTGATAATAAAGCCATTCCGGGAGCACCTGGGTGGCTCAGTTGGTTAAGCATCTGCCTTCAGCTCAGGTCATGATCTCAGGGTCCTGGGATTGAGCCCGGTATTGGGGGACTCCCTGCTCAGTGGAGAACTGCTTCTCCCTCTCCCTTTGCTGCTCCACCTACTTGTGCTCTCTCTGTGTGTCAAATAAAAGCAAAACAAAATAAAATAAAATAAAACCATTCCAGCTTTCTTTTCATTGGTGTTAGTTACCATGGTATATTTTCTTCTGTCTTTAAAAATTTTTAACCTATATGTGTTTTTTTTTTATATTCCTAGTATTTTTCTTACAGCCAACATTTAGTTGGGTCTTGTTTTCTTTTTTTTTATTTGACTTGATAATTACATCCTTTTAATTGATGCATTTAGATTATTTAGTATTATTTAGTATTATTTATCATTTATTAGTTAATGATAAGATCAAATTTAAATCTATTGTTTTACTATTTGTTTATTGTTTGCCCATTTTTCTGTTTTCTCTTTCTTCCTTCTTTTGGTTTAAATGAAAAATGTTGATTCCATCTTATCTCATTTGTTGGATTAGTAGCCATTGTCAGGAAGGAAAAATGTTTCTTTTACCCTCTTATGTTTAAGGCTTGGAGGCCTACAAGTTAAAATAAAAAAAAAAAACAGATTAGTAAGAAAAAAAAAAACCTGATTTAATTATAGGCTCACACAAAGAAATGTGACTCAAGTTGTTGATTAGAATTTGGGGCTCATTTACCACCTTAATAGTGGATGGGGAGGGGCACAGGGGCACTTTAGGAACAACAAATGACTTCTTAGAAGTGGGGGTGGGGAGAAAGAACACTTGTTGAAAAACAAATGACTTTCTGGAAAGCTAAATGGGCCCTTAGGAGAATAGATAGGAGATATGATAGTTTTGTTACAATGTCTGCTTGGGTGTGGTGCTGACTTCACTCTAAAAAGAGAAGATTTGAGTTGTTCCCTGGAAGGGGATTTAGGACAATTGAGTTCTTTTGGAGGTTTTGTTTTTAGGCAAATAAAGGATTTCAGAAACTCAGATGCCCTCAACTCAAAAGAATTATTTATGCTACAGTGGCTTAGTCTAGACTGCTTTGCTGTAACTCTTTCTTATTTTGTTGGTTGGTTTAGGGTGTACAGAATACAATTAAAACTTGGTACACCTACCTTCCAGTGACGGTATGGTACATATCATACTGTATCAGATAGTATAAGAATTTTAAAATAGTATACTTCCATTTCTCCCCGACTAAGCTTTGTGCTATTGTTGTATACTTTACTTTTACATATGTGATAAACTCCACACTCTATTGCTATTTTTAACAGCCAATTATCTTTTGAAGAGATTAAAATAACAAGGGAAAAAACCATATATTTATATACACAGTTACCATTTCCTTTGCTTTTCATTCTTCTGTGCAGATCCTTATTTCCATCTGGAATCATTTTTTCTTCTGCCTGAAAGACTTCCTTTAACAGGACTTGTATTGTGGGTCACCTAGTGATGAATTATTTTGCTTTAAAAAAAAGATATCTCAAAATGTCTTTTTTTTTTTTTTGCCTTTATGTTTGAAAGTTATTTTCATAGGGTATAAATGTTTAAATTGAAAGTTTTTTCTTGTTGTATTTTAAATACATTATTCCTCTCACTTCTGTATTATGCTGTTCACATGAGAAATGGTCAATTTAATTTTTTTTCCTTTTTATGTAATGTGTCTTTCTTCTTTGACTAATTTTAACATTTTCTATTTACCACTGGTTTTAAGAAATTTGTTTATGAGATGTGGGTTAGTTCTGTTTTGCTTAGGGTTCATTGAGTTTCTTGGATCTATAGACTTACAGTTTCCATACCAACTTTGAAAATGTTTGGTCATGTTTTCTTCAAATTTTTTCTAGTTCCCATCTCTCTCTCTTCCCCATTGGCAGCTCTCATTACATGTATATTAAGCTTTTTAAAGTTGTCCCACAGCTCACTGATAATCTGTTTATCTTTTTTATTCTTTATTCCCTGTGTGTTGTTCATTTTAGATACTATCTTTTGAAATGTCTTCAAGTTCACTAATCATTTTTATTTGTGATACCTAATTTGCCATTAATCATAACCATTGTATTTTTCATCTCATGTATTATAGGTGACGTTGGATTTGGGTCTTTTTATATCTTCCACATCTCTACTTAACATGTTAAATTTTTTCCTCTAGCTTCCTGTGTTTAACGTATATAGTTATAATAGTGGTTTTAATATCCTTTTCATCTAATTCTATCATCTGTGCAATTTCTATGTCAGTTTCAACTGATACATTTTTATCTCCATTATGGATAATGTCTTCCTGCTTGCTAATTTTTTATTAAATGCCAAACATTTTGGCTCTCAGCTTGTGGGTGCTGAATATATTGCATTCCTTTTTTAAAATCTCTCAATGATTTTAATGCCTAGTTTTGATAAACAAAGTAAATTTCCACCTACTTCTTTTACATAGAGCAGAATGTAGTAGTTTTAAAAAAGTGTACATTCTTTAGCTTTCTCCTGTACTTTTTTTTGCCTATCTTTCAAAACTGAACACTGAATATTTTTAACATAGTAATGTGATGTTATATATACATTTTATTATTTTTTTAAAATATTTTATTTATTTATTTGACAGACAGAGATCACAAGTAGACAGAGAGGCAGGCAGAGAGAGCTGGGGGCCGGGGGGGGGGTGGGGGAAGCAGGCTCCCCGCTGAGCAGAGAGCCCGATGTGGGGCTTGATCCCAGAATGCTGGGATCATGACCCAAGCCAAAGGCAGAGGCTTTAACCCACTGAGCCATCCAGGCGCCCCTATATATACATTTTAATTGCACATATTAGTAATAAAATAACTCCATGTTTTGGTAATTCATAGCATATTTATGAAATGAAAAGCTTTCTATCAAAATATACTTTTCACTGGGAAAAAGAACTAAAACAGACAAATCAATCTATACAAAGTAAATATTAACTTAAAGTAAATTTTTAAGTAATTTTAAGTAAATTTTAAAGTAATTTTTACAAAGTAAAAATTAACTTAAATTTAACTTTGGTAGGTTTCAGTGCAGGACAGTCCTTCACAAGCCTATTTGCCTTTATCCCCCAGAGTGGCTCATCTCCTGAGTTAAGATTTTAAAAAATATTTTTCATTGAGATTATTATGTTGACATTTGTTTCTCATTCCACATCCTCTTCAGCCAAGCTCTGAGCACTTAACAATTTCCCTGACTAATTGTTGGAAGCTTGGTCAGAAGCATCTGGAACATTGGCGGCAGAAGAATTTGCTGTAACACTTGCAATAAGTGCTGTGGCCATCCACACACAGCAGTTGCATTTGTCAGATGGTCTACACCCTTCTTGTATTTACCTCAAGCTGGCAACTCTTCTTCAGGGAAGAACTTCTGACTAGCTTCACCATCTTTAAAGTCCAGTAACTTGAGAAGTCCAGTTCTCTCCTTGGCAAGCTTTTGTTTCTTTCTTGGTTCTTGAGGCTTGTTCTCGAAGCTGGGGTCACTCTGTCTCTTGTGGTGGAAGTAAATATGGTACCTGATGAAAAGACCCCTGCAGACACCTTCTGTTATGATTCTGCCCTGCCATTCTCTCTTGACCAAGAAGCAGGAGTGAGCTCAGCGGCGTTGGGATCCAGGTGACAAAGCAGTAGGCTGTGAACCCTCAGAGCGGATCCCCCTGCTCCCACCCGTTGCTTGCCATGAGCGATGCAGAAAGGCCTATGTTTGTGATCTTATAAACACTCCTGAGCTTTGTTCTGAGGCTGATTAATTTACCAGGAAACATTTTTATCCTTTCAAATTATTCCTTTAAGCTTTGTTAGGACAAAAGCAACATTTGGTCTGGGGCTAGTTTTTTAAATCAACGCACTGAACACAGTAGAATTTCTTTTTTTTTTCCAAGATTTTATTTATTTGTTTGACAGAGAGAAAGATTACAAGTAGGCAGAAAGGCAGAGCAGAGAGAGAGAGAGAGAGAGAGAGAGAGGGAAGCAGTTTCCCTGTGAAACAGAGCCTGATATGGGGCTGGATCCCAGGACTCTGAGATCATGACCTGAGCAGAAGGCAGGGGCTCAACCCACTGACCCACCCAGGTGCCCCTAGGGCTAGTTTTTTCCCAATTCGGAGGCAAAAGCTGAGTACTCTACCCAATTCTGCACCATTAATGAAGTTTTCTACTCTGACTGGTGGGAACAGGAATGTGGTAGGTGGAATTCTAAGATGACTCCTCGTGACCCACACCTTTATATAATCCCCTCTTCAATGAGTATAGTCCCTCCCCAAATGAAGTCTTTTTTTAAATACTGCACAATTGATGTCAAGAAAGGTTGATTCCCCCAGGTGAGACTCACCTAATCAGGTGAGTCCTGAAAGAGGACTAGGTTCTTCCCGACAAAAGAAATTCAGGGATTCAACATGAAGGAAATTATCCCTTGCTGGTTTTGAAAGTAGAGAGGGTCACATGGTAAAGACCTGAAATTAATCTCTAGGATCAGAGCAGCCCCTTCTGACAGCCAATGAAAAAATGGTGTCTCAGTCCTAACAACAGCAAGGATCTAAATTCTGACAACAACAAGTGAGTCTGGAAGTGGATTCAGCCTCAGAGCCTCTAGGAAGGACCCAGCCCATCCAGTGTCCTGGCAGAGGACCCAGGTAGCCTACATTCAGACTTCAGATTTACAGAACTGTGAACTTATAAATGGGTTTTATTTTAATCCACTAAGTATGTGGTAATTTGTTCCGCAGCAGTTGAAAATTAATATAAGGAACCATTCTTGGCCTTGTGTGACCTCTGAGAATGGGTTTTATGTTACCTCTTTTGGTTGGCCTCAAATATTTCTTTTCTGTGCATACCCTGATCAGTCCTTGGTGGAAGACTGAAGTGGGACCTTCTACACATCTTTGGAGTTCTGTTTTGTGTTTTCTCCTTACTCATACTCTCCCTTGAGAACTCTAGTCTCGACCTTTCTGAACTCCAAGTTCTGTTTGATTAATTCAGGCAGGCTGCTAAGGTCTGCTTGAGATCCTTCTTTTTGCATTTTTGAAATTCTCTCCAGGCTATAAACTGGGAAACAATAGAATTTGTCTCATTTGTTGCTGTTGTTGTTTAGTTTTAACTAGACTCTGCAGCTAACATAGGGCTTGAATTCATGACCCTGAGATCAAGAGTCTCATGCCCTACTGACTGAGCCAGCCCGGTGCTTGGTCCCATTTGTTTTCTATCTCTCGGAGATCACTGCCCTTTGTTAGTTGATGTCTTGTGTCTCCAAAACTATAGCGTCATATATGTCATCTGTTTTATTTTGTTGTTTTGAGACAAAAGAAGATGTCACTTTTTTTTTTTAGCAGTGTTATATAGTTATATTAGTTGGTAATGTTCTAATTTTTATTTTAAAAGTAAGCATTCTGCTAAACATTTTCCTCTTTGGTTCTGTATACAACATACTTCTTAACTATTTTGCAGTGTTTGACATGATGCCTTACATGTAGTAAGCACTCGATAAATGCTTGACTTGGTTTTTAAATTTGACTTCCAAAAACTCACCATTCATTTGCAGTAACCTTTCAGAGATCTCATGGATGCCATTACTGATTTCACATTAGTTGTCACAAGTATCATTGCATAACCACACTGAAGCTGGTTATTACAAAATATTGAGATATGCATGTAAATGTAAATATATGCTCTACTGCCTTAGTCTGGCTTCCCTAAGAGCAGCTTCTAAGATTAAGGTTTGTGAGCAGGTAATTTATTTAGAAATACGGTTTCAGAAAGCTGATGTGCCTAAAAAGGAAGTGGAACAGAGAAGGAGGACAAGAACCAATCCATGTACAAATAGAGTTGGCCACCATTGTAGAAAACTGGTGTTTAATCCATCCGACTGGGATCTTTTGTAAAGTGTGAAAAAATGAGTCTCAGAACTGTTTAGGGATCAAAGGCAGAATCATGTACCTATTGTCTCCTGTTCTCCAGTGATCAAGAGTGACCCTACGAGTATTAAACTCCCTCACATTTTCTAGTTGTCCATGTGGAAATGCAGAAGGAATTCCTACTGTGAGAGGAAGACAAGCCTCCGGGAGGGAAATAGAACATGTATGACACTAGCTAAGGAGAAATAGCGTCCAACTGCGTCGATGTAAAACCATTCCAATTCTGAAAGTAACTGGTCATTGCAGTGGTGACTGAAGTAAGAGGAGAGGCCAGGAGGATTTTGGAATGATAGGGAGGGCTTGTCCAATACACACAAAATTCTGGAAGTTATTTAGTGATATAATTTATTACTAGTTTCTAACAGTCTGAGATTGACATCCACGCAATGTTGAGTAGCTTCAAGCTGTAAGAACACTAAGACCCCCAGGAAGTGATAAGAAGGAGCCATTGAAGATAATGCACTCAAATTGGCAATAATATCCTTGGAATAGTATTTTTCCCAGCTCTATTGAATATATAATTGACATATAACATTATACAAGTTTAAAGTATTAATTTGATACATTTATATATTGCAAAATGATTACCACTGTAGCATTAGCTAACACCTCCATCACATCTAATAATTACTGTTTCCTTTTTGTAGTTAGAACATTTAAGATCTACTCTCCTGGCACATTTCAAGTATATGATATGTTATGGTTAAGTATAATCACCATGCTGTACTTTAGATCCTTAGAACTTATTCATCTTATAACTGTACATCTGTATCCTTTGACCAACATCTCTTCTTTTCTCCCATCCCCTAGCCACTGGTAACCACTTCTATGAATTCATCTTTTAAAAAATGAGATCATACGGTATTTATCTTTCTCTGTTTCACTTATTTCACTTAGCATCATGCCCTCAAGTTTTATCCATATTATCACAAATAGCAGGATTTCCTTCTTTTTCCTGGCAAATGATATCCCATACATATCATATGTATTTTATACACACACACACACACACACACACACACACACACACACATATCCATGCATCCCATTGATAGACACTGAGGTTATTTCTATATCTTGGTTGTTGTGAATAATGCTATAATAAACATGAGAGTGCAGATATCTCTTTGATATCCTGTTTTCATTTTAGAGTAATAATTTTTAAAATCATTACTGTTAGAGTTCTGTTTTGGGCCAGATTTACCTTCCTGCCTAAAACAACAGAAAAACAGGCAAAATATATGAAACAGAGCTTTTTAAGACACTGAATTTTAGGCAACGAAAAAGAGTGATACATGAGAGACAGGAAACAAATGTGGAGAACCCCATTATTGCCCCAGATTATTGCCTTAAGAGAGTTTTGAGGCTATGGCACAGAAAGAAGTAAACCAAGTAGAATATGGTGGACTTCCTGGCTAGAAGAGATGAGGCTGAGTGTCCAGGAATACCAGTGGAGCTAGAGTTCACAGGGCAGATGATATGAGAGAAGAGAACTCTACAGATTTAGAACTTCAAAGATGTTCAAAATGCCCCTTGAGTATTCAGCTGAGAACTAAGCAGTGCTTATGTCCAAGGAAACTACCTAAGTCTGGGGAAAGAACCATTTGAAAGGATTAGAAGAAACAGTACCTAGTGTTCACATAGAGCTGATAATAGTACCTGTGTTCAATGACCTGACTGCAAGGTCTCACAGTTCATAGAATATTGCATTCAGAAGGTTCTTGCCTCAGTAATGAGGGATAATTAACTCTAGTTAATACACGCTTCTTATTTCATATAATAAATTTTATAATTTATTATAAAAGACCTAAAAAATCAAACTGTTTCCAAGTAATGTAGCTACATCCCAGGAAAAAAAGCTTAAGAATATTTATAAGAATACATTCAGCACCCATAAAGGTAAAATTCACAAGGTCTTGCAGCCAATAAAAAATTAGCAGTCATGCAAAGAAAAGGGAACTTTGACTCACAATGAAAGAACAAAGCAATTAATAGAAACTGATTCAGACTGACACAGATATTATAATTAGCCAACAAGGACAATAAAACAGCTACTATAAATATTTTCCATATGATCAAAAAGTTAAGGATAGACATGGAGGATGAAACTGAAACTTCTATTGATAAAGACTACAATGTGTGAGGTGAGATGAAAAATATAATGAAAGGGATTAATGACAAAATAGGCTTTGCAGAAGAAAAGATTAGCGAACTTAAGGAGATAGCAATAGGATTTATCTGAAATACAGAAAATAAAAAGATTGGGAAAAATTAACGGGACATTGGGGAGCTATGGGACAACTCGAAGCACTCTAATGTGTGATTATAGTAGCAGAGCAGAAGAAAGGTAGGGAAATAATGGCCTAAGGATTCCAAGTTTTATGGAAACAAATGGATATATGAATCTTAAAAAAAAAATCCCTATCCACAATAAATATGAAGAAAACTACACCAAGGAACACTATAAATGTCTCAAAACTAGATATAGAGCAAAAATCCTAAAAGAAGCCCCAGAGAAATGTCACATTTTGCACAGAGGAACAACAATAACGATTTCAGCAGATTCTTCATCAGAAACAATGCAAACAAGAGCATAATGGACTGATACATTTAAAGTACTGAAATGGTAAAACTGAATCTGTAGAATTCTATACCCAATGAAAATATCTTCTAAAACTGAACACAGAAAATGTACTCAAAAAATACTTACGCACAAATGTTTATAGCAGCATTATTCACAACAGCCAAGAAGTGAAAATAACCCAAATATCTGTTAACAGATGAATGGATAAAGAAACTGTAGTATAAACATGTCGGAGAATATTATTTGTTCATAAAAAGGAATGAAGTAAAAATTTAAAAAAAAAGAAAAGGAATGAGTACTGGTACCTGCTACAATGTGGATGAACCTCAAACACATATTGCTAAGTGAAAGAAGGCAAAGACAGCATTCACATGTTATATGATGTTATTTGTATGAAACATCTAGAATAGGTTAATCTATAGTGACAGAAAGCTGAGTAGACTGGAAGGAGGGAGGTATGGGGAGTAGTTGCTTAATGGATACAGGGTTTTCTTCTAGGGTGATGAAAAATTCTGGAACTAGGTAGAGATGGAAACTGCAAAATTGTGAACATGCTAAATGCCACTGAATTTTGCACTTTAAAATGATTAAATATTATGGTATGTGAATTTCACCTCAATAAAATATATATCACGGGGCACCTGGGTGGCTCAGTGGGTTAAAGCCTCTGCCTTCAGCTCAGGTCATGATCCCAGGGTCCTGGGATCGAGCCCCTCATTGGGCTCTCTGCTCAGCGGGGAGCCTGCTTCCTCCTCTCTCTCTGCCTGCCTCTCTGCCTACTTGTGATCTCTGTCAAATTAAATAAATAAAATCTTTTAAAAAATAATAAAATATATATCAGTTGACCATGGATAGGAAAACTTAATAGAGGAAAGGTGTGAATTCCCACAAATTGATACACAGATTTAATGCAGTTTCTATCAAAATTTCAGCAAGAATTTTTGTAGATATAGACAAGATTATTCTAAAGCTTATATAGGAATAGGAAATAGGAATAGGAATAGGAAAGGAACTAGAATAGGTACAAAAATTTTGAAAAAAAAACAAAGTAGGAAGAATCAATCTGATTTAAATATTTAGTACATAGCTACTGGTGGAATGTTTGGCACTGGTGGAAGAATAGACCCCCAGATCATTGAAAAAGAATAGAGAACCCCAAAACAGACCCATACAATTATAACCAACTGATCTTTGGACAAAGGTGCTGAAGCAATTTAGTGGAGGAAGGAGAGCCTCTCACAGAATGGTGCTGAAGTAATTGAACATCCATATGCCAAAAAAAGAAAAGAAACAACAAGCAACCCAAAAAATAAAAATCAAAAAAGCTTTGACTTCAACTGCACATTTTATACAAATATCACCTCAAAATGGGCCATGGACTTGAATGTAAAATTTAAAGCCATAAAACTTTTAGAAAAAAAACAAAAACAGGAGAAGATAGTCAGGTTAAGGGAATAAAGGGTAAGTGAAGAGTTCTTCAGCTTGACACCAAAAGTGTGATTCATTAAAAAAAGAAAAAGATAAATTGGACTTCATCGAATTTGAACATTTGTGCTGCAAAAGACTTAGAGGATGTTAAGAGGTTGGAAAGACAAACTACAGACCAAGAGAAAATCTTTGCGAACCATATAGCCAATAAAGTACTAGTATCTGGAGGGTCCCGGGGGTTCAGTCAGTTAAGCACCTGACTCTTGGTTTCGGCCCAGGTCATGATCTCAGGGTTGTGAGACTGAGGCCCTTACTGGTGGGAGCCTGTTTGGGATTCTCTCTCTCTCTTTTGCTCTCTCTAAAATAAATAAATGTTAGGGGCGCCTGGGTGGCTCAGTGGTTAAAAAGCCTCTGCCTTCGGCTCAGGTCATGATCTCAGGGTCGTGGGATTGAGCCCCGCATCGGGCTCTCTACTAAGCAGGGAGCCTGCCTCCTCCTCCTCTCTCTCTCTCTCTGCCTACTTGCGATCTGTCTGTCAAATAAATAAATAAATCTTAAAAATAAATAAATAAAATAAATGTTAAGAAAAAGTGCTAGTATCTAGAATATATAAAGCAGTCACAACAGTAGACCAACAATCGACAACAAAATGGAGAAAACACAGGGACAGAGATTTCACCAATGAGGATATAGAGATGAAACATCTGCACCTCCAAAGACATTTGACATCATTTAGCCACCAGGGAAAATGCAAACAAAGCTGCAATGCACTGTCACCACACATCTATCAGAGTGTCTAAAAAGAAATAGTGACAGCAGCATCCAGGCTGGATGTGGAGAAGCTGGATCACTCACACATTGCTGGATGAATGTAAAATGGTGTGGCCCCTCTGTAAGACACTTTGGCTGTTTCTTAAAAACTAACTATGTAACTACAACATGACCCAGAAATCCCACTCCTGGGCATTTATTCCAAAGAAAAAAAACATACGTTCACACGAAAACCATTATGCAATCTCTCTCTCTCTCTCCCTATAATAAATAAATCTTAAGAAGGAGGGGCATGGTACCTGGGTGGCTGAGTCAGTTGAGTGTCCGACTCTTGGTTTTGACTCAGGTCATGATCTCAGGGTTGTGGCATTGAGCCCCACGTTGGGCTCTGTGCTTGATGGGGAGTCTGCTGGAGATTCTTTCCCACCCCCTCTGCTCCTCTCTGCACTCTCTCTCTGTGTCTCTCAAATAAATACATAAATCTTTTTAAAAAAAATGCTACATATGGATATGTATAGCAGCTTCCCTCATAACAGTCCCAAACTGGAAAGAACCTATGGTCTCTCAGTGAGCTAATAGTTAAACAAGCCACAATACCTCAGTACTGTGGAATACTGCCCAGCAATAAAAATAAGCGAATAATTGATACAATGCAACAACTTGGATGGGTCTATAGAGAATTATACTGTGTGAAAGAAACCAATCCCAGAAGGTTATAGACTGTATTATTCCCTTTACATAACGTTCTTGAAATGAAAAATATTATAGAAATGAAGAACAGATCAGAGGTTGCCAGGGTGTAAAGGGGGTAGTGGGGAGGGTGAGAGGCGGACAAATGGGCGTGCCGACAACAGGACACCTTGAGGAATCCTTGTGGTGAAAATGTTGCGTACCTTGATTTTATCAATGTCAGTGACACAGTACCATAGTTTTTCAGGACGCTACCATCAGTGGAACTGAATAAAGGATACATGGGATTTCTTTGTATTGTTTCTTACAAATGTATTTAAAACTTTTTTTTTTTTTAAATTAAGGGTTTAATTTGAAAACTAGTTTTTAAAAAAGATTTATTTATTAGAGAGAGAGACAGACTGTGGGGGGAGGGAGAGAGGGAGAGAGAAAATCTCAAGCTCCTTCCACAGTGCCCTCACACACCAGGGCGGTGTAAAATCCTTTCAAGGGTGGTTTCCCCTTGTCCCTGTCAGCCTTTCTTCCAGCTGTCCTCCATCATCAACACTTTTGTTCAACATCACACTGCAAGGTATACAGATGACAAGTAAGCACATGAATAGTTTAGGGAAATGCAAATTAAAACCATAACAAGGGGTGCCTGGGTGGCTCAGTCAGTTAAGCGTCTGCCTTCAGCTCAGGTCATGATCCCAGGGTCCTGGGATGGAGCCCCATCTTGGGCTCCTCACTCAGCAGAGAGTTTGTGTCTCCCGTTCCATCTGTGCTCTCTCTCCCGAATAAATTTTTTAAAAATCTTTAAAAAAATATAAAAGTATAATAAGATAACTATACATATCTAATAGAGCATCAAAAATTACATCATAACAAGTATTAGCAAGGATGTGGAGGGACCAAACACTGCTTGTGTGAATGTAAACTGGCGCTATCACTTTGGAAAATAGTTTTGTTGTTTCTTAAAAAGTTAAACATGTGGGGCACCTGGGTGGCTCAGTTGGTTAAGCATCTGTCTTCAGCTCAGGTTGTGATCCTGGAGTCCTAGGATCGAGTCCAGCATTGGTCTCCCTGCTCAGCGCAGAGTCTGCTTCTCCCTCTGACTCTATCCATTCTTGTGTTTTATCTCTCATTCTCTCTCTCTCAAAAAAAAAAAAAAAAAAAAAAAAAAAAGTTAAATATCCATCCTCACGGCCATGCTATTCCTGGGTATTTATCCAAGAGAAATGAAGGCCTGTGTCCGCACAAGGGTTTGCACACAAATGTCATAGAAGTTTTATTTACAGCAGCCCCAAACTGGAAACAACCTGAATTTCAACCTACAGATAAATGAATATGTAAACTGTAGTATCACCAAAAAGAAATGCATTATTTTTTTTTAGCTTTATTGAGGTATGATTAAGAAATAAATGATAAGATATTTAAAGATTATTTATTTTAGAGAGGAGAGCATGTATACGCTGTAAAAAAAAAATAAAACTATGAAACTTACAGAATTTGAACATACTTGTTTTTAGAGGTCTTCAGTGTTTTCCAGTACCAACAAACCAGTTCCCTGAATCTCTGGACACAACCTGTGTGTTCAACAATTCAATTCAATTCTGATACTAACTACCCAGAGTTATCATAAACCACACAAGTTAAAGGCTCTGTCCCACAAGACTGCCCCCACTTCCGATGCTGGTCACAAGTCCTGGGCCTCCTATCCTTCTGACCCAACCAGCTGTAAATTGGCACTTCCTATGATCCTCTTCTCAGGTTTAAGAATTTGCTACAAGGTCTCACTGAACTCAGGAACACAATTCACTTACATTTTCCAGCTTATAATAAAAGATATTAGGAAGTATACAAATGAACAGCCAGATAAAGAGGTATTTAGGGTGAGGTCTTGAAGGGTCCCAACTCTCCACAGAGTAGGGATGCACGACCTTCTTGGTACATGAATGTATTCAATTAGGAAGCTCTCTGAATGCTGTCATTTAGGTTTTTTTCTGGAGGTTTCATCACACAGGCATGATCAAGTTTTAACTCAATCTCTGGCTCCTCCCTCTACATTCAGGAGTTTACAGGAGATGGAGTGGAAAGTTCTAGGTTTCTAATCAAGGCTTCATCTTTCTGGTGACCAGCCCCCTTCCTGAAACTATCTAGGAACCTACAAAGAATTGCTTCATTAGAATAAAAGATGCTCCTATCATTTAGGAAGTTACAGTGAATTTAGGGGCTCTGTGTCAGGGACTGGGGCAAAGACCAAGTATCTTTCTATGATACCACAAGAGGTAAATTCATAGCCTTAGATTTATAAAGAAGTCAATCTGTGTAAATTAACGTAATAAGTATTCATATAAACAAATTAAAAACCAAAAGTGATCGAAACCTGGAGGAAGAAAACCATGAATTTAAAATCAGAAATCACAAATAGCAATCAAGAATATTTTGTAGTAAAATCCATAAGCCAGTCCTTAAAAAATTACAATATATAAAAATTACATATATTATAATTGTTATATTAAAATAACATAAAGGGAGAATCATACTTGCAGTAAGGGATATAGGCAGGAGCTTTATAAAATTATAGGAGAATGTTATGTACACATATATAGTAAGAAATTGGAAAAATCTTTTTTAAAAAGAAACTGGGTAGTTCCATATTTGAGGAAGAAAACAGAAGTTGTGTTAATATTAAATAATATAGGCAAATGGAGACAGTTTTATCGAGTTCTTTCAAATTTTTAAAAAAGATAATTTTTACTGTTTTAAAAATGTCATAACTGGAGATTTTAAAAAGAGGATAAAAATGAAGCAAAACTTAGTCCCTTATGTATTCTGTATCAGGCAAACATTGTTCTTAAGCCCCTGATATATATTAGGTCATTTAATCCTCTAGTACACTTTTCAGATAGTTACAGTTTTTATCATGTTATGTTGGGGGGGAAAAAGGCACAGGGAGGTTAACCAGATTCAGACCTAGGCAGTCTGGTTCTAGAGAGTGTGCCCTTTCACCACCACACAAAAATGGCATCCTGCTTTTGTTTTGTTTGGAAAAACTGCATAACATTCATTCCATAATTGGTAAAAAAAAAAAAAATTGCGTGAAAGGGAACTTGATATTCAGTATCACGTAGAAATATACAGGAAAATGTCTTAAGTAAATAATCACAAACCCAAATCTCACAGTATAGTAAATGAGTCACCTGTTCTAATCAAGCAGGCTACATTATAGGAATAAAAACCAGTGGATTGGGGCACCTGGGTGGCTCAGTGGGTTAAAGCCTCTGCCTTCAGCTCAGGTCATGATCCCAGGGTCCTGGGATCGAGCCCCGCATCAGGCTCTCTGCTCAGCAGGGAGCCTGCTTCTCCCCCTCCCCTCTCTCTGCCTGCCTCTCTGCCTACTTGTGATCTCTGTCTGTCAAATAAATAAATAAAAATCTTTAAATAAAAAAAAAAACAGTGGATTTTTTGAAGTCAGTTAACATATTGTTATCTTTAGATTGCTTAGTTGGTTTGGGGTGCCATAAAGAAATACCACAGACTGGGCGGTGGAAGCAGTGGGAATATGTCTTCTCACAGTTCTAGAGGCTGGAAGTCCCAGATCAAGGTCAAGCAGGGTCAGTTTCTGCTGAAGGCTGGCTTTCAGGCTTCAGAAGGCCATCTTCTGGGGCACCTGGGTGGCTCAGTCTGTTAAATGTCTGCCTTGAGCTCAGGTCATGATCTCCAGGTCCTGGGATTGAGCCCCACGTCAGGCTCCCAGCTCAGTGGGGAATCTGCTTCTCCTTCTTCCTCTCCCCCTGCTTATGCTGTCTCTCTTTCTCGCAAATGAATAAATAAAACCTTAAAAATTTTTTTTAAAAATTTTATAAAAAGAAGGCCGTCGCCTCACTGTGTCCACACATGGTGGGGAGAGAGATACAGAGAGTGTGCTCTCTGGTGTCTCTTCTTACAAAGACTCTAATCCTAGCAGATTGGGTCCCACCCTCACGACCTCACTTAACCTTAACTACCTCCTAATTGCCCCATCTCTGAAGACAGTAAACATTCAGAGGGCTTCAGCATAAGGATTTTGGACACAATCCACTCTTCGGCATTAGGTGTTTGATCTGCACATTGAATGCTATCAATACCCTAGATAACTCCACTCATTTTTTATGAAAGTATTTCAAAAGTTAGCAATGTATACGAACACTCAGTAGAATAGAGAACTCCATTTCAAATTAATAGTCAACTTGGGGCACCTGGGTGGCTCAGCGGGTTAAAGCCTCTGCCTTCGGCTCAGGTCGTGATCCCAAGGTCCTGAGATCAAGCCCCGCATCGGGCTCTCTGCTCAGCGGGGAGCCTGCTTCCTCCTCTCTCTCTGCCTGCCTCTCTGCCTACCTATGATCTCTGTCTGTCAAATAAATAAATAAAATCTTTAAAAAAACTGTTTAAAAAAAATTAATAGTCAACCACTTTCTTAACGGTGAGAAATGAAAAGTATTCATGTTAAATCTTAAATGAAGCAGGGGTGACCAGTGTCACTATTTTTATTTGATATTATTTATAGGACTATATAGCAAAGATCATAAAATACAGAACAGAAATGACAAGTAGTACTACCATATAGGATAAGGTAATTCTTTTATTTTTATTTTTTTTAAGATTTTATTTATTCATTTGACAGACAAAGATCACAAGTAGGCAGAGAGGCAGGTGGGCGGGAGAGGGGGAAGCAGGCTCCCTGCTGAGCAGAGAGCCTGATGCGGGGCTTCATCCAAGGACTCTGGGATCATGACCTGAGCTGAAGGCAGAGGCTTTAACCCACTGAGCCACCCAGGCACCCCTTTTATTTTTCTTTTAAAAAGACAACTTTATTCTGGAATTTTTATATGAAATAATAATTGGCTTCTAATTTATATAGATGTGTTTGTCATTGAGTAAAATCTTTTGAATTTTGATTTCTTGCTCTAAGCTTTCAAATAAAGATTGTTACTTACAGAATAATAATGGCATTTAAAAAGTCTTTATAAAATACAATGGTAAGTGGAAACATATTTATAATCTGTGGAACTTGGACGAGTCAGAGTGCCACATTTCCTTTTTGCTGGAAATAAATAATTTTCCAAGAAATTTGGTCTTGTTTTCTTTTTTCCGTCATGGAATGGCCATAGGTTTTTGTTGTTGTTGTTGTTTGTTTGTTTGTTTTAATTATTTAAAAAATACAGCATAAAAATGTACTATCTTAATCATTTTTAACTCTTCAGTACAACAGTGTTGACATATTGTTGTTGAATAGGTCTCTAGAACTTTCTCATCTTGCAAAATTGGAGCTCTATAACTACTGAGCCACATCTCCCCCTTTCCTTTTCCCCTCAGCGCCTGGGAACCATATTCTACTTTCTGTTTCTATGAATTTGGCTACTTTAAATTCCTCAGATCAGTGGAATCATGTAATGTGTATATTGGGGGCTGGCTTTTGCACTTAGCATAATGTCCTCAAGGTTCATCAATGTTGTAGCATATGACAAGACTTTTTTCTTTTTTAAGGCCAAATAACATTCCATTATATTCAATACATTGAGTAGAAAAACAGCTCTTCAGAAAAGAAACCCGAATAGCCCACCTGAACAGTAATTATAAGTGGATTAAAGTTCACTGTCAAAATCCAAACCATAAAAATTGAACATTTACTAAGTATACTCTGAATGGAGAACTTTCCAAAAATAAGAAAAATTGAAAGCAACAGGAAAAGATTAATAGATTTGATAATGAAATTAAAAGTTTGGAATGTCAAAAACATAAAATTAGACAGGAAATATTTTAAGCAGCTACAACACATAATGGTTTATCAGCTTTATCTTCAATATAATAAGGAATGTTCCAGAACTAATGGAAAATAAGTGAAGAACTCAATCATAAAACAGAGAAATTAAAATGGTTGACAAATTTAAAATTATATTTAACCGTAAATGTAATTAAAGAAATAAAATACTATAATAAGGTTTTATTTCTATGAAATCAATGTGCTAAATTTTTAAAAAGGGGTATTTGCCCTATTGCTGAGGAAAATAGGGAATCTGGGCTTTCCCTCATTTCTGTGGTGCAACTTTTCTGAAAAGCAACTGGGGAATATCTATGTAGAGCCTTAAAGTATCCATACACCAGTAAGGCATTTTTAGGAAATAATCAGAGGTGCAGATCAAGATTTATTCACTAAGTAAATCTTTGTAACATTATGTAAAATAGGGAAGATGTGAGAATAGCAAGAATGGCCCACAGTTAGGGGTTGACTAAATCCTTTTCAGTATGTACACAGGAACAATACGATGCAGTTATTAAGCATTATTTTTTTTAAAAGATTTCATTTTTTTATTGGAGAGAGGGAGAGAGAGACAGAGACACTGAGAGAGCAGGAGCAGGAAGAAGAGGAAGAAGCAGGCTCCCCACTGAGCAGGGAGCCCAACACAGGGCTCGATCCCAGGACCCTGAGATCGTGACCTGAACTGAAGGCAGATGCTTAACCGACTGAACCACCCAGGCTCCCCAAGAAGCATTATGAAGCATTTTTCATGATCTGAGGAAGTTATTTAAGATATAAATGCTAAAGGGAAAAAAATCAGAGTTCAAAATTTTATATCAAGAATTCATCAACTTTCACTTTTCCTTTACACTTGTATAAGTTCATATTTTCTTCAGAATATATGTCTTACCTATTTTTGGAACATGGACAGCATTGTTAAAAAGAAAGAGATGTGGTCTCTCTGCTCCCCGTTAGGGAAGGAAGGACTATACTTCAGCATGGCTGGATGGGTCCTGGAACCACCTCGTCCAACTGGTCCCATTCAAGATTCTGCCCCGTGGTGCCTCTGCCCAGCGGTTCCCTTGTCTGTAGCAACACTAGCAGGGCTGGGGGGAGGTGGGACATGTGCAGCTATTTTGTGACTACCCATTTACTGCATACATTATTCTGACTGTTTGGAAGCTCCTGACCATTGAGCTACAGCTGACATTTCTGGCATGTGTTACAGCTTCCCTTCACTGCCCTCGAGCCAGCCAAAGGTGCATGTACTACCCTCACCTCCAGATATCCAAAACCAATCACCTAGGGCCCAACGTCAACTGTTCTTCCTGTGCCACGGCATTCAGACCCTTCAAGATCATGGGCACCCTACCAGTGCTACTCAAAGTGTGGTCTGCAGACCAGCGGCATGGACATGACCTAGGCGCTTATAGGAATTCAGCATCCTTGATGGAATTAGCATTTTAATAAGATCCTCAGGCGGTTTGTGTGTACAATAGAGTTTAAGAAGCCCTGGCCTCAAGGAGGACACATTGTCATTTGTCAGCAGTTCATTTAATAGGCGCTCTGGAGGGGCACCTGGGTGGATCAGTGGGTTAAAGCCTCTGCCTTCGGCTCAGGTCATGATCCCAGGGTCCTGGGATCGAGCCCCGCATCGGGCTCTCTGCTCGGCAGGGAGCCTGCTTCCTCCTCTCTCTCTGCCTGCCTCTCTGCCTACTTGTGATCTCTGTCAAATAAATAAATAAAATCTTTAAAAAAAAAATAGGTGCTCTGGAGACCGAGAATATCCCAATATTCTTGTGGTGTACAAAGTGATTGTTAGTGCTTCTGCTTTATCTATTCATCACAGAAAAAAAGAGTTATGAAGCTTGGTGCTTTATGCAAGCCACGTTGCCAGACACTGTTAAATGGAAGACAAATGTGAAAAATTAAATCACCGCAAAGATCTAAGAGCTTTAGTCCCCCGTGGGAGAGTTGTCCTAAGACGCAAGTAATAAATTGACAAAAGGATGATCAAGACAACGATGACTATTGAGACTGAGAAGAGGAAGAGATGGTCTGTGAACAGAGCGGTTACAGAGGAGTGAGCTTGGATCTGGGCCTATAATGATTAAATGCCCCATGGAAGAGGCCAGGCTATGGTGAGCTCATCCCTGGACATAGTCATGGTGGATTTGCGGTCTGGATGGGGAGTCTCCAAACACTAAGGAGCATCAGCGTGACTGGGAAGGCTTATTAAGACACGAATTGCTGAGCTTCTGAAATTGTCTTGAGTTTCTCATCCCATAGATCTGGAGCAAGGCCCAAGAATGTGCATTTCTAACTAGGTCTTAGGTGATACTAATGTTGCTAGTCTGTGGAACCACACTCATTTAGAAGAAATAGCATGGGTCTTGGAGCCAGTTTTGGTTCAACCGCTTCCTAATTTAGGTGGCAAGTCATTTTTTTCTTTTTTGAGGTTTCTTGTTTTAAAAGATTTTATTTATTTGTTTGAGAGAGACAGAGAGAGAGATCACGATCAGGAGAAGGGGCAGAGGTAGAGGGAGAAGCCGACTCTCCACTGTTCCAGGAGCCCAATGCAGGGCTCGATCCCAGGACCCCGAGATCATGACCTAAGGTGAAGACAGAGGCTTCACAGACTGAGCCACACAGGCACCCCTATTTTGAGGGTTCTTTTTGAGAACTGGAGAATTCTCTTATCCACCACACCAGTGTTTGTGACAAGTAAAGGAGACAAAGGTCTGGGAAAGCATGTTAGTACACTGCCTGGTACAGAGCAAGTACTACTAGTTGAACTTAGTTTCCATTGTCTTCCCCAGAATAATCTCACATGACAAGGCTAGCCACTGATGTCTTCACTGAGAGTGAAGGAATGGTGTTCTTGGTGTGAAGGTCACTTGGGGGTGGGTATAGGATTTTTTTGGAGAACCTGGCGGTGAGCCTTCCATACCATTGCCATGACCCTTCCATCCATTGACACAAATGGGTTCAGGTGTTTTGTGTGGCTGTGTTGGCCATCTTTAACTCTGATGACAATTAATATTGCTTGGCAGTGGGTCAAAACAAAGACACCTTGTGGCTTAGAGACCAATGGCATTTCAAGCATATGCCCTAAAGGAATGACATGAGAAATAGAAACTAGAGCTTACATTCTATCAGGGAAAGATTAAAAAATCTATCTTTATTTTAGAACTTAAAATTCAAAGGTGACTCCTTTAGGCTTTTTTTTTTTTTTTTTGAGAATTTCAAGCAAGCCCATATATTTGTAAGAATGTCTAATAGGCATCCTCTAATTTCAACACCATGAACAAAATGCTTTGGCAGCGAAACCTCTTCATCCCATCACAACATTTTTGGGAACTGCTAAGAATCCTTAAAACACAGGTGTTTTTATTTCGTTGCGTTTATTGACTTCAGTTTTAGTGTCCACGCTAATGGGATCCATCGAGACAAATAGGACCTTCCTATGTGATACCCAGATGGAAACGCAAAATGGATAGGTTCTCCTTGTACTACCGTTAGTCCATGAATCATTATGGGGATTTGTTTATTAGATTATAGATGATAGCTAATTAATCACTGAGCCAACCTTTGAAGATTAAGACAGAAAACAAGTACATTTTGGTTGATGTGGAGGAAAGAGAGGAACATTCTCTTGCAGAAGTCATGGCCCAGTTGAGTTTGGGACACTTAAGGGTCATCCTCTGGACAGTGGGCAAATGAGGGAAGGAAATGAAGCAGAGAATGACATAGGAAAGAGGACAAAGTTTTCCTATTCTACAGTCTCATTTGAGGTTTCTAAATAAGACTTTGGGCCTATTCCTGTTTCTTTACCCTCTCAATAGCTGAACTTGAACAGAGAAAACATGTCACCTCCCAGATTATGTGTCTTTACTGGCTCCACTGGTTGCCTTCTGGATCAAATTTAAACTGCCTATTTCAAGAGCAGCCAGTATCCCTTCACTCTCGTGGTGCATTGTATAAATAGCCATCATGGGCAATTAGTGTCTCTGATTTTTTTCTTTCTAAATAATGTGGTTGAATGATGTTTCATATATTTCAGTTTTTCTCTCCCCAAATCATGTCAAGTAAATTATATTTTCTTATGCCTTGCAAAGTTCATGCATATATTGCTTCAATTGTGATTTAAAAGGATAAGAGGATTAAAAAAACAAGGATACGAACCAGCCACTCACTCACATTTTATGAACATAAACTCTCCGTCAGAAGATGTCCTTAGGAAAAAAAAATCATTTTTTATAAAGAGAAGACTGTTTATTTTTATGTAGTGAATATGAAGTTACTGTATAATAACTGTATATAGTTAAATGGAAATTTTTTGTTGTTTATTATTCTTTCTTGTCCACCCACATACATCAGTGTTACACACATTTGTTGCTCTGAGTCACTTTAAGCTACCCATAAATCTGTATTCTCAGGACCCCAACAGTAGAAAAAGAAGTGTGTCTGAAAAACAGGGCAAGAATACTTTGGACTTGGGTTCTCAAGGAATGAATAACTTCTGAGGCTCAATGCCTGAGGCAAAGACTGAGAAGGAGGGGGTTCTAAACTTGGAGGGGCAGCACTTGACCCAAGTGCCAGGTAGAGTCTCCATGACCACACGAGTGATGCACACAGGTCATTCTGCTCCAGTCTGCACTCTTGAAGACTTCTGGTTTGGCTCTGGAGTAGTATTCCGCCATGAGAAAGGAGGATATCCCGCCATTTGTGACAACACAGGTGGACCTTGAGCATATTGTGCTGGGTGAGAAAAGTCAGAGAAAGACAAGTAGAGTATGATCTCATATATGGAATCTAAGAAAGTCAGCCTCATAAAAAATTAAGGGGAAAAATGGCGGTTACCAGGGGATGGGGGTAGCAGGATAAAATTGATGCTGTTTAAGGGTACAGACTTTCAATGAGTCATCAATAAGCCAGAGTGATCTAACGCACAGTATAATGAATGTGGATAACAGTGTTGTACTCTAATTACTTAATGTGATAAATATTGATACAATGGCCTCCATATGACAATATATAAGTATATCAAAGTGACACATCATACACCTTAAATTTACACAGTAGGTCAAATATATTCAATTTAAAAAAAAAGACTTCCCATTTGGGCAACAGAATGATCTAATCCTCTTATTTTCTTTTATATTCTGATCACTTCAGGGCAGGTAGCCACCACTGGCCCAAAGAAGGCAAAAGGGCTCAAAATTTGTCTCAAAAGGTGACTTCAAATGATTGTGCTTGCAGTGACCGCCTCAGCTGCTTTGTCAGCACCCCAAGTCACCACCCCACCCTGCAGCATCTTTCCCTAATGCTTGTGGCCCTCCTGGTGCTCTGGTTTTTACTCACTACCTTGCACCCAGGCTCCTTAAATGCAGCCGGTCACACAGACTTCCGGGTGTTGAGCCAAGGTTCACGCGGGCTGCCGCCCACCCAAACCCCAAATTCCAGTCCAAAGTCCTATTTTCCAGAGAGCCAGAGCAGAAGAAGGCAAGCTTGGGCCCTTCTGTGTGGAAGAGCAGATGTGTGGGAGAACTGGGCTTTAAGAGATGGCTTGGGTTTGTGGAGCAGAAGCTGACGGTGCCCCATCAAAGAACCCTCAGTCTTCGCCATTCCCCTGTGCCCTGACATGATGGCTTCCTTCTTCAAGTACCTCAGCCTCTGTCTGAGGGCTTTCTCTGGCCTTGAGTGAGCTAGACTTGTAAGGGGGTGTGTTGGAAGTGATAGACAGTTAAGGGGTCTAGAAGCAGCCCTCAACCAGTGACTAACAGAAAATAGTGGGTAATACCTGAGACCCCTCACCTTTCAGGCAGGGTGACTCCAAGGTGTGCTCTAGGCAGTCCTCCAGAGGCCCCCATGAGACTGAGTACCAGTTGCCCATAGCAGTCAACTTCTCACTAACTCAGCCTGTGTTGGCTTCCTTTCTTTCCCCATCTCGCTAACTGCCTCTTGCACTATTGCTTCCTTGAATTACCCTTCATATCCATGTCTTGGGCTTTGCTTCTGATTCAGTTTGCAACTGAAGAGCTAGAACATGGCATGGGCAAAGTTCTGGCTGCACGTAGCAACTGGGACCATGATGAGAACCCAGATGTCATGTTGAGGTGAGACTTTATTCCATGGTGACTGGGTACTGAGTATTTCATTGGACACCAGTGCTAGAGGATCATTCTGGAAATAGAAGAGTGGATTGGAGAAATGGTTCTTAAAGCATGGTCCCTAGACCATGAACATAAGAATCACCTGACAACTTTAGAATAGTGCAAAACTTCTTGCCTCTACTCCAGACCTGCTACATATCAGACAATCTGGGGTTGGGGTCCAGAAGCCTGTGTTTTCATAAGTCCTCTAGATGAATCTGGTGCCCCTAATCTTTGAGAACTACTGGCATACAGGGGACGAGAAATTGGTAGCATGGAGACCAGTTATGAGGCTACAATGCAAGCCTGGTGAGAAACTATAAAGGCCTGAGCCATCAGTTTTGATTCCCTTTTCCTTGCTTTTTTTGCTTTGGCCCTGTGTTCTGCATGCCGTGTACTTAATAAATATTTTTGGCTTGATGTCTCCCATCCCATTATCTAGGAAGAGGGAGTGGTAATAGGAGGGGCAGGGATGGAAAGAGGCCGGGTCAGGTGACTTAGTTCATATGAGGTTCAACCACCATGGACCACGTGGCATTTTGAGCATTATCCCTTTTGCAGTTCCAGGGACAAAGTCTTCCCCCCAAAGAAATCAGGGCATCGGCCAAATCTGATGTCTTCTTCAGGAGACAGCAATAGCTACTCCCCCTTCAGAAATCAAGATCCCATGGCTTATGTGTGTGGAGGCTGAGAAGTATTGTAAATCTGAGAATGAAATCCCCATAAACTGGGTAATAAAAGCTTTTTAGCAGAAATTACTTCCTGAGAAAGGGAACATTCTGTGTGGACAAGGGGGGCAGGGATAGGGTCTGGGAAGATGGATAGGAGGTCTCCTGCTAAATGGCCTAAAATCCCAAATTAGTTTGTGTTAATTTGGGACCTAATCTGTATTATTATTATTATTATTATTATTATTATTATTATTATTTGCTGTTGCTTGAAAACCTTTTCTTCTTTATTTTCAGAGTCAGTTTGACCAGGGTCTTTTTAAGTCATGAATTTCAGAACCCCATAATTATGCCCCGTAACCTTGTCCAATGGCATCCCAGACTTTCAACGCCTGCTTATGGGCCTGTGGGAACTCAGAGTCCCCCAACAATCCCCAGGGCTGGGATGGGTGAGGGAGACGTGGTTGGCAATGGCCCATCCCACTGGGGTACCAGCTCCCAGAACAACAAGGCCTTTGACTGAGGCCTTCCCTGGAAACTGGATGATATTCTCTGGGCCAAAAGGAGCAATTGGAAAGGTAGTTTTGTGGGTTGGCTTCCAAGCCAGAGTTGAAATTAGGCTGTAGCAAGTCTGAAAGAAACCTGGCAGAGGAGGAAAAGGCCCTCCCTGTGCCAGGAACTGCATAAACCCATGACCAATCAAACAGAACCAATGTGGTGAGGAAATATTTCTGACTGGCAAAGATGGCTTCACCATCTAGTGATTTACCGTAAGTGGTGACGGCCAGGGTCCTGCTTGGTGGAGTGTGGCCTGTTGAAGGAGAGCCTGGATGGGATGATTTCTACGTTATTTATCTTTGATTTAGGGAACAAAAGTATGCCTTTTCAAGAGGAACTGAAGAGGGGAAATCTTTTATGATTGCAAAACCTGAGAAGGGCATCATCGTATGCCCTTCTTACCCAGACAGATTGAATTCTCGCTTGAGCTATGTTGCACAAAATTAATGAAAATAAGGATGTACATGGACAAGAATTTACTAGGTGTGTGGATATTTTTAATAAACAAAGAGAAATAATTTGCTTGAAGAGCAAGTTATGGTTGGCTATGCTGGTGGACTTCTCAAGTCAACTGGAGTTGCTTTATAAATTAAATATAAAGTTGTTATAAAATGAGTAAGCACAAAACCTCTTATCAGATAGGAAGAATAATGGGGCCAGCTTAGCCACTTTACAGCTCCCATAGCAGAGGGGCCTTGGGTTCTGTCAATTCTCTCCACTGACTTCTTGGTTTTTGCAACAGTATCTCTGGTTGTCATAACAACCAGCTGTGGCCTACTCAGTTCAGTCATTAAAAACATAGGTTTTAACTATTTTGGTGAGTCTCCTGGTCAGTGTGTACCAGTCTGGCAGTGATTGTCTTGATTGCTCAGTTATCAACCTGCGGGTGGTCAAAGAACCAGGGAAGGGACCTGGAGATGGGCTGGTCCAGCTTCTTTTCCCAGAAGTGAGGCCCAGAAGGGGAAAGGAACACTCAAGTCCTCTGCATAGTATGGGCTAGAACTGGAACGAGACTCACAGAGCAGAGTGCCCCATCTCTCCCTACCATCTCATCAACCCGCAGCACCTACATTTCATTTGCAGAAATAAAACAAGGCTCTTTTTTTTTTTTTAATTCTGCTTTTTCCTCAACAGAAGTTAATCCCCCAAGGACATATCTTAATTAAGGTAGCATAAGAAAAATAGCAGCAATAACTATAAAAATGATGCAAGATAAATATGGGCATTCTTTGCAGCTTAATTTATTATGGCTTTAAAAGGGTTGCAAGAGCTTGCCTTGCTTCTGTGAAACATAGTGCATTTTTGCAATTCCCCACAGTTATAAATTAATATAGGCCATTAGGGATGAGGCTAATGGCGGAGGAAGACTATCTCATGGGGAATACTCAGCACCTGAGAAAATGAACAGCTGTGGTGTACAGACCCCCAGCCAGTCCTACAAAGGATACAACTTGTCACAAAACTAGTCCCCGCAGAGGCATATTAATTTCTAATAAATAAGCCCAGTCGCTTTTTTTTTCTTTTAAATTGTTTTCCTCTATAAGCACATTCCCATGTTACTCTGTACAGAGTAGTTTGGGGCTCTGTATCAAGGGGCTCTATGGGCCCATCTTAAGCCAACCCAAGTGAATGCTCTATGTTGACACTTGGCTATTCCCTCTTGAGAAGTCAAATTCACAGCTCAGATGATGTGCTAATGAGAAGAAAAGCTAACATATTTGCAGGCTGGTGAGCTATTATCAGCATATCCAAAAGTTTCCCTTTCAGAAATATAAGAAAACCTCAGTATCATTCTAATTCCCAGTGCAACAACATAAAATCCAGGAAGCTTCTGGAAAAATGAGGATGGGGGGGGGATATATATATATATCAGAAGTTTCCCCACCGCCCCTACCATCCTACAAGTTTGCTGAGAGAGGTCTGAAGGAATTTAGCAACTCACTGGGGAAGGTTTGAGATAAAAATGCAAACCTTATGCCCCTACAGACTCCTGGTTAGAAATGTAGTCACTTTGAAACTGGAAAACCAAGGCCAACTCTTAGACTTACGGTAGCCTTATGGAGTCAGAGAAGCAAGGCGGTACGTCTGAAGATTGAAGATGTGTGCTATTTCCTAGGAACTGATACAGTTTCTAGGTGAGCCATACCTGGGCGAGCTGTTGATTTCGAAGACCCTATCCCTAATCCCTTCATTCCATCCCCAGTGTGGCTTCATGCTTCGCTAGTGCTTTTGTTCAGGAGACTTAAATGTCCAGTCCAGCCTTTTCTCACCCAGGAAAGCAAACGTAGCCTATTACTACTACATAGCCTATTACTATTATATGAATAATAATAAATATAATAATAATAGTAATAATAATAATAGTAGTAATGATAATAATAATAATAAAACCCTGTAATAAATTAATGCAGGAGGATGAATGTGCATCTGGGTGTTAAGGATTTTGATTTATCACAGCAGCTCTGGGCTTCTAAACAATCCCAGCTTCCTGCTCTCCTTCCCCCCCAACCCCTGTCAATTCTCTCTCTCTCTCTCTCTCTCTCTCTCACACACACACACACTCACAGCCAAAGAGAAGCACTAAATGATTGGAGGTAGATGGGCCCTTGGAGAGCAATGTTGTAGCTGTGGGTATCACATCACACTGGGGGATCACGCCCAGAGTCTCTGAGCATGAAGGGAATGCCATTTAGAATATCTTCCATTGAGGGACACCTGGGTGGCTCAGTTGGTAAAGCAGCTGCCTTCAGCTCAGGTCATGATCCCAGCGTCCTGGGATCGAGTCCCACATCGGGCTCTTTGCTCAGCAGGGAGCCTGCTTCTCCCTCTGCCTCTGCCTGCCATTCTGTCTGCCTGTGCTCTCTCTCTTCCCCTCTCTCTCTCTCTGATAAATAAATAAAATTAAAAAAAAAAAGAATACCTTCCATTGAATGGAAAGTTAGTTTGATTTTTTTTTTATTCACTTTATTTCAGTAAAGGAACAATTGACCCAATAACCAGCTCATGATAAATCACGGCAAATGACCAATATACCCAAACTTGACCCAGTCCTCAGGTGAGGCTGACATAGGACAGAGCCGAAATGTACAATTGGTTTGCTATAAATTATTTTTTTCCCTAAAAAAGGTCAATGTCTCCCTGAAGGAATCTCCCTGTTATTAGAACTACTGTGGCACAGCTTTCAGAATATGGGATCAAGACAGGAGTAAAATAGCAAGTCATCATTTGTGATCCCAAGAAACACAGGGTGGTGTCTTTAAGGGATAATTTAACATGGAGTGTGGTTTTCTCTAAGTGAGAGGAAGATTAAGTAAGAAGGAATTTTGTCCTTTAAATTCATTGTTTCTTTATGACAGGTTATAATTCACACTCTGGGTTGGAAGGTACTTCAATGATAATTGAGTGATTGCGAAACCCATTAACCAGTTCAATGCCTTAGGGAATAGAAAGGCACACTGAGGCATAACCCCTACCCTCAACAAGCGTGTAAAGTGATGGGTAAGTCAACACTTGCAACTGTGATATGATGCTAAGATGTGCAGCAGGAAAGGGGACAAAAAAGCCACGGTCTGCTTAACCCAAACGTGTTATATACATATCATATATATATGATATATATGATCTAGTTATTCCTCACAGCAATGTAGACAAGGTAGTTGTGTTATTCTGGTTTCAAAGATGAGGAAATGGAGGCTTGGAGAAGTGAAGTAGCTTCTGCAGTGAAGCCAAATTGACCACCCCAAAATAGGTCTCTTTGGCATGTGGATTACTTTAGAATGGTTATTATTTTTAAAATTTTAATTCCAGTATAGTTAATATACAGTGCTAGATTAGTTTCAGGTGTACAGTAGAGTGATTCGATACTTCCATACGTCACCCTGTGCTCATCACAAGTGCCCTCCCTGTCACCTCTTTCCCACCCACCTCTCCTCTACTTAGGCTGATTTTTTTTTTTTAAGAAACCAAAGACTCAGGGCACCTGGGTGGCTCAGCAGGTTAAAGCCTCTGCCTTTGGCTCAGGTCATGATCTCAGGGTCCTGGGATCAAGCCCCGTATGGGCTCTCTGCTCAGCGGGGAGCCTGCTTCCCGCCCCCACCGCCTGCCTCTCTGCCTACTTGTGATCTCTCTCTCTCTGTCAAATAAATAAAATCTTAAAAAAAAAGAAACCAAAGACTCAAGAAGTTTTTCTTTTTTGCCTTTCCTGTTCCAGAGAGAGAGCTATTACCACAGATAACTACAGTATAATATGAATTAGGTGTGGTTTGTTAAAATTCCTCTCTGTGTTCTGTTTTTTCTGGACAGCTCAGCAAGCATTTGCTTACCAAACATTTACTCTTTTTCATTTTCCTGTGAAATGTTTTCATCCCTTCCTTCCTTCTTTCCCTCTTTCCCTCCTTCCTTGTCTTAGACCCCTACTTCTTCCTCCTTAGGTCCAGATGACATACAAGCCTTAATTGCCTGACTGCCTGTGAGCATCATATTCTTATGGAGCCCTTGTATGTAATTTTATTTATTTATTTTTTAAAAAGATTTTATTTATTTGACAGAGATCACAAGTAGGCAGTGGGAGGGGGAAGCATCTCCCCGCTGAGCAGAGAGCCCAATGCGGGGCTCAATCCCAGGACCCTGAGATCATGACCTGAGCTGAAGGCAGAGGCTTTAACCCACTGAGCCACCTAGGCGTCCGTGTAATTTTATTTTTATGTAATTTGAATGTTATATAATTTAAATTTTATTTTCTCCTGTTAGTCTGTCTCATGTCTTTGACCAACCAAAAGAATCTTGAAAGGTAGGTAAGTTTTTCTCTCCCGGCACTTCCCTAAGTTCACCCAGCTAGCAAATGGTAGAGCTGGAGTTGAAGTGTAGCCTGTCTTACTCTGGAATCTAGGCAAGCATCACCATACCACATTGCCTTCTGTAGCTTTGCAGCACAGGCCAGGGGAGTCAGGGCTCTGGAGTAGAGGGAGCTCCCTGAGATTTAGAGTACTATATCCAGGAAAGGTTTCAGAGAGCAGGTGGGAGGCAAGTTGGTTCCCAACATGGATAAGCAGAGGAGACAATACCAGGTAAAGAAACAAAATGGCAAAATGTTGAAAATAGAACTGCCCTATGACCCAGCAATTGCACT